>NC_089250.1:73886927-74197414 GCF_963930625.1 Muntiacus reevesi | reverse complement strand
GTGAACAAAGGAAGGCAGGTGGTTTCTGGAAGCCAGAAAAGGCAAAGAAATAGATTCTCCCATCAAGCCAACCCGTTTTAGGTTTTAGACTTCCGATCTCCACAATTGTCAGAGAATGAATTTGTATTTAAGACACTAAGTTTGGGGTAATTTGTTCCAGCAAAAATAGGTAACTGATGCATCTCCTGATGATTTTTATAAAACAAACAAGGCTTCAACAAGCCTCCTTCTCCACATCTCTGATGTGTGTGGGTGTTCTTCAACTTTAGATTTTTAAACACAGGATGCCTCCTACAAGATCGTTTTCTTTTTAAAGTAGTAAAAATGAACTGCTAAAGAAAATGTCATTGAAAAGTTCTGGAATATCTTAAGATTAAATACACGATACCGCTCACTAATCCATCCCTCCCAGTTTAATGCCAAAGCTCCAGGTAACTGCCATCCACTCTCCCCATGGAGAGAGTGGGCCACAGGAAGTGTTATAGACATTTTTGTTGAATCCGACCCAGTTGTCAGGCCAGGATGGGGAGTCCTCAGACCTGGCCTTTAAGGAGCTCACAGAGACAAGCCCCCCTTACTGAGAAGAGATGACCCGAGCTTCCCCCACCCCCACCCAGTGCTTGTCCTGACAGCAGACATGCCTCCTCCCTTGCATTTAGATCCACAGCCACAGGAAACGGCAAGACGGTCACCTTGCAAGTGTCAGAGCCCCAAAGTCACTTTGCATTTTGCTCCCCTGCATTTAACCCAGGAGGGGGTTAAAAGTCACAAACCACCAGCACAATAAATAGTTCCCAACCTTTGTCCAGCCTGTCTGCACATTCCCTGCGTTTGTGACTAAATCCTTTCCCTTTTTATTTTCTCCCCAGGAACCTGAGACGGAGCAGGCCTGTGGACCAGGCAGGATTCTTACGGCTGCTTTGACTGGTCAGGTCTGAGCTGGTCTCTCATTTTGGTCACAAAGGTTACCTACTTCCAGGAACAATCAATGGATCACTAATATATGCAGGCCTTAGTCCACGTGTCACTCCTTTTCAGGCTGCAGGGTGTGTTACAGACAGACTGCCAAGTCATTTAAAAGCCGTGAACATTCAAATCGCTTACATAGCCAAGCTCATGCTGGAACATACTAATTTCAAGCCTTTGTGCTCCTCCGATTCTTCATAAACTGCTAATAGGTATGTAGAGAGTGTAAAGGCAAGATTGGATGTCTTCCATTTAGGACCACAGAAATAGAATGTCCAATCGAAGATGGGGAGATATCCTTACCTTCACAAGGACACCTACCTCTAGAGAGGCTCTGTGGGGACATGGGCTGGAAGTGAGATTTTTAAAGACACCTGTGGCTTTAGTGGGGCCTCAGCTTAGCCAACAAAAACTCTGGTCTAGACCAGAGCTCCCTGAATTCTCACCTGAAAGACAATCATTTCCAAAGGGGCAACTGGCACAGGTGGGAGGATTGAGAACAAGGGAAACACAGATGGAAAGGGAAAGAGCTCGTTATCAAGTCCTTTTCACCATTCACCTGGAGAGGATGAGAGGACGGAAAGTTTAGCAAAAGTCAAGCATTCACCAGAAATTCACTCTCAGAACTGACACCATACATGTTTATTATACATTATACAATGGTTTACTATACATTTATGTAGCTTCTCAGTGTAAATTTCCCATTTTGAGTTTCCAACACACCCATTCCCATCTTCTAGTAACCGTACCCTGATATATAAGCAATCAATGTTCCACTCTCCGTCCATGGGATTCAGAATGTGTACCATGTCTGAGTGGAGCATGTGACCTGGCCTGGCCAATCAGATGGCAGATCCTCCACACCAGAAGTGGTTCAGGATGAGCATAAGACAAGAATTGGTCCGAGTAGAGTGACTCCTGTCCCTGGAAGGGGAGTGAGCAGGAGAGATGTTCTCTAGAGCAGGCGCTGCTGGAAGTCCACCCAGTAGCTCCCCCACTCGTTATTCCAGCCAGCAAAGCCCAGCCCCCAATCTAGAGGCAGAGAATGTGTTACTTGCTTTCCCATCCTCCTTCGCAGCAAGTTGTGGGCGCATGACCCCCAGGTTGTGCAGTGATAAAGAGACTGCCTGCCAATGCAGGAGATGCAAGAGATGCGGGTTCTATCCCTGGATCAGGAGGATACCTTGAAGTAGGAAATTACCACCCACTCCAGTGGTTCTTGTCTAGAAAATTCCATGGACAGAGGAGCCTGGTGGGCTATGGTCCATGGGGTCACAAAGAGTGAGACCCCACGTGACTGAGTACACACATATGTACACAGACCAAGTCCTAACCAGTGATCCAAGGGAGCATCTATTGTGGGGTGTGGGTGGGGAGGTAGAGAGGGTCCTGGAAAAGATTTGACCCTTCTGGAAAAAGAGATGTCCTTGACAACACATTGCCTTACCTGCTTTCATTGGCTGCTGCTCTCAAATAAACATACTTAGAGACACAGAAGCTGTTGGGAGACTGTATCAGAAAGACTAAGAGAATCACACACAAAAAATACACCCAGAACCTTATATCCTGAGTTAGTCACTTGGAACTAACTTTAGTCTTCTTGTTCGGTATGTGGGTGGAGTTGGGTTGGGGGAGGAACTAGTATTTAAGCCACTTTCTAGACAGGGGTTTCATTAGTCTAGTCAAATTATTTTAAGTACTGAAAATATGGATGATTTCAGAGCTACCATCCCAGAGAGCCCAAGAATCACACCCTTCCAAACAGAGCTGAAATAAATGAAATCTCAATAACATTGTTTAAGCCCCTGAATGCATTAGTACCTGGAGCTCTACCTGAGTTGTTCAGTTACATGAATCAAAACACTTTACTTTTGCTTAAATCCATGAGAGTTATGTTTGTCTTGCCATTTACTACATTGTTTTAAAATGATTGCATAACAAAGATACCATTATAAATTTAAAGATATATGCTCTCTAAAGATAAATGTTCTCTACAGTATTATGTATAACAGCAAAAGTAAATGAATAAATCAATACACAAAGAAATGGAAAATATCCACATAACTACAATGCAATCAAGTCAAATGTGGCCTATCCATTCTATATATGATTACACCATCATTTAAAAGAATAAGATAGGTCAGTATGTACTTACAGAGAATTATATCCTAGATATCTATTTTGTGAAAAATTGAAGTAAACAGTAAAATTTATATGTATGCATGTCTTCCATACACACATATATATATTTGCATGCACATATTTATAGAGGTACATGCATAGGAATCAGTCTAGAAGAATTCATATGGAAATAATCATAGTGTTTAGTATGAGAAGGGGGGCTGGAATTGTGGGAAAGGAGAATATTTATACCCTGTAAACTTCCAAACTGTTTCAATTTCAATAAGAATGTGTTTTTATATTACTTGTGAAATTAAAACTAAAACCTGAAAAAAAAGTCTAAAATATCCACATTGCTGGAAGTTGGCTTTACTTAACACAAAACATTCTCTAGCAAAGAAAGAAAACGGAAAGGCAGGAAGCATATGGGGCCTTTGGACGTGCAGCCCAGAAGTGGAAAAATTCTGCTTGGCTTTCTGTCTTCTGTCTGAAGTCTCCATGCCCGGAGCTTGAAACCCACTAAGAAGACTGCTCCGGACCGCCTGTCGGGAGGCCCCCTGGTCCTCAGCCTCCCTGTCTCTGCTCTCTGCCAGCTGAGACCCAGCATCTTAGAGCAGGCGAACCTGCCTGTCTGTGAGCGTCGTTGAGGCCCTCTCAGCGGCACACCGCTCCATCCAGCCCAGACTGACTTCTCTGAGGCTGTCTTTAAAGGAGTCGGGTCCACCATCATTTCACCAATTGGGTGACCAAGGGGAGTGAGCCTCCATCATTTTTGTCTCCCTCCCCCTGGGGAGACAAGAAGCTGTTGTAACCTGCTTCCTGGGTATAAAGATGCCACTCAAAACAGCATGATAATTCAGGACCAAACTCCGAACAAGCCAGGGACGTCCCGCCTGCTCCCCGTTGGAGAACACCCAAGTTGGCAGCAACTACCATAGCAGGGACTGCACGCACCTGGCGGCTGAGGAGAATGTTCCGCCCTGAGCCTCAGCCGTCCTGTGTCTGAGGGGCAAGCTCCTTTCGTGTTCTGGTCGACAGTGTATCTCTCTTTGTCTCTCTTCGTCACTGACCTGGCTCCAGGTTCCAGGATAGGTAGAAAATGTGAGAGGAAGAATATTCTACAGGGCCTTGCAGCCCCCCGGCTTGTGGTCAGCTTGGGCTGCTGTGACAAAGCGCCAAGGGCAGAGGGCTTACAGACAACAGACGCTCCTTTCTCACAGTTCTGTCGGCTGGAAGTCCAAGGTCAGGGAAGCAGCTCGGGCGAGTTCTGCCATGAGCCCTCTTCCGGGTGTCGGACTGCTGACCTCTCCCTGTGTCCTCACCTGGAGGGGGCCCCGGGGGATCCAAGCTCACTCAGGACTCGAGGAGGGCCCTGCTCGCATCACCTCCCCTAAGCCTAACCGCCTCCCAGAGATGCCATTTGTTAGGGGTCGGGGTTCAACTTATGGATTTGGGGGGACACAAGCCTTCAGTCCATAACTGCTTGGGATATCATAGCCTTTTACTCTGAGGAGATGGAAAGCCATTAGCCACTCTGAGCTAGGAGTGGAGCCATATGACTCAGCCTTGGGGCCCGGTGAGGGAGCCAGGCAGGAACTAGGCGACCGGGAGGAGGCATCTACAAGAACCCAGCGGAGGCAGTGATGGTCAGGGCCACTGTGGTGCTGACAAGCAGACAGATTCTGGATCTGCCGGAAGGGGGAGCCTGCAGGATTTTCTGCCAGATTGGGGCTGGGGAGGGACCAAGAGAGAGCAGTGAGAGCTGAGTGGCTCAGAGGCTTCTGGACGGAGCTTCTGGAAGGAGGACAGTTCAAGATGAAGATGTCCTGAGGAGGCGGCCAGCCAGTCACTGAGAAGTGTGAGCCCACCGCCCTCTCTGCCCTGTACTTTGATCATCTCTTCAGGCATCTCAAGACAGGGCCTGTACCCTCTGTCACCACGTGGTGTCACAGCCAGGGCCTGGAAAATAGAGCAGTCACTCTGTGTCTGTGAAAGAAATTGAGGGTACAGAGAGGTTGAGCAGACATATGGTGGATGCAATCAACCATAAAATTCTCAGTTTAAAAAAATAAGGAAGAAAAGAAAAGAAAATCAACCTTGAGTCAGATACATTTTTAAAAAAAAAAAAACCTGCTGTTATTATGGCTGTTTTGGACTAGCACTTGGCAATTTGGCATTACCCATTAAAACTAAGAGGCAGTGGTCTTCCCTAGAGTTCCAGGGGCTAAGACTCCATGCTCCCAATGCAGGGGGCAAGGTTCAATCCCTGGTCAGGGAACTAGATCACATACACCGCAATGAAGACTGAAGATCCCAAGTGCCACAACTAAAACCTGATGCAGCCAAATAAATAAATATTTTAAAAAAACAAAGCAAAAAAACTAAGCAGTGAATCCCTCTGATCCAGCAAAGGCAGTCTGAGGAATCTAACTTAGGGAACACACACAGGAAGACGCTCATAGCAGACTTGTCTGTAAGAGGGAAAACTTGAGGACAACCCACATGCCTATTATCAAACAAGGCGGCAGTAACGTTACAAAGGAATACTGCGCAGTGAACAAAAGTTAAACACTGAGTGTTTTTAACTCGAATTTTGAAAACATGCCATTGAGTAAGAAAGAAATTGGGAAAATGGTAAAGCACTTCTTTATATGTGAAACTCAGGGTTCAATCTGTTACACCTGCCTTCACTGAACAAGGTCGTGTTAAACCTTGCTTGTCCTCCAAGCTGCCGGTGACCTAAATAAGGTGTTTGCTCAAGATGTTTTCCAGGAACCTGGAGTCAACTGTGTCTCGTCCAAGCTGAGCTGGTTGAGACTGGATGGGACCACCGGCCTTCCAGCTGGGCAGGCGCCAGTGTCTGTGCTCCATGCCCTTTTGACCGTGCAGAGGCCTCTGGCCCAGCTCCCCCCGCACAGAACAGCGGGGACTGCAGCTTTTTCTTATTTTCAATCCCCTCTCCCCACGGTCTCCGTGCTCAGCCCGCCCCGCTGCTTTACTCCTTATCCCATAAATACCCCAGCTCTTTGCCCTCTGGGTGTCCTCGCTTGGCCGCCTTGCGAGAGCCTCCCCTCACTTTATTTATTTTATGTTATTTTGCTACAGACCTGGGTGACTCAGTATTTTGGCTTGCTGCACACCAAGTGAAATAAATGAACTTGGTTTGGTAACATATGTAAAATCTACTAAAAAATACCTGTTTTTTTTTAAATTATATATTTTTAATCAAAGCTGTAGAGGATTAGAGGCTGATAAAAAAAAAACTGTAGATCCCTGCCCAGCCCCTCAGCGGATTTCTACTCTCCAGTAACAACAGATTTCAGCAATTTGAGTGTTTCTGTGAGTGTTTACCCTGTCTGTCACTTGTTCCTACTAGTGAAACAAAATTATGAAGGGGTAAAGGGGGGATTGGGAGTGACATGTATACACTACTCCGTATAAAAGAGATAACTAATGAGAATCTACGGTACAGCTCAGGGAACTCTCCTCAGGGCTTTGTGGTGATCTAAGTTGGATATATGTTTACATATAGCTGACTGACAGCAGAAATTAACAACTCTGTAAAGCAACTACAATAAAAAATTTTTAAATGGCAAAAGAATCCTAAAGCAAAAAGAAAATTGTTCAGGATTTCATTCTTAGACCAGCCTTCTCACACTTCACCCTCCCCCATCAACCTGGTAGAATCATATCATAAACCTCATAGGACATTAAAAAAACATCCCAGATGAGCTGTGATGAGAAATTTAATTACCTTTCTTTAAAATTTTTCTGGTTTTTCCCCCCCTCTATAATGAGTAATTACCTTGATCTTCTCCTGCTTCCTTAGCTTTCTATGTGCCAATCACTAATCTATCCCTAAATTCTCTGCCCTGCCTAAACCCACCTCTCAGAATGGTCACACCATCACGCAAGGGGCGGTTTATGGTTTTCTTGGCCGCATCCCTCTGGGAACGGTTGCCCTCAAGACCTGCTTCAGAGCCATGACCCTGACTTTCCTCTGTGCTCCAGATCCATCCCGGGGCCTCTGGCCCCTCCCTTGGGAAGATCTCGCACATCCTGGTTGAGGTGTCCCAGCATCCGCTTTCTTGCCCCACCCCTTGCTGGTGGAGCACATCCTCCTCCCATAGCTTCCTGAGAAAGGGCCAGAGAGGAGGTCTGTGACCCTGCAGGTCCAAAAGATCTTTATTCTGCCCTTGCCCTTGATGTGTACACTGCCTGTCATTCACCCTCCCTGTTGGGAGTAAATTTCCCAAGCTTAAAGATACTGTTTCACTCCAGGGAGGTGCTCTGAAGCCCTGGTCCTGAATTTGAGATCAACTCCCCCTCTCTGGAGGCTTCTAGAGTTTTACTCTTTCTCCTGGACTTTTGTGAATTCACAATGATGTTCCCAGTGCTACCAGTTATTTTTTTTTTTATTATTGGTCTAATTGCCTATCTTTAAAATTGTGAAAGTCACTCAGTCTCGTCCAACTCTTTGCAGCCCAATGGACTGCGTAGCCTGCCAGGCTCTTCGGTTCATGGAATTCTCCAAGCCAGAATACTGGAGTGGGTAGCTATTCCTTTCTCCAGGGGATCTTCCCAACCCAGGGATCAAGCCCAGGTCTCCTGCATTGCAGGCAGATTCTTTACCATCTGAGCCACCAGGGAAGCCCTCTAAGCACTGTGAGGGTCTAGAAAGTAAAATAGAAGTTAATTTCAAAGTTCTGAAAAAGGAAAAGAGATTTTGAAAGACAGTTGAGTATAGTTTCTTACAAAACTAAACATAGTCCTAACATATGATCCAGCAGTTGTACTCCTTGCATTTACCCAAAAAGATTTGAAAACTTAAGTGCACATGAATGTTTACAGTAGATTTGTTCATAACTGCCAAACCCTGGAAGCAAGCAAATATACCCTCTAATAGTGAATGAATAAAAACCGTGGTACAGTCAGACAATGGAATATTATCAAACCATGAAAAGCCATGGAGGAACATTAAATATATATTGCTACGTGAAAGAAGCTAGTCTGAAAAGGCTATGTACTATATGATCCCAACTATATGACATCTTAGAAAAGATAAAAGCTGTAGAAAATGTAGATCTGAAGATCAATGACTTCCAGCGTTTGGGGAGAGGGAGTGATGAGTAGGCAGAGCTCAGTGGATTTTTAGGGCAGTGAAACTATAATATTCTGTACAATACTGCAAGTGGATAATGCCATTTTAAGATTGTGAAAACCTACAGAATATACAACACACAGAATGAACCTGATGTCAGCTATGGACCTCAGTGAACAATAACGTGCCAATATTGACTCATCAGCTGTGACACGTTCCACACTAATGTCATGGTTAATAGCAAGGAAAAGCAGAGGAAGGAGGAGATGAAGGGGGTATCTGGGAGCTCTCCATAATTTCTGCTCAATTTTTTTTTTATAAAGCTAAAACTGCTAAAAAAAAAAAAAGTCTATTAACGTAAAAATGGAAAAAGATAAAAGGGGAAAGTTACTACCTGTATCCTTCTTTCTTCTTCTTTTATCCTTTTTGGTACAATAAGCAATGTTAGAGTGGCCAGACTCCCTGCCACCACCTCCCGGGGTCAGTCCTGGGACCCTGAGCCACGGTGCTGATCGGGAACCCCTCCAACCCCACAGGGCTTGTCAGGAGACGCTCACAGCCACGGGCATGTCCCCCAAGCAGCCTGAGGCAGGACAGGTCTTAGTCCCCACCCTGCGTGGCCTCGGTGACCCCTTTCAGGTCCCCCTTTGTGACTCCAGAGGGGCTGTCACAGAAAGAGCCCCTCACACCGCAGGACTGGCAGAACCCTTCCTGCCTCAGGAAAAAATCCTCATTTCATCTTCACTTGACCAGGGCCGGGACCCTTGGGGAGACCAGGAGTCAGCGAACAAGCCAGCTGCTGTTGGCCTGGAAACCACAACGCCTCCCCATCTGTGATCTGCGTCCAGCAGGGCCTTGGCCCGGTGCACAGACAGCCCTGGGGAGCCGGTGTCCTGGACCAGATGCAGCCAGCCTGGTGTGACTCTCTTTACTGGAGCTAGGCCTGAAAGTAAACATCTGAGTGTGTGGATAGACCCTTGCTTGCTTTGGATCCTACCTGCAACTGGTCTGTGCAGAGTTGCTGAGACTGGAATGATTAAAATGAGGGCAGGCCTCTGACTCTGGGCCATTTGCACGAGGGCAAAGGTCCTCCCTGAGACAATCACTTTGTAGATGCTTCATCACATTTATTGGGTGTGCTCCAAGAACTAAACTATGTACTTTCAGTTTGTCTGCATTCCTGCATCATCCTCCCATTCTACACAACAGGTTATTTCTCTCAAAGACAAGTCTGCAAGCATGCTAAGTCACTCCATTCGTATCTGACTCTTTGTGACCCTGTGGACAGTAGCCCATCGGGCTCCTCTGTCCATTGGATTCTCCAGGCAAGAATACTCGCGTGGGTTGCCGTGCCCTCCTCCAGGGCATCTTCCTGACCCAGGGATAAAACCCTCATCTCTTACGTCTCCTGCACTGGCATCCAGGTTCTTTACCACTAGCACCACCTGGAAAGCCCCAAAGACAGTCTAGGGCTTAATAAAAATGCAGCTTCTCAAATCTCACCCCTAAATATTGGTGTCGGGCACAGGGCATCAGACATTTCCACAAGCTCCTCGACTGATTTAAAAGCACATCTAACTAACTTTGACACAGTTCACATAGCTGAGAAGTATCTGTGTTTCTCTGCAGATCAGAATAAGACTGGTCCTTCTCTTTGGGAATGTAATTCATTTATATTTAATGTAATCATATGATTTAAGTCTATTTTCTTACTATTTGTTTTCTATGGTATCATTCTTTCCTCTCCTTTCCTGCCTCCTTTCATATTGTTATTATTCTATTTAGTAAATTTCAATTCATTTATTTTGATGCCTTCACTATTGCTTTAATGCATATATTAGGGAATAGAACATATATCCTTAACTCATGATAGTCTGACATTAGAACCTTATCACTTTCCAAAGAATGAAGACCTTCAGAATACAGTAATTCCACTTAACATCCCTCTGGATATTTATGTCATCACTGTCATATAATTTTGGGGGCTTCCATGGTGGCTCAGTGGTGAAGAATCCACCTACTAAGGCAGGAGATGTGGGTTGGATCCCTGGGTCAGGAAGATCCCCTAGAGGAGGAAATGACACCCCACTCCAATACTCTTGCCTGGAAAATCCCATGGACAGAGGAACCTGGTAGGCTACAATCCATGGGGTCCCAAAGAGTCAGACACAACTTAGTACATCATGTAATTTAATTCTGCATATATCATAAACCCAGCAGGGCATTGTTATTTTTACTCTTTTGTGTACTCAATAAATCTGCCCACATAGGATCATTTCTATTGCTCTTTATTCTTTCATGCATTTCTGTTCTTTCATTTAGAACCATTTTCACTCTGTCTAAACTCCCTTCAGGGTTTATTTTAGGGCAGAATTGCTGGTAAAAGAATTCTCTCAATTTTTGCTTCTCTGAAAACGCCTCTATATCAGTTTCACTTTCAAAATATATTTTTGATGGTTATAAAATTGTGAATTGGTAGTTGATTTCTTTCTGCTCTTTAGTTACCTTCTAACTCTATGGTTCTCAATAGAGAAGTAGCTATTTACTGTTTTTCCTATGAGGGCGATGTATGGTTTTCCTCTGGGAGATGTACGGTTTTCCTCTGGCTGTGTTTAAGATTCCCCCTTTGTTTTCAACTGGTGGCAGTTTCATTAGAGTGTAATTAAGTGTATTATTCCCTTGTTTTTATTATGCTTGGAGTTCTTGAATCTGCAGCTTGGTGTATTTTACCATCTTTGGGGAAAAAAACTTCAGTATCTCTTCATATTCTGCAATATATTCCCTTTCCTCTCTTTTAAAAACTTCAGTTATACATATTTTAGACCTTTTCACCATATTCCATATTTTCTAATTTTTTCCCATATTATGAATGTTTTTTTCCCATGCTTCAGGATGAAGATTTTCAACAAATCTATTTTCTTCCTTGTCTAAATTGCTGTCATACCAATCTCTGTTTTTAATTTTACTTTTATTTTTCAATTTTAGACTGTTCATCTGATTCTTCTTATAAATTGTATTTCTCTAGTAAGATACTCTAACTGTACATCTTTCTAATTAACATATTAGTAGCAATTATTTCAAAGTTTGTCTCCAATCACGTCAAACCCAGTTTTCTTCAGGTCTTTCCCTGTTGTCTGTTTTTCCACTGCTTGGTTTTTGGTCATTGGTTCTGCTCCTGTTATGTCTGGAAACTTTGTATGAAAGCCGGATACCTTATTTGAAAAATTTACTGTCTCTTGATGATGTTATCTTTTCCTAAAGAGTACATTCTTCCAACAGCCACAGTGGGAGGGGCAGATTTCTGTAATCAAATCTGGGATTAAGGTCATTTCCAGTCTTAATTAGGTCTGGCTTATTTTGGTTTGACCTTACTCCCAAAGTCATTTGAGAGTCTCAGCTGAAAGACTTGTATGTTTTCCAGGACCCCTGTTTTTTGAGCCTGGACCTCTAATATTTGCTGTTAATGACAACATGACATTGGGGAACACTCTGCTTATTTAGCTTCCCTGCAGCCCACCGTCTGCTTGGTTTCTGAGCATCTCATTCTGTGCTGCATCAGTTCAGTTCAGTCACTCAGTCCTGTCCGACTCTTTGCAACCCCATGAACTGCAGCACGCCCAGCCTCCCTGTCCGTCACCAACTCCTGGAGTTTACTCAAACTCATGTCCATCGATGCCATCTAACCATCTCATCCTCTGTCGTCCCCTTCTCCTCCTGCCCCCAATCCCTCCCAGCATCAGGGTCTTTTCAATGAGTCAGCTCTCCGCATCAGGTGGCCAAAGTATTGGAGTTTCAGCTTCAGCATCAGTCCTTCCAACGAACACCCAGGACTGATCTCCTTTAGGATGGACTGGTTGGATCTCCTTGCAGTCCAAGGGACTCTCAAGAGTCTTCTCCAACACCACAGTTCAAAAGCATCAATTCTTTGGTGCTCATCTTTCTTTACAGTCCAACTCTCACATCCATACATGACCACTGGAAAAACCATAGCCTTGACTAGACGGACCTTTGTTGGCAAAGTAATGTCTCTGCTTTTTAATATGATGTCTAGGTTGGTCATAACTTTCCTTCCAAGGAGCAAGCGTCTTTTAATTTCATGGCTACAATCACCATCTGCAGTGATTTTGGAGCCCCCCAAAATAAAATCTGAAACTATTTCACCTGTTTCCCCATCTATTTCCCATAAAGTGATGGGATCAGATGCCATGATCTTAGTTTTCTGAATGTTGAGATTTAAGACAACTTTTTCACTCTCCTCTTTCACTTTCATCAAGAGGCTTTTTAGTTCCTCTTCACTTTCTGTATGAGGGTGGTGTTATCTGCATATCTGAGGTTATTGATATTTCTCCCGGCAATCTCGATTCCAGCTTGTGCATCTTCCACCCCAGCGTTTCTCATGATGTACTTTGCATATAAGTTAAATAAGCAGGGTGACAATATACAGCCTTGACATACTCCTTTTCCTGTTTGGAACCAGTCTGTTGTTCCATGTCCAGTTCTAACTGTTGCTTCCTGACCTGCATACAGGTTTCTCAAGAGGCAGGTCAGGTGGTCTGATATTCCCATCTCTTGAAGAATTTTCCCCAGTTTATTATGATCCACACAGTCAAAAGCTTTGGCGTAGTCAATAAAGCAGAAATAGATGTTTTTCTGGAACTCTCTTGCCTTTTCAATGATCCAGCAGAAGTTGGCAATTTGATCTCTGGTTCCTTGGCCTTTTCTAAATCCAGCTTGGACATCTGGAAGTTCACGGTTCACATATTGCTGAAGCCTGGCTTGGAGAATTTTGAGCATTGCTTTGCTAGTGTGTGAGATGAGTGAAATTGTGTGGTAGTTTGAGCATTCTTTGGCATTGCCTTTCTTTGGGATTGAAATGAAAACTGACCTTTTCCAGTCCTGTGGCCACTGCTGAGTTTTCTGAATTTGCTGGCATACTGAGTGGAGCACTTTCACAGCATCATCTTTTAGGATTTGAAATAGCTCAACTGGAATTCCATCACCTCCACTAACTGTGTTTGTAGTGATGCTTCCTAAGGCCCACTTGATTTCACATTCCAGGATGTCTGGCTCTAGGTGAGTGATCATACCATCATGATTATCTGGGTCATGAAGATCTTTTTTGTACAGTTCTTCTGTATATTCTTGCCACCTCTTCTTAATGTCTTCTGCTTCTGCTAGGTCCATACCATTTCTGTCCTTTATTGAACCCATCTTTGCATGAAATATTCCCTTGGTATCTCTAATTTTCTTGAAGAGATCTCTAGTCTTTCCCATTCTGTTGTTTTCCTCTAGTTCTTTGCAATGATCACTGAGGAAGGCTTTCTCATCTCTCTTTGCTTTTCTTTGGAACTCTGCGTTCAGATGGGAATATCTTACCTTTTCTCCTTTGCCTTTCACTTCTCTTCTCTTCACAGCTATTTGTAAGGCCTCCTCAGACAGCCATTTTGCTTTGTTGCATTTCGTTTCCTTGGAGATGGTCTTGACCCCTGCCTCCTGTACAATGTCACGAACTTCTGTCCAATAGTTCTTCAGCACTGTGTCTATCAGATCTAGTCCCTTGAATCTATTTCTCACTTCCACTGTATAATCAACCATAAGGGATTTGATTTAGGTCATACATGAATGGTCTAGTGGTTTTCTGTGCAGCTTAGGAATCAGCAAATATCTTAAGAGGAAAAAATGCTTTATATAAAAATACACACTTGTAAAATTCTGAAAATTAATTGCTTTTTTAACACTGTGCTTCCAAAAATGGCTTGGGCTTCCCAAATGGTGCTAGTGGTAAAGAACCTGCCTGTCAATTCAGGAGACATTAAGAGACTCAGGTTCCATACCTGGGTCGGGAAGATCCCCTGAGGAGAGCATAGCAACATACTCCAGTATTCTTGCCTGGAGAAACCCATGGACAGATGAGCATGGTGGGCTACAGTCCAGAGATGCAAAGAGTTGGACATGACTGAAATGACTTAGCACTTTCCAAAAATTATAATAATAGCAATAGCAGTTTGGCACTGATGTATAGTGTTTAGAGCGAAGCTCTACAACCAGAACATCTCGGTTCAAATCCTGCCTTTGTCCTGAGCAGTTGACCTAGGGTAAGTCAGTTAACCGCTTGTGGTCAGAGTTGCCCTGTCTATAAAGTGGAATTGATAAGAGTATCAATCCCATGGGATGGAAGGGAATATTAGACATATTAATAAACATGAAACACTTGGAACCCAAGATCATATGTCTAGGAAAGTGTTCATTAACCAAATAAACAAAACAGTGTGCAGGACAGATTGACTCTCCAAACTGATTTCAGCCTATAGGCACCATTTTGAAGCATCTGCCCTGGTCTAATCTTACTCTGCAGATGGGGGCATGTTTGGGCACAGAAAGGGGAGGGGCCCTGCAAACATAGAGTTGCTTACTCCTAATACTCGGTCCAGAGCTGGAATTTCCTCTTGAGCATGTTATCGATTAAATCTGTGCCCTGGAAGCCAAGCAGCTAATTTCCGTAGAAGGCAGAGGTGTCAAAGCCCTCTCAAACTGTGGATAAATCTCTAATTGCCATGTCTGCCCCGACTTGGTTGTGATCATTAGCAGAGCCCCTCGTGCTCTGGCTGAGAGAGGAGAGGGAGGCCAGACGTATCACCGCTCATCTAAATTTTTAATAATGCTCCAATCTTCAGATCATCGGGTAATCAAACCCAAATTAGCCTGATACTCAGAGCCAAGAATAACAAGGGGAGTGAAAGAGAAAAATGTTTCTTTAATGAAATTTTCATCAATGCAGATCCCTCATTGCATATTAAGGTCTTGGCTTGAAGCCAGCATCAGAGCCGACTGCTGTGACATTGACCTTTGTCCCTCGGGGGAGACACAGGGCAGAGTCTGGCTGCACCAGCTCCCCGAGGACACAGGTGGTTGTCCTTGCAGCTCAAACAGAGGAGGCTCTGGAGCCGAGGCCTGTCTGCCCAGGCCCCTCAGTCCTTTCCAGAAGGTTTCTCTGCACCTCAGCCCCTCCTGGACCCCACCCGCCCCCTGAGACCCCCAGACCTGACTCGGCAGCACCCCTGTTCTCCCAGCTGCTCGGGACAGATCCTCGGAGGTGACCTCGGGCTGTTTGTTTTCCTCTCACCTGCCCTGTCCCTCCAGCAGCACATCCGCCAGCCCGTCTCCTCCCTGACCTCAGGCCCACCACCCCTGGTCACCTCCCCGCAGCCACTCTGGCCCCGCCGCCCCTCACACCCACAGGTCCTGTCCCGGCCCTGCCCCCAGCCTGGAGCCCCCTCCCCTGGGATCCACGAGCCGCTTGTCCCATGTGATCATCTCAGCAGGTCTCCCCCACAGCCTCTCTGGCTCCTGTCCCTCCCACAGCGGCTCAGCCTGCTGCTCTCTCGTCTCTGCGACGGTCATCCCCAGGCCACACATCCCGACCGTTCTCAGGCTCAGTGTCTCCCGGCTGATGAGTGAGCTCCGGGAACAGGGGCCGGGCTTGCTGTCCTTCCCACCGCCCAGCAGAGAGCTGAGCACAGGGAGGCGTCCCGCACGACTGGCTGGGTGAACGCACACCCGAAGGGCAGGGTCTGTCATGCTTTCTAGATCAAGTTCACAGTGTTAACGGAGCACCCGCCGAGCTGGGTCAGGCCCTGGGATGCACGAGAGAGCAGGAGAGAAAGCTCCCTGCCCTGCCCTCCAGCATCTGGACACGGAACAAGCCAGCACATGGGGACCAGGCCGGGCAACAGAGCCCCTGGGCACGTGCTCCTTTGAGGGGCCGTCTGAGCTGAGCTCCAGAGAAGGAGATAAACCGTTCCCAGGACAGACGCTCCCTGGAGCCTCCAAGAGGAGCCAGCCACCCACACCTTGATTCCAGTCTTCTGGCTCCTGAACTGGGAGGAACCAGTTACCCTTGTTTGAAGCCACCCAGTTTGTGGTAATTCATTAAGGCGGCCCTGAGAAACTCATGCAGAAGCCGCTAGAAGGTTCTAGAGGGAAGGACCTGGTGTGATGAGCATTTTAAAGGCCGCCTTCCAGCTGTGACAGGCAGTCAGTAATATTTCTGTCCCTGAGCTCAATTCCTGAGGGATCTGCCTCTCCCAGTTCTTGCCTCAGGGCCTGCCAAGAGGTGATGTCAAATTCGGGGGTTGATCTGCTCTTCACACCCAGACCTCCCCATCCTCAGGGGAGCCTTTCCAGGTCCCTGCCAGCTGCACCGCTGGCTCCGACTCCTCTGACCGCAGCCCTGAGTCCCTTAGCCTCTGGTATATCCCTGCCTTCTGTCCCTGATTTCCTCAGTGATGAGGAGCCTCCACAGCCACCCATCACCCCGAAACACACCACGCTGAGCTCCTCCTAACACAGCAGGGGTCTCAGCCTCAGAGGGGAGCAAACCCCTCTTTCCTCCCAAGTCTCCGCTCACCAATCTGCAAAGCGAACGGGTTGGACTCAATGATTTCCAAGGTCTCCGTCTGACTCGAACATTCCCTGACTTAAATATTTAGCTTAGAATTCCTAAGATTCCATTCTTGAATTCTTCTCACTTATCCAATTATGCACCAAATGCTCATCAAGAACTTACTGTGCGGTTGGCGCTGTTCTTGGAGCAGGAATCTAACAGCAAACAATGTCCCTTCTCTCTTGTGGGTGACATTCCTGTGGATGCAAATGACCATAGAAGGTATAAAATGAGTAAATCAACTTCAGATGGTGACGAGTTCTGTGCGGGGCGGCGGGGAGGTAGATGTGACACAGAGACGTGGAGCCTTCTTTAGACGATGCTCGATGCTCGGGGTTCTTCCCTCAGCAGGTGACACCTGAGCAGAGAATGGAAGGCCGTGGGCAGGAGCATTCCAGTGGGGGTGGAGCAGCATGTGCAAAGGCCCTGAGGCAGGAGGGCTCCAGGTACTGGAGGAAGAGCCAGAGCCCACTGTGGCTGGAATGGAGGGAGTGAGGGGAGTGGTGGTGGGAGGCTCGGGGGACCCTGCAGGAACCAGGCTGAGCCTGGTGGGATGCAGTGAGGGATGGGGTTCCCTTTCTCCCGGGTGCAAATGGGAACTCATTGCAACATGTCCTCAGGTGTGACAGGGTCTTCTTTGTGTTTACCAAGCTCACTCTCCCTCTGGGTGCCAGCAGAGGGTAGATTTCTGGGTGGGGAGAGGAAGGGGCAGAAGGGCTGGGTGGGGGGTGGGGGGGGAGGCAACTGCAGTGACCGTGGGAGGAGGGAGCTGTCGACTCCGCTGAGAGCAGGGCGGGGAGAGGCCGGACAGGCTGGAGTGTGTTTGAATTTAGTGCATTCGCTGTAGCTGGAAGAATAGGACTGGCCGGAGCGACTGGCTTTTGGAGGCTGCACTTACTGAGAAGGGGGCACTGGGTCTTCTGAGCTTTGCCGAAAATTTGCCAGATCTGAGAGCCTCAGCGGCTCCGCCTCCCAGGAATCCGGGATGTCCCCTCAGGGCCATCTGGGGGGTGCAGGGTCATGAGCGCACAGGGACGTGTGTGCTGGTCACCAGCAGTGACCTCAGCCTGAGGACGGCCCAGCCCGGGTTCAAAGAGGGAACCGCGAGGGGCCCCGAGATCCTTCCAAGAGCTTCACCTCCACCCCCTCCACGACCCCAACCACCACAGGAGGAGCCCACAGGTCAGTCCTAATGGAATGCTTCCTGGCTGCCACTGGGCTTGAATGAGGTGCTTTTTCAGCCAGCCTCCTCCAGGGGCCTGGGCTACATGTGGGGGAATGCTCAACGCAGGACGATGTCACGATTTCAGATGCTCAGCTGCGTCAAGCAGACATTTCCCATTTGTCCAGCTTCTTTGCTGCTCAGAAGACGTAGGGTCTTCATTTCATACAATGAGGCTTGGTCTCAGGGCAGATTGAAAGGAAGGAAGCGTAAACGAGGGAGGAAGGAAAGAAGAAGGAAGAAGAGAGGGAGGGAAGAGAGAAACATGAGACGGGAGGAAGAAGACCTTCATCACGGGAATCAGAGCCCCTCAGGTCTGTTCAGATGCTCCGCTGACCAGGCACCCAACGTCCAGCCAGTTTTGCTTATTTGAGATGTTAGTGTTGGGGTCGGGTGTTAGGCACACAGACATCCTCCCATGAACCCAGCCTTTGCCAGCCTTTCCCTTTTTGACGCATTGGTAACATCCTCAAATCAGCAGCAGAAACTCCCTTCCGGCCGTAATAATGGCCAGCATAACAACCCATCAGGCCGCAGCCCTGATCCGCGGCGTTTGCGATGCTGCACCCCCGTCCCTGGGGCAGCCCCTCCAGGACCCGTGATGGAGATCCTGCCCTCTGCCCCGCTCCCAGGGAAGGAAAGCCCGGCCGTGGAGGACATTCCCGGGTGGACAGTGGTCTGGGCAGCAGGATGCAAGCCCAGCACCTCTTTGTCCACCAGCCCCGTTCTCTCTAAAGAGGCAGCCTGATGGATTGAGCTGTCTCATGATCTGGATAAATAGACAGTTAGTTCCAGGTTGGCCTTGGCCTTCAGAGGACTTGACCTGGAAGGAAATAGAGGGTCTGCAAGGAGGGTGGGACTGACTTTCCTTGCTGAGTCCAGTTTCTGGACGGAGCTAGAGCAGGAACCTGGCCCAGTGCGCTCCGCCTGGCCCTGCGGGTGAGACCCACGCTGCCCACCACCCCCCAGGCAATCGTCCACCCTGCAGCCTCGGGGTCAGAACCGCAGGGGACGGACCCACTCGCTCATGGTGGTGCCTCCTTCCTCATAGACACGGCAGTTGGTTCTCAAGGTGCATCCCAACAACATCCAGGAGCCAAAGTCAGCCTGTATCTAAGAACCTCAGGCCTCCTTGCTGTGGAGTCACAGCACATGTTCCCTGCCAAAAAAAGAAAAGAAAAACCAGGATTATAACCAAAAAAGTGCATTATGGACAATGCTGTAGGGTTTCCTTGATTATTACACAGACACACTTATTCAAAGCTCTGAACCATCATTGTTCGCTTTGAGCAGAGCCCCAGCTTCAGTGAAGAAGTGATTTTGCATTCTTTGCCAAGATCCTGCCTTATCTTTCTCTCAAGACAATCCTAGTCCTTGTGGCTTCAGCTTATGAAAACCACAGGTTGGAAAGACATGAATGTTTGAAGTTCTTTTTTTTCCCCCTAAGATACACACGTTGTGATAGGTATTGCAAAGATGCATTTGTGTGCCTCTGGATAAAAGCAGATTTCAGACACTAATAGCAGATATATCAGGGGATGGCAAGTACTTATTTAGGGGCCGTTGGGGAAGTGGGTATGAATTATTCTTTCTTTTATACAAAACTTATGTGTTGTGACAGCAAACTCTGAGGCAAATAAGAAAGGGCATAAGATAAGCATAGCTCAAAGAAGGAGAAATGACTGTTTTTTAAAGAAATATGTAAACAGAAAGTAAGAGAACTCATAACAAATTGTGTTTATGGTTCCCGAATCTTGCCAAATATGAAATGATTTTTAAGGAAGTGCTTAAAACGTAACCAGTGACTTTGAGGGTATCATGTTCAGATGTCTTTAGTGAGGACTTCCGTGGCAGTCAGGTGGTTAAGACCACAGGCTTCCACTGCAGGAGGCACAGGTTCAATACCTGGTCCGGGAACTAAGAGCCCACTTGCCACACAGTGAACCAAAACAAAGTTTTCAGTGGCTTCCACAATGAGACCACCCAGAAATTAAAGCAAGTATTTAAGAAGGAATTAAGAAGGAAAGGAGAAAGAACTTCCAACCCACTCCAGTATTCTTGCCTGGAGAATCCCATCGACAGAGATGCCTGGTGGGCTACAGTCCATGGGGCCGCAAAGAGTCGGACACAAACGAATCGACTTAGCACACACTCACGGTGGCCAAGGCACTGTTCATAGCTTCAGCCTCAAAAAAAAAAAAAATTGGCTTATCAGATGTGATTAGGTTTAGCTAGAAATGAATTCTAAATTGGCCCACTTCAGTTGGAATTTATGATAATCTCTGGGAGCAAAGGAAATTCACCTGAGGATATATTCCCATATAATCTCACAACCTGGACTTCTTTCTTTAGTAGGACTATTTGGGCCAGCCAGTTTTATTTCTCTCTCCTCTTGGCAGTTCTCTGCCTTCCCTGGATAGCCTGATAAACCAGAGAGCTTTATAATAACTTTTAAATTCTCTATTTTATGAAGAGAAAGAACAATGATGGACACGTGGGTACTAACAGAGATGAAGAGCGCACTCACTTTTGAGTTGGCTTTATACCCCCTGCAACAACGCACAGGATTTGAGTTGACTCAAAATGCGTGACACATGAGTTGGACCCATTTAAAAAAAGAAAAAATTCCTCTGGGAATTTTTATTTGTTTTCTCTGCAAGTGATTCACTTCATTACCCAAAAACTGGGTTCACCTCTTGGTAGGCATCAGGCCAAAAGATACAATCAAGCCAAAGAGCGGGAGAAGGAAGGATTCATTACTTGCCACAAGTAAGGAGAACACTGAGGATCTTTCTCAAAGCAGGGTCTCCCCAACAGCAAAACTGGGGAAACTTTAAGCTAAGGGTCCATGCATATTCATGAAGGGACAAAGGTATGTGCATATTCATGGTGGGACTTAAGCAGAGAGAAATTCTGCATAGACTCGGGGCAAAGGTAGACAGAGTCCAGGCTCTCGTTGACTGAAGTAATGAGGGTCAGCAAAGGTCAGCATCATCACTCCTCAGGCCCCAGTTAATCCAGTGGTTGAGCACTCAGAGTGGGATTTGGATCCTATAAAACTGCTCAAGAATGTGTTTCAGGCTAATCTTTACCTTCAAAACAGAACTGAGAGTCTCTATAACTAATATTCTCCAATATGGTCAGGTTTTCTCCCTGGGCTGGTAAGAGTTGTTTGTTTTTACATTCTTTGGTTCCCTTAAAATCATTAACTACCGAGACCTATTTTTCTTCAAGGGAAAACACAGTGGCCAGACTTAGATCAGCAAACAGCTTAGGTCTAAGATGGCTTTGCTTACGTCAAGAAAACCGAGCCTCGTTCCCTTTCCCTGGGAATCCCCTACCCTACCCACTTTTGCTCATCCACTTTGAACATATAAACCTCAGAATAGGTCAAACATAGTGCCAACTCAATTTAAAGTGTTTGCCATTAACCAGGGCCATTGCCAGGCCTCGTCTTCCTGTGCTTTCCTTTAAGCAGCCGGCAGCATTTTTATAATAAAGAGAAGTTAGCATGCCTCAGATCTTTACTAATTGAGAAATTATTTCTAAGACATCCACTGGTTGATCTGTTACCAGTATTTTTTTTTTTTTTTTTTCATTTGAAGACTGCTTTACAGAAGCATTTCCTACATCCTCCAACTCAGAGTAATAGTAGTTCATTCAGACTGTGGCTGAAATGATGACAAAGGTGGAGATGTGGAGATGAACAAGATGGTGATTTTGATGATTGTGGTGGTGCCAATTCCCCACACATTGGGAAACACTGGTTCAAGATGGAAGGCAGCTTTTAGCTGTAGACGGTTTAATACAAAATATTCCTTTTGCATTTTAATTCCCTGGTGCACCTGGTTACAATTTTAGCCTCATTAAGGTATTTATAGGTAATCATATAAGAATCTAATTTGAGAACCTTAGTAAGTCAGAAACACATGAACCCAGATGGGCCCTACCGACCCAACATGAAACTCGGGTTACTGAATCAAGGTGGCTTGAATGGCGTTCCATAAGCAGTTGTCATGGAGGGCTCTCAGAGAAGCATCACCTCAGCCCAAAAGGGATTATTAGGAATTTCTGAGTTGGGTCAACTGTGGAGCTTTCGGAGAAAGAAGTCTGCCTAAAGACACACCAAGTAGGCAAATCCCCTTCTTTAAAAAATGAACCCCTCTTTGTCTGCTATCAGTGGACATTAAATTCTACCGTGTTCATCCCAGGATGACTAGACATCAGCCTTCCCAGAAGCATCTTGAGATGGGCTCCCAGGTGGAGGCTTGCTCTTGCCTTCTGTGGAAGGGACCACAGAGTCTCTTGGACTGTACGTCTTTTATCAAAATGTTATCAAGATGTTCACAAGCCATCTCAATCAGTCAGACCAGTATCTATTGACCTGTGTCTACGTGGATGACCAGGAGGGAAGACATAGAGGAAGAGTTAGCTAACCTGGGAACCACTGCACTTTATTTTCCTTTTCTTCCAAAGTATATTAATAACTCATGCAACCTTTTCACCCATCATCTAAGACAAGAATGAGATGGGTAGAGAAATGAATACATTAATCAGGCCCCACTCACAGACCTGCTCTCTTCTTTCCTTAGTGACTGTAATTTGGGTGCTGCGATTTTCAAAGTCAGTAAAATACTAAATAGAGGCATGTCAGCTGGTATCAAATGGAGCCCCAGAATAACATTGCTGGGAATGGAGCACTTGATAAAATATTCCTAAAGAGTGTCAAGATACATAATGAGGCTTTTTTTTAACAACAAACTTGGCAGAATTTCCTCCAGTTTTTAGCTTTCCAAGTATGATTTTTATTCCAAAAATGCTTTTATGGTTGCAAAGTGAGCTTACCGCTTACCTTCCCCCTCTGCTGAATTGTCTCTTTTTACATTTTGTGGCTGATTTTAAATATGAAATTGATGACTTTTTTAGTGCTGAGTCACTAGAACAGTAGTGGTCAAATTTCAATTCATGTGGGCAAAACTCCCATGTGGGAGTCTGGATCTAGTAAAGAGGCAAAATTCAGCATCTTCCTTAAACGACTAGAAACGACACACGCTGTTGAGCAAAAGAATGTCTGTTCCTCCCCAGGAATAGTCATTCTCTCGTAGGTTTATCCTGGCAATGGCAGAGGGAGTTAAAGAGTTGGGGGGGGGGGGTTCAATTAAATATTTTTTTCTCTCCCCAGGTAGATCCAATGTGCTGTGAATCAGAATCAGTATCTGGTTCTTAAGGTCTTAGCACCATCCATTATTCCTTGAACCTGAGAACAAGCCCTCGGTAGATTCTTGCCGAGAGGAGATTAATGACCCTGAGAATCAGATGACAGATCTGGGTGTAGGCTGGGATGGCTGAACAAGAAGGAAAGTGTTGCTTTTGTGAAAAAAATAGCTATTATGGGCTATATTGTGTCCCCTCAACTCCTTCAAAAGATCATATGTTGAACTCCTAACCTCTAGTACCTCAAAATGCACGCACGCTTACTCACTCAGTTGTGTCCGACTCTTTGCGACCCCATGGACTGTAGCCACCAGGTTCCTCTGTCCATGGGGTTCTCCAGGCAAGAATACTGGAGTGGGTGGCCATGCCCTCCTCCAGGGGATCTTCCCCACCCAGGGATCGAACCCAGGTCTCCTGCATTGCATGCGGGTTTTTTACCATCTGTGCCACTAGGGAAGATCCAATGCCTCAGAGTAGGGCTGTATTTAAAGGCAGTGTCTTTATAACTCATGTTAAATGAGGTCATTTGGGTGGGTCCTAACCCAACATGGGCTTCCCTGGTAGCTCAGCTGGTAAAGAATCTGCCTACAATGCAGGAGACCCCGGTTCAATCCCTGGGTGGGGAAGATCCACTGAAGAAGGGAACAGCTACCCAGTCCAGTATTCTGACCTGGAGAATTCCATGGACTGTATTGCATGGGGTCACAGAGTTGGACAGGACGGAGTGAGTTTCACTCTGTACATTCAACCCAAAGTGACGTGTGTCCTTGTAAGAGGACAAGACACACACAAAGGGAAGACTATGCAAATAAAGACACAGGCAGTCTCCAAGCCAATAGGAGGCCTTCAAAGAAACAGCCCTGCTGACACCTTGTTCTTGAACTTCCAGCCTCCAGAAACGTGAGACTATAAATTTCTGCCATTTAAGCCCGCTAGTCTGTGGCACTTTGTTATGGCTGCCCATGTAAATGAACACGGATAGCTACCTTGCCTTCAACTGGGGTTCTCGGAAAGCTGACATTCCTTACAGGCATGCAGTCCATGGGGGAAATATGACCAGATTTTATGTCAAAGTCAAGAATGAGAGCCATTTGAATTTGAGTGTAAATGTTCCATTTGCACCTGGTCAGATAGTGCTTCTACGAAATGCATTGTCCCCAGAGTTCCAAATGATTCATAATCTTCAAGAGTGAAAATAAGGAAGTGACTGTCTTTACTAGTATTCGAAATACCCCTACCCCAGCTCCCACTCAAGGGGCAGAAGCCTAAGCGGGTTGTGATCACGTACCAATATCATTGAATCCCGTCAAAATTGAAAGTGATTGAAGAGTTGGGGGCATCTGGGCAAATGCCTCAGCCAGTGGATATTTCCTCAAGTCAGGGCTCCAGTCAGAGGGAAAATCTCCTGGCGCCTCTCTCTGCATCTTCTTCTGTCTTGATTGGATTATGAAGAGATGATTGTGGGGTGGAGAGGAGCAGGGAGGGGCCCAGAAGTCAGCCAAGCCCCGAGGCCTATTCAAAAACACATTAGTCACTCAAGTCCTGGAGGTGATGGGTATTGATTTATCCTCCAGCTCATGTGCTTGTACTCAGCGCCCTGACTCCAGAGGGCTTCACCCGAGCCGCCCCGAGTGCCCTGGCGTGGCTCTGACTACCCTGTGAGAGTGCAACTTGCCCTCCCACAGTTTTTGTTCTAGAAATAAATAGCGGCAGCTCAGGGGTAAAATCTGCCTACCAATGCAAGAGACGTGGGTTCCATTACTGGTTTGGGAAGAATCCCTGGAGAAGGGAATGGCAAACCCACTCCAGTATTCTTGCCTGGGCAATTCCATGAACAGAGGAGCCTGGTGGGCTACAGTCCATGGGGTCACAAAAGAGTCGACTTAGCGACTAAACAACAACACAAGTAAATAGCGGCATGGACGAGGAATAAACTACCTTTGAGAGTTTTGGGGTCTCTGTCCCCAAAGTCATTCTGTCTCTAAATTCAAACTTCCCTCTACAAAGAGAGTTACTAAGCTCTGTAACTAAGGGCTTTTCCAGCTCCAACGCAGCTCACCCTCACAGCTGCCTGTGAACTTGAGGATGGTGTGAGAACACAGCCTAGGCCAGTTGCAGAATGAGACGATGACAAAGGTTGGCCTAAGTTGACCGACGACCCCGCCATAGGGGCCAGACGGCAGAGGACGGACTTTCCCAGCTTGACGTTCAGTCCACTTCCAAGGCACTTCTCTGTGCCTCCGTGGCCTGTGTGAAGTGATTTGCAGCCACAACTGCAGCTATTAATCCTCTCACTCCCTGCCTGGAGGGTGAAGTGATGTATTTGCACTCCCAGCAGGAGAGGTGACCCCTTGCAAAGAAATCTCAGCTCCAGGGACTAAGCACTGGAGCGCCTGGGCTCTGAAAGTCACGGAAGGCTCCGCCTTGCACAGCCTCCATGCAGCCCCAGTGGGGAACGCGCCTGCAACTCTCCTGGCCCTAAACCTTCCTCTTCCTTCAGGCGCTGGGGGCAGATTCTTCCAGCATTTTCCCCCTGCCAGTCTCAGACCCTGGAGCCTCAGTGCGGCCGTGGATGAGATCTGTACCATCGGGAAGGCGGGTGAGTGAGGCCCTGTCCGCACAGAACTGCTGACCTTCGACTCCTTCATAGAGAGGCTCCCAGCCTGGCCACTCCCGCCGCAAGGGCATGTTTCAGAATGCTGTCTTGAAAGTCTTTTGATCCCCCTATTAATACCATTCACGTCAATGTAATAACTTCAAAAGGATCGTAGCTGCAAAGGTACTCTTTAGAGAACCTGCCCAGCATGAAAGAATCTCTAGCTTCTCTTCTCCCTGCCTCTCAGCTGCCTTCCCCTCTGGACCTCACAGCACTCTTGGGGGCGGGGACCCCAACTGAATACCCAAGGAGTGCACCCTGGTGAACCCCAAAGGGTGTCTTAGAAGCAGGATCGTGCGGAAATCAGGGGGACTACTGTCTAACTCTCTGAGGGCTGAAGACAGTTTTCCTGCTTGTCCCACAACACGTGGGGAGCTAACAGATAGAGCTGCCAATTGTCAGAAAATACGCGGCCCCTCTGGGCCAGGAACTCAGCACTCGATGAGCTCAGCTCCATTCATCATAGCGAGCCTGTCTCTCGGGTGTCACAGCCAACTTGGCCGCTCAGCTTGCCGCTCCTTGGTTATCTCCCAGAAACAAATTTCCTTAAATTGACTCTGCAGAATCTCATTCCACGACTTGCCATCATTTCTAATGAATGTAAATTTCCATGCGAATTTTTTAAATTGGCCACCAGCATCACAGTTTTACAGCCTCCGTGGCATAAATTTTACAAGTTTTCCAACCTGCATATATCAAAAATGAAAAGACCTGAGCTTAAAAGCAGAAGAACTGAATCATCCTGTTCTCCAGCGCTCAGAAAAGCATTTAATTGGAGTAATCAACATATGGTTGTAAAAGTGCTTTTATCATCACTTTAGAATATTCACTTGGAAGGATGCTCAGCTGAAGACCTATTGATGGGTTAAACTTTTAACCACTTGACAAGTATTTTTTTGAACAACTACCCTGTGCAAAACACTGCTAGGTGTGATGAAGTGTGCAAAGAAGTATAATGAGATTCCATTAAATGAGGCAAATAATGACGAGTTCCTGCTATGTGTTGAGAATCCTGCTAGACCCTGAGACACACACAGATCTGATCAATGTAGGGACGATGGAGCAAAGCAGTGCATCCACTAAGTGACCCTAATGTAATAAAGGCTTCATGTTAAGTAGGAGATGAGGTCACGCTGGATGCAGGTGAAGGTGGGAAGTGCCTTCATTTCTTGCAAGTTGGCTCAAGGGGACTGCGGTTCGGGTGTGAGCATCGTGGGTGAGCACGACAAAGCCAGCTCTGCCCACGTGAGCCTGCACGGGACATAGAAACGCTCTGTCCCTCGGGTCCCTAGGCTCTGAGAACTGGGCCCTCGGACCTCATTCATCGTCAATGAGACAGTGCGAGTCCAGAGATGCTGCGAACTGTGTCTGGAGCACAGAAGGGAGACGTGGCTGTCACTCCTGCAGCTCATGGCAGGTGTCCACAAAGCAGGAAACCCTCCTGGTGAGAGGGTCCCCCCGGGGAGGGGGTGGTGCCTGAGGCTGAGGCCCCCTCTGTGACCAGGAGGTGGAAATCGAGGGCGGGGCTGGGAAGCGTGTCCTGGGCCCTGACATGTCTGGGCTGCCCAGAGAGCCGCCCGGCCCCTCCTGCGTCTGAACCCCTGACTCAGGACCACCAGCCCCTGGTCAGTTCTGCTCCTGTGGCTGGGTCTTCATTTGCTGCCCCAGAGCCCCTGATGTCCCCAGCTCATCGCTACTTGTCCCTCAGGTCTCAGCTCGGATGCCGCCTCCTCAGGGACCCCCTTCCTGGGCCCCTCAAGGTTGGGGACTCTGTCCTGAGTACAGAATCACCATCACCCTGGGTCATGACAAACCTAGGGGACAGGAAGGGGGCCCCTTCCCCACTGATCCCCTGCCCAGAACAAGGCAGGGCTCAGGAAGCCGGGGCTGAGGGAACGAGGATGGAGTGGGGGACACAGCTGAGCTGGGGCAGTGATGACCACGGCCCCACGGGACGTGCCTGGGCCCCACCCTCGCCACTATCCTCAGCCCCAGTTGGGTGGGGGCTTGAATTCTGTTGGTTTTCCAAGTTCTGTCACTAAGAAGGTCTAATCAGGCCTTCTTGTACCCTCTGTCCCTCTACCCACTTTCCTGCCTCCCAGAGAACCAGGCCTCCCGCCCAGAGAACTGCTTCCCACCTGAGAAAACCCAAAAGGAGATCCCAGGACAGTATGCAGCCCCCACCTGACCATTTTCCTGGGATCGTTTTCCATCCTCCCTCCGGGTGACCCCGGCCCCTCCTGCAGTCCAACCCTTACTGCCTTGGTCTGCTGGGGGAGACTAGAACCAGGGGTCTAGCACTACTTGGGTTTCTCAGGCTCTAGCGAGACTCTGGACCCACTGGTGGTGGTGGTGGTTGTTGCTCAGTACTGTCCCACTCTTTGCAACCCCAGGGACTGCAGCACTCCAGGCATCTCAGTCATGTCCGACTCTTTGCTACTTCATGGACTGCAGAACACCAGGCCTCCCTGTCCATCACCAACTCCCGGAGCCTGCTCAAACTCATGTTTATTGAGTCAGTGATGCCATCCAACCATCTCGTCCCCTGTCGTCCCCTTCTCCTCCTGCCTTCAATCTTTCCCAGCATCAGGGTCTTTTCCAATGACTCAGCTCTTTGCAACTGGTGGCCAAAATACTGGAGTTTCAGTTTCAGCATTAGTTTCTGCAATAAATATTCAGGATTGATTTCTTTTAGGACTGACTGGTTTGATCTCCTTACAGTCCAAGGGACTCTCAAGGGTCTTCTCCGACACCACAGTTGAAAAGCATCGATTCTTTGGTGCTCAGGCTTATTTATGATCCAACTCTCACATCCATACATGACTACTGGAAATACCACAGCTTTGACTATGTTTGACTGAGTTTTTAAAACTCGGATGCTAGACCCGAGCTCAGAGATTCTGATTGAGTGGGTCTGGGGTGATGGGTGAGAACTGGCAATTCTAACAGGGTCCCGGGAGTTTGATGCTGCTGACCTTGGAATGACACCCTGAGAACCACGCTCTCCACTAAGCCTGTCCACCCGAGACGGTGACCATCGGGGCGAGACTCCTCTCCTCTGCCTCACTCGGGACCCCTCCTGTCTGCAGGGCAGGGTAACTTGGTGCCCGGGCTCTGCCGCCCTCACCTCCCCCTTCACTCCTCCAGCTGCACAGCCTCCTTGCTGCTCCTCACCGGGGATCCCCAGGCTCTCTCCTGCCTCAGGCCCTTTGCACCTGCTCTTCCTTCTGCTTGGTGTCCTCTTCACAGGGCTCGCTCACCTCCTCCGAGAGGCCGTCCCTGCCCACTTACCTGACCTTGTCCATCAGCTCTGTTTCCTGTCTAGCAGCTATCACCTCCCTACATGCCTTATAGTGGTTGATTCAGTGGCTATTGCTTGTCCTTCAGACTGGACAGTGACCTCCATGAGAGTGGGGACTTTGCTCAGTTTCCTGCCCCATTCCAAAACCCAGAGCAAGGCTGGCAGGAGCGGGTGCTCCGTACATACCAGTGACTCAGAGGAGGAGTCCTTCCCTCTAATCTCATAGGCCGTCCTTCTCTTGTTGGTTTTGAATGGTGTTTCCTGCATCACCACCTTCCTTGTTGATTCTTAGATCATAGAACCTCGGAGAACTGCTGGGCAAAAAAATACACATTTTCATAAGGAAACTAGGAGGTGACTTCCCTTGCCTGGGGACAGGCATGAAAGGCCCCTACCCCTCCCGAGAAGGGCCGTCAACCTTGCAGGGGCCCGGGGTTCAGGCTCCATGCAGGGCCCAAGAGGGTTCGCTCTTATTCGTTCATTTCTCTCTTTTCAGGCTCTCAGCAAGGCGGCAGCTCTCTCCTGGCTTTCACTCCCGTTCATTTACGTTGGAGGAAAATTAAAAAGAAATGAAATGCACTTAAGAGAATGCCTTGAGGAGTTGCCAGGCCACCCGGGTATAGTGAATGGGCTCCTTTTGGGGTCTTGGTGATTATCAATTATTTATTGAACCCTGATTACGTTCCTGGCGCCACCAAGACAGAAAAGAGACAAGGTCCCTTCCCTAGGAGCTTCCCAGGGGAGGAAGGGACAGTTTTGGCAGCTAAAAAAGTGTTCCATCTGAAAACACAGTGACACGTCACAGCTCAAGGCTGCTCTATGCCTTTATTATATTTTTATTTTTAATGATGTTCATTTATTTTCTTATCCAAAAGTAATAGTTTATAAGATATTCCTACAAAATAGAAAAAAAAAACTCCATTTTTACCACACATTTTACCATTGGTTTATAAAATTATGATTTAGTGGAAAGACGCAACATTCAGAACCTCCTTGATTGTTACTTCACAGTATATTATACATTTCCCAGTACCACAAAATCATGTTCAGAAACATAAATGCTAACAGCTACAAGGTTTCCATCCTATAGATGTACAGTGACTCCTCTACTGTTGGACCATAAGACTGTCTTCTCTTTTCCTCTTTCTCCTTTGTCTTGGTTAGCATAAAAAATACTGCCATGGACATCCTTAATTAGAAATCTTTAATCACTTTTGGGGCGATTTAAGTTCCAAATGGGGAAGAAGGAAAACCCAAGCCCACATTGGACATAAATTGCATGTACGTGACAATAAAGCTCTTTGAACAGAGCCGAGAAAGTCCTGGTGCCTGTCACCCAGAACATGAGCCAACATGAGACGACAGTCAGGGACGTGCATCCGATATGAAGATGCTCAGGGACAGAGGGACGTGTGGCGTGGGGTGGGGGGGAAGATGGGCTGTTTCCCTGGTACTGGGGGCAGGTGGTGGGGATGCTCTGAGGGCTGCACTGCGTTCGCTTACTGGGGTTTGTATCTGTTAGCTATTGTCCCAATTAAGCTGCGTAACAAACCAGTCCAAAACTCAGTCGCAAACAATAAGTGTTTATTTCTCATTTTCACATCTACATGTCTGCTGTCGTTCATCACATCTAGGCTGGGCTTGGCTTTGCTTGGCTTCAAGCGAAGGGTTGACTCCAGGTCTGCTCTCGAGTCTCTCATCTTTCCAGGACTGGTGACACCCAGAGGCAGATTCTTCTCATAGAGAAGGCAGGAGCACAAGAGGTCAGGACCAGCCATGTAGGCACCTTCAGGCCTCTGCCCACATCCCATCAACCAACGCAAATCACAAAACCGAATCCAACCTCAGGGAGACAAGAGAATCCACCTCTAGAGGAGAAAACTACAAAGTCACATGGCAAAGGGGAAGGACCCAGGGAAGGAGGCTGAAGAGTTAGGACAGTGATGTCCAACAGTGGGACCTCCCGAAGGTGTCAAAATCCCCATCCTGGGCGTACTTCCCAGGAAAAGAGAGTGTGGGAGCAGGTGATTTCTTTTCTCCCTGATGAAGTCTCCCCATCTGTAAAACAGGAGTAATGATGTCACATCAAGTCATATCACGTACATTTGTTTAAAGTTTAAACAATGACTCCCAGAAACATGCTTAAAACAGAGCCGGGCACAGCGGGGCAGATGTTAGTATTAGCTATTAGCATTTCTGTTGATGCTCAAAGTGGTAGAAATTCCTTGAACATCTCATTAAAGAATCGCCCCCTTGACAATTTACATTTCCTCTTCTTTAATGTGAGGAAACGCTAATTGTCACGGGCTGGATGCTCCCTCTGAGGAGTGTATAGAAGGGGACAGGGCCCTGTGGACCACATGGTCCTGGGCTGCAGTCCCATCCCTGCCCCGAGCAGTGAGGATCTTAAGCAGGTCATCGGCCCCTCGGAGCCTCACTTCCTCATCTGTAGAATGGGTATAATCTCAGGCTCCTGCGTCGGGATGAAGCGTGCCGAGGTTGAAGTTGCTGAGAGCGGGCCTGTCCCCTGACGAGTGATGCCCGCAGCAGAGAGGGCGCTGAGGTAGGGGTCGGAGCTGGGACCTCACGCCCCAGCGCTGCCACCCATCGCCCGGGGTGGGGGGCGCGGAGGAGGCCCTTTGCCCCCTGAGCCTCTCCTGCCCCACATGCAAGGAGGTGGGCCGGTCAGGCGCCCCTGCATCTCTCCCATGGCTCTTACCTCGTCACCTGGGCACTGCTCACTGTGTTCATTGCAGGACAGACGCTGGACCAGGGCCATGCTCCACTGGAGCCCAGGGCCACGCTCCCCCCGAGCCCAGGGCAGCTGCATTTAGCTCAGGTCGGGGTCGCATTTCTGCAACAAAGGCTGAGATTCACAGACAAGATTTCCAGGGGTTTTCTTTCTTCACTGAGGCCTCCTCCTCTCAGCTGGGGACCAGTGTTCAGACCTCTGCCTGCAGAGGGCTTTCAGAGAACAAAACAGGGGCATCAGTGCTCAGCTGTGGGGAGGACTTCATCCTCTGTCCTGCGGCCTGGGGCTGCCCTCCCCGAGGGACGTCCCCCTACAGACCCCGCACCCCACCTGGAGGGAGAGGAGAGCCAGCCAGGCAGTAGCGGCTAGGCTCGCCAGCCCCACTGACGGCCCTGCTGCCCTGGGTCTCGGGCTCCTCAGTGAGGACTGCCTCCATAATACACCTCGGCTCCCAGATCCTCTAGACATACTGTGAAAACCACTCACGGCAATCGGCCACACTCAGACTGATCATGCAAGTAACACTTGGAAGAAGGAGCTAGGAATCACATTTAACTTTAAAATACGTGTGCTGGAGTCTGTGGACAACAACACATCACGTGCTTCCCCCATTCCTGGCCCAGAACGTGGAGAGAGATGAGAGGATTGCCCAGGGGCACAAGGACCCAGGAGGCTGCTTTGGACAAGATAACTTGACCTTGGGCCACAGATGAACATCCTCAAGCGACCTCCAGGAACAGAATTCTCTGCAAAACTGGACAGAGGAGGATTTGAAAGGCGAATGACCAAGACTGTGGGCCTGGCTTTGAGCTCTGTTCCACAGCAGAGAAGGAACGTTCTTGTCTCCCAGCCTCAAGCTTCAAGGTTTCGAGTTGAGAAGCACACAGACTCGGGCCTCGGCCTGCCCCACCGCCAACCCCCCTGCCAGCACCTGTGTGTGAACCCGCTCCCAGCGCACAGCTCACTCCTGTGCAAGTGTGAATATGGAGATCTGAAGTGCCACGTGTCTCTCCTGCAGAACCAGCATCCAACTCAGGGCCCCGGTCCCCCGCCATCCCCGCTCCAGGCTCTGGAATTGCAGGATGAGTGTTTAAGTCATAATTATTGCAGGAACAAGTGATTTTAATTAAATGAAACTCACGGCTGACACCTCATCCATTAATCCCTCCCTCTAGGGCACACAACAGTGAGACACTCCAAATTCTGAAAGGGTTATCAAGTTGCTCTCTGAAAATGAACTTGCTGAGACCTAGTGACAAATGAATGACAATGGTGACGATCCCCAGGTTTCACCCCCACTCAGAGTTCCTCCTGTGCCCGGGGCAGTCAGGTCTCTGGGGGTGTTCCTGACCTGGGGAAGAGTCAGAACTTACTGATGGGAGGAGCAGGATCCTGACTCAGGAGGGGCCCAAAGCTGGACTCAAGCCCAGCGACCCAGCCCCGGGCTGACAGAGGAAATTCGGAATCGCTGTTTGGGTCTGGTTGAGGGCTGTTCTCAGGAGGAGAAAACAAACACCCCTGTGCCCTTGCTCCCCTATGTCCTCATATTTTTCTGCCACTCCCGCTCATCTGCTCTGGATCAGCCCTCCTGCTGGCCAGTGATACTGAAATCCAGTTGTTAGAGCGGATGACTGGCTCCTCTGGCTGGAGTTCCCGTGCAGATTCGTGGCCCCAGCTTGAAGAGAGGTGGCTGCCCGGGGCTCTCCCCCCATCGGCTTGTCGGGGGGACGAGCCTGCTCTGAACCCGGTGATGGTCAGCACGGCTCTAAGGCGCTCCCGCCTCCTTAGGAGGGAATTTCTAGGTCAACTTGAGACCCATAGCTGTGACTTCGGTTTCAACTCAGTGAGAGACACATGTTGGCCCGTTAACCATCTCAGCGGCATCTCTGGTCACCGTTTCCCACGGACCTCGTCTCTGGTATTCATGCTGAAACAGTACAGCAACGTGTCCCCAAGTGATGGTAAATGGTCCATTTTAATAACAGCTTCGTAAGCCCCAGATTATGTTTATTACAGTTTGCTAGTGAGTCTATTAAGAAGAGGTAGTCAGTTCTGGGGCATCAATGATTTTGGTTTTTAATAACTTGTTAATAACTCAGAGGAGGCAGGAGCGTGAGTCAGAGGAGAGCTGGCCTGGAACAGGCTCTAACTGGCCGGTTTGCACGTGTCCCCGTGGCATCCTCCACCAAGGCGGTAAATGACAGGTGTCTGCTCATCACACCTGCTACGGCTTCTGGAGGATGCGATGGACCAATTCAGGCCCCACCTGATGCATCGTCAGTAGGCGGTGATGCTCCCCGGAATCGAGGGCACAGGCGGGGTCCAGTCGGAGCAAAGATTCCAGCCTGGGGTGAATCTGCCCCCGGGGCATGTTTGGTGATTTCTGGAAACACACTTGGTTGGCACAGCTCAGGGAGGGAGGGAGGCTCCTGGTCTCTTGTGGGTAGAGGTCAGGGGTGCTGCTAAACATCCCATAAGGCTCAGGAGAGTCCTCACAACAAAGACCAGTCCTGCCCAGAATGTCAAGCTTGCCGAGGGTGAGACACTTTGATTTACAGCCACAGTGAACATTTCATTCCATCGTCTGGACGTCGCCAGAAATGATACATGGCTGGAGGCCTGGCTTTTCATCTGGGTATCGCCAACTTCGTGCAGAACGAAAACCATGCATAAATCAATTCTCCTATTTGCTCTCTGGCTTCTTCCTATTGTAATTTTCTCCTTCCCACTTTTATTTTTCTGTTACTGGAGAGAAGGTGAAAAAAAATCAAATAGGCTGGAGAGTCACTAAAATTTCCTTTTCCTCAGTTAAAAAGAAATAAATTGAAAGTGATTCACGGAAAGCAAAGAACCAATGAAAAAGAAGACATGGGGTTCATCAAACAGTTAATCATCCCAGAAGAGGAGCAGAGAAAAATCTCCAGATGAAAGCTATTGGGATACAGGAGAAAGGAGCCGGGGGCCAGGTGGGGGTGGGGGCGGGGGAGAGGGCTGGGAAGAGCAGGTCTGAGCTGGGCTAATGCAGAGCTCCTCAAAGGGTAGGTCAAGCCACCTTAGTGAGGCCTGATATCAATTCTGTGAATCTCAACCAGGATTTAAAAACATGAAATAGCAGAATTCAGTGGAAACTATCAAAAGGTATCAATGAAAATTTGTAAAAATTTTAGCTTCATGTATTCTGTGTGTGTGTGTGTATGTGCATGCCAGGTCTTGTTGTAAAATATATTTATGATGAGTTGCGGTCAAAACAGCCTGGAAAACACTGGACTGGATGAAATGATGGAGGAATTGCAGAGAATGATGTATCTGTAATCAATTTTGCAAGTAAAAAGAACAAGGAAATGATTAACTCTGAGAAAACAAAAGATGCCTAAGAAAGAAAATGCAACCACGTTGCAAAAACAGGCTCTGCATCAAATATCATGTACCTGGTCACATGACATCCATGATGATTATGACATAATTATCATCCTGATTTGCTCTTGGAGGACGGTGGGAAGTGTGGTGCAGGTGGGGGAGGGGAGCTGAACCCTCATCAAGGGTTCAGACATTTGAAAGAAACCAGCACAGCTTGAAAGCTCCATGACTAACTCACAGCTAGAAGAAACTTGCAGACACAGCTGAAGGAATAGAATAGAGGTCTCTGGAAAGAGATGGGCAGGGAACAGATTCAGCGGTATTTTATTTCGCCGTCTTGCATCTATTTATTTAAAAGAGAGACCCACACACAGGGGAACAGGACCAGTGAGGACACGGTGGGGTCCCTGAAAAGAGTCTGGGGACCCACGTGGCTTTTGGCTCCATCATTTACAGCTGTGTCTCCTCAAACATGTCCCCTCCCAGCTTTCTGACTGCTGGTGACCCGTCTCTAAAACACAGGCGGGGCCAAATCATACAGCCCTCTTGTTCAGCCCTGTGTCTGCAGCTTGCTGTGAAGAGTCCAGGACGCAGAGCACGCCTCACCTGGTCTCTGGGTCAAGTAACATGGATACCATGAGCACGAGGCGCAGGGCAGGCGTCAGGAAACGTGTTGGGTTTGCCTTGGTGCTGGAGGAGCCTCAGGCAGCCTCCACTCCCCAGGCTGAGTGGGGTTCCTCACCCCCACGCCCAGAGCAGTGTCAGAAGGAGGCCCTCCTCAAAGGCTTGTTCTCACCACCTGCGGGGTGCACGCCCTGGAGGAGAGGAGATGATCTCAGAGGCCCACAGCAGGGGCAGAGGCTGCTGGCTGTCCCCCGTATCCATCACCTCCTTCCTGGAGTTTTAGAAATTCCCGGGTTCAGCTGAGCACACGGCCACCCCGGCTGTAGCTGAACCTTCCGTCCCAGCTCGCAGTGTACCTTCCCAGGGCACCCTCAGACGATGGGTGCTCCCCACCCTTCTCCCCTCCCCTCCTGCCTGATGGGACCTGCGCCCCCTTAGATCAGGCGGACGACAAGAGCGTCCAAAGGTGAGGAAGCAGGGGGACAGAAGAAGGTCAAGGTCAACCCCATGCAGCTGCCCGCCCAGCTCTGGGCCTCCACGCCGAGGCCGTGACCCCGTGAGAAACAGACTTCCGCCTCGCTGAAGCTGCCGGGAGGCTCAGCACCAGACAGGGAGCTGATACACCAGTAGGTGAGGGAGTAGGTTTTTACTCTATTAGTTACTTACTCACTTTAATGAGATTTAGGGGAAAATTCCAGTTTGCTCTTCAAACCAGTGATTCCATTAAGATGGGGGATGCGGTTAAAGTAAGTGGCACCAGAATGAACGGATTTATTTAAGAAAGCTGGTATCTCATTGTGGTTTTGATTTGCATTTCTCTAATAATGAGTGATGTTGAGCATCTTTTCGTGTGTTTGTTAGCCATCTGTATGTCTTCTTTGGAGAAATGTCTGTTTAGTTCTTTGGCCCATTTTTTGATTGGGTCATTTATTTTTCTGGAATTGAGCTTCAGGAGTTGCTTGTATATTTTTGAGATTAATCCTTTGTCTGTTTCTTCATTTGCTATTATTTTCTCCCAATCTGAGGGCTGTCTTTTCACCTTACTTATAGTTTCCTTTGTAGTGCAAAAGCTTTTAAGTTTCATTAGGTCCCATTTGTTTAGTTTTGCTTTTATTTCCAATATTCTGGGAGGTGGGTCATAGAGGATCCTGCTGAGATTTATGTCAGAGAGTGTTTTGCCTATGTTCTCCTCTAGGAGTTTTATAGTTTCTGGTCTTACATTTAGATCTTTAATCCATTTTGAGTTTATTTTTGTGTATGGTGTTAGAAAGTGTTCTAGTACACGCCAGTCAGGATGGCTGCTATCCAAAAGTCTACAAGCAATAAATGCTGGAGAGGGTGTGGAGAAAAGGGAACCCTCTTACACTGTTGGTGGGAATGCAAACTAGTACAGCCACTATGGAAAACAGTGTGGAGATTTCTTAAAAAACTGGAAATAGAACTGCCATATGACCCAGCAATACCACTTCTGGGCATACACACCGAGGAAACCAGATCTGAAAGAGACACGTGCACCCCAATGTTCATCGCAGCACTGTTTATAATAGCCAGGACATGGAAGCAGCCTAGATGCCCATCCGCAGATGAATGGATAAGGAAGCTGTGGTACATATACACCATGGAATATTACTCAGCCATTAAAAAGAATTCATTTGAATCAGTTCTAATGAGATGGACGAAACTGGAGCCCATTATACAGAGTGAAGTAAGCCAGAAAGATAAAGAACATTACAGCATACTAACACATATATACGGAATTTAGAAAGATGGTAACGATAACCCTATATGCAAAACAGAAAAAGAAACACAGAAGTACAGAACAGACTTTTGAACTCCGTGGGAGAAGGTGAGGGTGGGATGTTTCAAAAGAACAGCATGTATATTATCTATGGTGAATCAGATCACTAGCCCAGGTGGGATGCATGAGACGAGTGCTCGGGCCTGGTGCACTGGGAGGACCCAGAGGAGTCGGGTGGAGAGGGAGGTGGGAGGGGGGATCGGGATGGGGAATACGTGTAACTCAATGGCTGATTCGTGTCAATGTATGACAAAACCCACTGAAATGTTGTGAAGTAATTGGCCTCCAACTAATAAAATAAAATTTAAAAAAAAAAAAGAAAAGAAAGCTGGGAATTCATCTGACCTAAAGCTAAATATTAAATAAGATAATAGCAAGGGCAATGGCCATGCATGTGGCCCCCGAGGGACCCAAGATTGGGAAACGCTGTGCCCGTCAGCCCCTGACCTCTGCTCGGCGGCTCCATGGACGGCCTCTGCCTGGGATCCACGTCCACCGGGGAAAGGTGACGTGAGGGTCCTGGGAGCCTCAGGGTCACCGGGTGAGGGGTCAGGGCACAGACGCCCTCTCAGGACAGCACGAGTGAACCTACAGCCCAGGAAACACCGAGGCCCCACGGGCACCGTCTCAGCTCCTGACACCTTCGGGGGTGCGAGGGGTGCAGCATGAATCCCCGACGCCAGGCTGGCCCGACTCCTGGACCAGCATCGCTGACCGTCCACCGCACTGGGAAGGCGCCGTTTCAGCGCCCGCTCTGCTGTGCCGCGGCCCAGCCTCCCAGGGCCCCTCTCAGACTGCTCTCTGGCCTTTGCCGCAGACGCTGCAGGGAAGCCTTGTCCCGCACGCCCCCACCCCGCCGGTCCTCCATTCACTGCGTCCGCACAAAAGCTTCATTGTCCCCTAGCGCCTGACTCAGGCACACTGGCCCTTGGTTTCACAAATGCCCACCTCCTGCTTTGGATCAGAGGGCATCGCGAGCGTCCACTGCGTCTGGGGTGGCGGCCCCAGGAAGCCCGGGCCCCGCGGAACCCTAGAGGGGTGGACCAGAGGCTCCGCAGTGGGGGCCGGGGGGCATCTCAGAACAGCGGGGAAGGTGAGCCGGTCCTTTTTACTCCTGACAGTCCCTCCCCCAGCCTCAGGGGAAGCGGGGCCTTTACTGACCGTGTCCGACACTCTCTGGGGGGCAAAGGGAGGCTCCCCGGGGACAGAGGTCTCCACCCGCGCTCCGGCAGGAGATCTGAAATCCCTTCAGGTGCGTCCTCGAGTCCACAGGCGCAGAGGTGTGTGTTGCATCGGACTCCACGTGACCTGGGCGGTCCCACACTCGTGTCCATCGCCTGTGAAGCGGGGGCAGCCGGAACCGGGAACACTGCCCCGGGGGCCGGACTGGATTTCTCTAAAGAGGCTGGTGGTCCGGCAGCAACATGGGGTGAGCTGATGGTGAGGGAAGGGACGCGGGTCCTCAGGGGCCCTGGGGAAGCCCCCCTGGGGCCCAGAGAGCTCTGCTGGGAGCAGAGGCACAGCCCGCCCGGCCTTCCCACCCCTGGTGAAAGCCCCCGTCAAGGTCCCCGCTGGGTGAGTCCAGCAGGAGGAGAGAGGACTTCCAGGAGCCCGGGCCTTGCTCCTGAAGCCCCGGGCACGTCCACCCTCCTCCCATCCGCCCTGCTCCTTGTCTCAGGGACAGACTGCGGGCCGGTTTCCATGGTTCCTTTGTGTCACAGGAGCCCAAGCTCTGGGGAAACACCTTCACTAGGAGCCACGGAGCTCAGAGAAGGGAGACGCCCCGAGACCCCGCCTGCGAGGACGGCACAGCGTGACTTTAGGGGATGAAATTAGCAGCCTCAGCTACATGAGCGCCTTTCTCCCAGGGACTGTGACGTTGTTTGGTAAAAGGGATCATTAGATGTGTGCAAACATCCCACGTGCTGTGGAAGGGCCTCAGGCTCTGACAAATGATAAATGAGAAAATTAGACGCTTCGGGAAAATGCAAATATCATCCTTTGTAAATCTGTCCCTCGGCAGGGAAAAAAGCTGCTTCCCCAAAGTACTGAGGCCCCCTTCTATTCTTTTTCCACCAGGAAAGCGCCAGGGACTGTTTCACATACTTGGACACGTCTGGGTTTGTCTTCCGCGTTCCTATCAGGGTTTTGGCAAAATGTGGGAGGAAAAGGCTGCAGTTTCCACTGATTTTCCTCTAATTGAGTGTTTCTCAAACTCTATTTCATGATCACCCCCTGAGGAGCCATTTCAGACATTTCTTTTCTCAATTACCCCTCATGAAAATTTAATCCCACAGAAATATCAGACGATGGTTTATGATCTGTAGGTACATCTGTGTTTTTATATAAGGAGAATAACATCTTTTCAAGCCCCCAAACCAAGTTTTCCCCCCCTGGAAACAGCATGGCCCCACCGAGAATGCGTGGTCTCATTCATTGATGCATTCACTCTTCCATTCATTCACCCAAATAAACTATATATAAACGCACATACACACACACACACATATCCATGTTCGTGCTTATGTTTTAAAACCCATGTTTCTATGACCTGTACACATTTAGGTAAAAACAGTTTCCAAAAGCTTTTAAAGCCCAGCCCAGAGCTCTACCCAGAACCTGGCTGCTCTCACCACTGCCTAACCCCCACCACACCTCTTACCTTCTCTGCCTCTGCTCCCCAGAAAGGCAGCCTGTTCCAGCCCAGGGTCTTCGCTCTGCTGAATCTGTCCTCCCCCAGGTACCTTCATGACCTCCTCCCCCTGTTCAGATGACACCTCCTCCCAGAGGCCTTCCGTGATCGTCCACCCTCCATTTCTTTATCCTTCTCTTTATCCGTTTGTTCATTTCCTGCCTCATCCATGTACTTTCCATGGATGTTGTACTTGGCACAGGGCAGAATGAGTGCCTTCAATAAGTGTTTGTTGAAGGAATGAATATTCACATATTTTATCTGGGTGTCCATATGGACAACTGCATAGAAAAAGTCCCTGCAAGTGTTTTCATAACACTGACAATGGTGGCTGACATGTAAGTGGGTACATGCCAGGAGGTCAGTAGGGATTTGGGCTTTAATGTTTTTATTTTCTTACAGAGGAAGTATACTTGTGTACTGCTTGTGTAATAAAAATTAATTATAAATCAATTTCATGCAATATCAATTTTATAAGAGAGAAACAGAATTTTCAGCATCCTTGATTGAGACATCTGATATCAAGGGTTCTATCATCCTGAACCAATTTCACAGTAAACAAACAAATTTTGGTGCATTAATAAAAGTAACAGTAACAACCAGGACGTCTGCTCCTCCTACTAAGTTATATGGGTCTTTGCTGACTCCAAAGGACTTTTCTTCTGTGAGCTCCTAGGATTATTTGACAACTTTGGTAGAAGATGGTCATTATCATTATCCCTGTTCTTCTGAAGAAGGAACTCCAGTGACTTTGCTGTGGGTACCTGTCAAGGGATTACAGGCAACTTTTCACCATCCCCATCCTCCTTTTTTTTTTTTTTAATAGACCACTCTTGAAATCTTTACTGAATTTGTTACAATATTGCTTCTGTTTTATGTTTTGGGTTTTTCGGCCTCAAGGTACGTGGGATCGCAGCTTCTCGACCAGGGGTCGAACGAGCACCCCCTGCATTGGAAGGCAAAGTCTTAAACGCTGGACCACCAGGGAAGTCCCTGCCACCTCCTTCACGTGACCCCGAATCACCCAACCCAATAGGCCTGTAGGCCCCAGATCAAGGAGTGGGCAGTGACTGCTCCAACCAAAAAGCTCATCACATTCCCCTACCTTGACTGGCTCAAAAGTAGGCACCTGCCCAGGTGGGCAGTGGGCTGAGTCCATGTTTGCCTGGACTCCTAGGCTCGTCTGAGGTTCCCTCTGGAACAGGAGGGATGTGGACACAGCTCTCAGAGCCACAGCAGCCTTCCCTTGCTGCCACAGGGGATGGCAGTCTGAGATCAGCATTGACTCTAGAGAGAAGGAAGAACCAAGAGAACTTCAAGGAAACTGAATCATCCTGACCCAATCATTCTGGAATCTTTTTATCTCTGGGATTTTTTAAGGCTTGAGTTCATAAATCCTTTTATTGTTCAAGCCTGTTTACATTGAATCCTCTGTTCCTTGCAGCCCCAAACCATCTGTCTATTTGCTCAGAGTCACACAATAGTAATCGGTAGATGATTAAACCAGGGCCTTCCCTTGCCAAGTCTAGGCGTGCAATGCACACCTCCTCAAAACTAGCCTGGTTCTTGATGTTAAAATGTTGGAGTTAAGGTCTCTAAAGGCAACTCGAACAGCCTGGTGGGCAAAGGCAGGCCAGAAGAGGTGACCTGCCCAGATTACAAGGGAGGGGGCGATGGGGCTAGACCCTCTGCCACTGCTGCTTGTGTTTCTAGGTGAGCACAGTACAAAAGACTGCCTGAGACCTGGCAGCCTGGACTCCATCTATCAGGGTGAAGTTCATGTCTGCGCTCCGAAAATGAAGTGGCAAACGTCTGCAATACTGGCCCATTTAGCAAGAAACACTCCTCTGTTCCACCTACCTGACAGTCCTGATTATAAATTGCAGGGTGACTCTAGTATTTGTCTACCTGGTATTTTTTCTTTTCTCTGATGAATCAGATGAATTAATCTCTTTTTATTGGCTACAGTGAGTTGTTTGGATGGAGATCTGCAGGGACTTCTAAGCGCGTGTTCTAACACACACATACGGCACATATTAAAAGGGGACATAAATAGAGAATTGGTTATTGACATACATTTTATTCTCTCCTCACCCCCATTCAGACTCTGATTGAGGTTTTGTTTCTGTTGTTATCTGTTTATTTTTGTAATCGAATCTCTCCTAATTTCTTCTACGACAAGGACACATGGACTGAATTCTCTTAATGACAATGAGAGGCTGACTCCAAACTGGATCCTGCTGGGTGTGGTCATTGTGCAGCACTTGGGGGCAAAGAAGCCAAGACCCAAGGACAGGCTGCAGCTTTGCCGAGGTCTGCGTCTCATCCCGGTGAGAATTCTCTCTCTCATTCAGGGCCCCACCTGGCTAAAAATGCACATCAAGGTAATAGCAGCCCCTTCAAGCCTGTGTGGCTCCAAACTTATAGACTCTATGTTGAATTTTTACGGTAAAAAATGACTGCAATTTAGGGCATTGTAAATGCCTTTTGGTTTCTGCTGAGCTATTGACAGTAAGAACTTATGTGATAAATGTTCAGAATTTACCCTCCTTCCAAAGCCACTTGGACGTTCCCCCACCTCTGAATCCAATCAGAACAGCTTAGTTCAGTTCAGTCGTTCAGTCGTGTCTGACTCTACAACCCCATGGACTGCAGCATGCCAGGCCTCCCTGTCCATCACCAACTCCCAGAGTTTACTCAAACTCACGTCCATTGAGTCGGTAATACCATCCAACCATCTCATCCTCTGTCATCCCCTTCTCCTGCATTCAATCTTTCCCAGAAACAGAGTCTTTTCCAATGAGTCAGTTCTTCACATCAGATGGCTAAAATATTGGAGTTTCAGCGTCAGCATCAATCCTTCCAATGAATATTCAGGACTGATTTCTTTTAGGATTAACTGGTTGGATCTCCTTACAGTCCAAGGGACTCTCAAGAATCTTCTCCAACACCACAGTTCAAAAGCATCAATTCTTCACCATTCAGTCTGGTGGGCTGCCGTCTATGGGGTCGCACAGAGTCAGACACGACTAAAGCGACTTAGCAGCAGCAGCAGCAGCTTTCTTTATTGTCCAGCTCTCACATCCATACATGACTATTGGAGAAACCATAGCTTTGACTAGACAGTCCTTTGTTGGCAAAGTAATGTCTCTGCTTTTTATGACATCTAGGTTTATCATAGCCTTTCTTCCAACAAGCAAGTGTCTTTTAATTTCATGGCTACAGTCACTATTTGCAGTGATTTTGGAGCCGAAAAAAATAAAATCTGCCACTGTTTCCATTGCTTTCCCATCTATTTGCCATGAAGGGATAGGACCAGATGCCATGATCTTAGTTTTCTGAATGTTGAGTTTTAAGCCAATTTTTCACCCTCTTCTTTCACTCTCATCAAGAGGCTCTTTAGTTCTTTGCTTTCTGCCAAAAGGGTGGTGTCATCTGCATATCTGAGGATATTGCTATTTCTCCCGGCAATCTTGATTCCAGCTTGTTCTTCCTCCAGCCCAGCGTTTCTCATGCATATAAGTTTCTCTGCATACAAGTTAAATAAGCAGGGTAACAATATACAGCCTTGACGTACTCCTTTCCCAATTTGGAACCAGTTTGTTATTCCTTGTCCAGTTCTAACTGTTGCTTCTTGACCTGCATACAGATTTCTTAGGAGGCAGGTCAGGTGGTCTGATATTCCCATATCTTGAAGAATTTTCCATAGTTTGTTGTGATCCACATAGTGAAAGGTTTTGGCATAGTCAATAAAGCAGAAGTAGATGTTTTTCTGGAACTCTCTTGCCTTTTCAATGATCCAGCAGATGTTGGCAATTTGATCTCTGGTTCCTTGGCCTTTTCTAAATCCAGCTTGGACATCTGGAAGTTCACAGTTCGTGTACGGTTGAAGCCTGGCTTGGAGAATTTTGAGCATTACTGTACTAGCATGTGAGATGAGTGCAATTGTGTGGTAGTTTGAGCATTCTTTGGCATTGCCTTTCTTTGTGATTGGAATGAAAACTGACCTTTTACGGTCCTGTGGTCATTGCTGAGTTTTCTGAATTTGCTGGCATATTGAGTGCAGCACTTTCACAGCATCATCTTTTAGGATTTGAAATAGCTCAACTGGAATTCCATCACCTCCACTAACTGTGTTCATAGTGATGTTTCCTAAGTCTCCCTTGACTTCACATTCCAGGATTCTGGCTCTAGGTGAGTGATCACACCATCGTGATTATCTGGGTCATGAAAATCTTTTTTGTACAGTTCTTCGGTATATTCTTGCCTCCTCTTCTTAGTATCTTCTGCTTCTGTCAGGTCCATACCATTTCTGTCCTTTACTGAGCCCACCTTTGCATGAAATGTTCCCTTGGTATCTCTCATTTTCTTGAAGAGATCTCTAGTCTTTCCCATTCTATTGTTTTCCTCTATTTCTTCACATTGATCAATGAGGAAGGCTTTCTTATCTCTCCTTGCTATTCTTTGGAACTCTGCATTCAAATGGGTACATCTTTCCTTTTCTCCTTTGCCTTTCGCTTCTCTTCACAACTATTTGTAAGGCCTCCTCAGACAGTCATTTTGCTTTGTTGCATTTCTTTTTCTTGGGGATGGTCTTGATCCCTGTCTCCTGTACAGTGTCACGAACCTCTGTCCATAGTTCTTCAGGCACTCTATCAGATCTAGTCCCTTAAATCTAGAAGTTAGTCCCTTACTTCCACTGTATAATTGTAAGGGTTTTGATTTAGGTCATTCCTGCATGGTCTAGTGGTTTTCCCTACTTTCTTCAATTTAAGCCAGAATTTGGCAATAAGGAGTTCATGATGTGAGCCACAGTCAGCTCCTGGTCTTGTTTTTGCTGACTGTATAGAGCTTCTCCATCTTTGGCTGCAAAGAACATAATCAGTCTGATTTTGGTGTTGACCATCTGGTGATGTCCATGTGTAGAGTCTTCTCTTGTGTTGCTGGAAGAACTTAAGATGGGAGCAATTTTCATAGTCAAGTCCTTGCGGGAGGGGAAGTCATCTTATAACAAATTTTTAATTAATAAGATAATGATGTAAAACAGACTTTAAGGAAAAATTAAAAATCATCCACATAGTTACAGTCACAAGATGGCATTGTTAAGACTGGGAACTTTGGAATCAGGGAGATGGGTATTCAAATCCTGGCTCCATCACACACCTGCTTTGTGACCCTGGGGAGGACACTACACAAGGATATCACTTACCTGACTATTTCACTCACTTGAGAGGTCACTTCCCTTCTTTGAGCCAGTTTCTCTCAGTTCAAGGATTGCTATGAAGGTTCAAAGTCAAAATGTATTGAGGTCTTGCTTCTCCAAGCATGGCTTGCAGACCAGCAGCATCTCTATCGCCTGGAAGCTAGAAGTGCAGACTCTCACGTGGCATCCAAGCCCTACTGAATCAGAATCGAAATGCCACAGAGACTCCAGGTGGCTTGTCCTCAAACTCAAACAAGCAAATGAGCAAGATACCAAGCGTGAACAGGGGTGAACTTGGAGTGAGGAGGGGGGCAGGGGGCTGGGGGTGGAGGGTCAGGGGTCAGGAGATGGGAAGGAGAAATGAAGAAGGGGACCAGGAGGTTCGGGGGTGGGGAGGGGCAGGGGGCAGAGAGAGTGGGGGCGTCGCCACTGGCTACTGGGCAGAAGTGGAATCAGGATGAGGGAGGCCTTGGCCCTGGGTTTCCTCTGAAGATTGACCCGAACAGGGACAAAGCGGGAATGAGAACAGCCTGCTGGTCTCCAAGGCGGTGATGGCAGCAGCACTGAATGCACAGGGAGGGAGCTGAGGGTCTTGTCTGGGACCCCCTCCCTTCTGCCCATCTGGAGGGGGCTGGTCTATGAAACATCCTGGGATGTTGCCACATCTGTGGAGTCTGAAGATGCCCCAGAGGCCAAAACATCTCCCTTAACCTCTCCCCTGACTCAGCAGAGGGAGGACCTGGGGACAACCCCTCCTGAGACTTTCCCTCCAGACGCAGCTGCAGGTGGATTCTCATTTCATCCGAGACAGCATCCCTCAGAGCTCCCAGAAAGGCCATTGATTAAACGCCACCAGGGGCAGCTTAGCCACAGCAGGGCCAGCAGGATTTATGGCCCCAAGTCTTTCACACACACCGCACAGCCTGGCTCCCTGCCCTGGGGCAAGCCACTCTGGAGCTTAAGAGTAATTAAGAGGAGTGTTTCCTTTTCAAAACCAGTTCCCCTTTCTCTCGGGCGCTGAGGTGGTTCTGCGATGAAAACATCCTGAAAACGATGCAAGGTCACAAGACAAAGCAACGGGTGAATCCAGCTTCAGAGAAGGGACACCTGACGTGAAGCAGGAAGAAAAGTCCGCCTTTGTCTGCCTCCAAATGCAGGGGCGGAAGGAAAAGGAGCCGCCTCCCAGGCGTCAGCTTCCCTACAACTCCTTCTGAGTGATGAAAGCCCTGGTCAGTGTCCCCAGGACTTAGTGAGTCCTGAGCACACGTCCTCCAGGTGGGCAGGGGACAAGGAAGGTCCCAGGGCCCCTTGGAATTTAACAATAAGGAAAAGAACAGTGACTTCCCTAGTGGTACAGTGGATAAGACTCCGCCTGCCAATACAGGAGACACGGGATCAGACCCTGGTCCGGCAAGATCCCACGTGCCTCGGAGCAACTAAACCTGTGCGCCGCAGCTACTGAATCTGTGCTCTAAGGCCTGTGAACCACAACCACCGAAGCCCGCAATGCCTAGGACCCACGCTCCGCAATAAGAGAAGCCACTGCGATGAGAAGCCCAGGCACCGCAACGAGAGAGTAGCCCCTACTCGCTACAGCTGGAGAAAGACAGAGCAGCAACAAAGACCCAGCACAGCCAAAAATAAAGAATTTAAAAATAAACAGCCAAGGGGCCAGGTGCTCCACCAGGGTCAGGAAGTGGACCGTCATGCTCTCAACAGGGCAGGCAGGGTCCTGTCCCTTATAACATGGACCGCTGCTCCAGCGAACGGATCAGAACCAGAGACCATCTAGGAGATGACACATTCCAGTTAAATCTTCATGTCCGATTCCCCTTCTCCATATAGAGTGAAGTACCCATACAGCCCAGCTTCCAGGGAGCAGACATCCTCTTTCTTGCCTTTTTTTTTTTTTTTTTTTTTTGGCCTTAGTAATATGACTTCTTGAGAAAGATCATTTACATTTACTGTGAATTTTATTCATTTATTCAGACCTGCTTTATTCATTGATCCACACTATTTTCTGACTAAATATTTTTTGATAACCTTCCATGAGCAGTAGGGATGGAGAGAGAGAATGGCAGAGCTGGCCGTTGCCCTCAGGAGGCCACTTTCTAGTAAAGGAGACACACTCACAAGTAAGTAAAATAGCAAGATTGATAAAGGATGAAACGGCTGTGGGGAATAAGCTGAGAGTTGCAGAAGAAGGGAATAGAGACCAAGCCACACAGGGAGGTTGGGGACGGCCGCTCTGGAGAGGTGACGTCTGAGCTGAGAGGAGCACAGAAGGTTCTGGCAGGCAGAGGCCATCAGGAGAGCATTCCAGGCCAGGAGCACAGCAGGAGGCAGGACTGGGCTGGACAAATGTGAGGAGCAGAGAAGAGGCCAAGGACTGGACTGAGTGCCGAGCGGCAATTGGAGGAGTTTACTCTGCCGACAAAGGTCCGTCTAGTCAAAGGTATGGTTTTTCCAGTAGTCGTGTATGGATGTGAGAGTTGGACCATAAAGAAGGATGAATGCCAAAGAACTGATACTTTTGAACCATGGTGCTAGAGAAACTCTTGAGAGTCCCTGGGACAGCAAGGATATCAAACCAGTCCATTCTAAAGGAAGTCAGTCCTGAATATTCATTGGAAGGACTGATGCTGAAGCTGAAACTCCAATACTTTGGCCACCTGATGCAAAGAACTGACTCATTGGAAAAGACCCTGATGCTGGGAAATATTGAAGGCAGGGGGAGAAGGGACAGAGGACAAGATGGTTGGATGGCATCACCAACTTGATGGACATGAGTTTGAGCAAGTTCTGGGAGACGGTGAGGGACAGGGAAGCCTGGCAGGCTATGGTCCATGGGGTGGCAAAGAGTCGAACACGACTGGGCCACTGAACAATGACCCGGGATGACAACATTATGGCTGATTTCATTACTGAACAGTCATTGACTGGCTGCTGGGTGGAAAGCGTGGTGAGGCAATGGGGTCCCAAGACTGATCCCCAAGTCTCATGCCTGATCTTGAGCAAATTTATCTTCTCTGAGCCTCAGTATCTTCATGTATGGAATAGAGGAATCACGACCCAGGATTTTGTAAGATGCAGCCCATGGTATAACCCAGCCCACAGCATCTGTGTCCTTCTGTAACTATTTAACAAGTGGACACTAACCTTCCCAGACTCACGCCCACAACCCAGAAGATAACTGAGGCCAGATAACACTCCCTTGGGTGGGCCAAGTCCACACGCTTGTGTAACACGGCCCCTTTCACCAGTTGTTCATCACAGCTGTTCGCAGTTCCTCCCAGGCGTGCCTGAGCACAACGCCATGGCTTTGGGACTTAAGTTCTAATCCACTGCACACCCAGGAAAGGCAGGCAGCTAATCCATGTGACTCACTGGAAACAGAGCTGATATCAAATGAGGCAGTGATGCTGGGAGCAAATACCTACTTTGTTAGTTCAACAGTAATCCAGGAAATGTTCTTAAAGCATTCATATTCGCTTTCTAAAGCAATTGCTGGAAGCTGGCTCCAATGGTCCCACAACCCAGGCTGAGTTTATTTGAAACCTGACCCCCACCCCAAACTTACCCAGTGACAGCCGTTTGTTCTTCCAGGTGGAGGTGACACATGAGGCAGTAGACAGACAAATCCAAAAGGGGCGGCACCCAGGGAGCCTCTGACCCCAGAAGCAGCAACGCAGAGGCATGAAAAGTGAACTGAAGGGAGAGGAATCATGTGAACAAGGAACCTTTATAGACTTAACCACTTGCCGGGCAGCCCTTGTTTGAATCCTGATTCTGGGAAAGCAATGAGAAAACAGCAACTGTGAGACTTGAACTTTAGAGGTGATAAGGATGTTGCAGGTATGTTAAGAAACACCCACAAGAAGCCTGGAACTTGCTTTAAATACCTTGGCAGAAAGAGGGAAGCGAGCTGGAGAGGGTGAGACAGGGCCTGGTAATTGCTGAATCTGGTGGTGGGTAGATGGCAGTTCGTCATATTCTGGTTGAAATATCCGTAGTTGTCTAATTATACTCAGTTGACTATGTGATCGATCGCTGTTTACTTGGGAAACAATTGTACGATATTGCAAAGCCAGGAATCTCCTGGTTGCAGACCAGGAATCTCTTCTGTCATTTTGGCTCATCCCTACAATAATCCAGGGGGAACAGGGCATTTCCTACAGACCTGAGCCTTGACTGTACACATTCCCGCTGCTTTTGCAGACAGAACTTTCAAACCATGGGCTAAGCCTCATGCACTAGGATAGGATTTTATTTACCATCTGAAGCTAGCAGCTTGCTCATTACAGAAGTCCACCGGTTGCTGGCAATTTTATGCAGAGCTGAGCACAACAGGCAGGACCTGTCACCCCAGCTCTCAAGTGAAGATCCAGGGGTATTTTCAAGCAGAAATAATGGACCATTGCAGCTTTTTACAGAGATATGATTTATCTCTGGGACGGCATCCAGACCAGAGCTACAGGAGAACAACCCCAGGCTCCCCGGCCAGCGGCCTGTCTACAGAGGGGGCCAGCGAGGCTCTGCCCACCGGAGACTGGAGTTGGGGTGACCTGTACCAGGCACAGAAACACACCCTCATGGAGAGCACAGATGTGGGAAATTTCTGTTGCGTTTGAACCACATGCTGGCGAACTGGGCAACTCAGAATCCAGGTGGAATGTTTCCAGGATCACGTGGTTTGGGCGTCTTCATTACTCTAGAGCAGGAATCCGTGTTTGCGAAGATGCGAACCATGTACCTTTGATTAGAAACAGCTGCACACAAATGCAAGCCTTTTTCTCCAGTTAATTGGACTGTGACAGACACTGACAGGTGTCCACGCAGGGCCCTTCTTTCTCACTAACAGGACCCTGATGGTCACATGCTCCGCCAGCCTTGTTCAGCCCCCCAGTTGCTGTGCCCGTGACCGCTGCGCCCTTCTAGCCCCGAGGCGGAGGCAGGCGGCTGCAGAGAGAAAGCTTGGGTATTTTTTTTCCGCCTCTTCCTCCTCTCGCCACCGCCTCCTGCCCTCCTGGCTGGGGGCAGACAGGAGGCTGAGGCGCGGCAGCATCTATAGCAGGAAAGGCACAAGCCGAGGATGGAGACTGGTGGTGGAAGGAGCCAGCCCGTGGTGTATCATGCAGCCCTGCTCCAGCCTGGACCACCTAATCCCCGCCCAGTTACTCAGAAAGAGGGCATAGCAACACCGGGCCAAGCCATTGGACTGGGGTCTGTGGATTCGAGCTGAGTGCAGGCCTGGCTGTAAAGCAGCCGCAGCCAGCCCTCAAGAACACGCTCTAAGGCCTGTTCCCTATGAACTGTGTTCACAACAGTTGGAGGCAGGGGTCGGGGGGGGGGGTCCCCAAACTCGCTTGTCCCAGGATGGAGACAGCATACAGCCATCACCTGACACCCAGCAGCCACCTTCCCAGCCATGAATTCTCAGGTTGGCCGAAGCTTTCAGAAATAAACCCAGAATTGGGGAAACTTCTTCTGCACCCACCATCTGAATCCTTCATGACCCTCTGGAAATGTGATCACATTCCCTTCGTGGAGAGAATGTCTCCCCTGTATCCTCAAGCATCTACCTCCGTTTCCTGAATGAACAGAACCTGATCATCATTTGGGAATTCGCCTTCCCACCTCGATCCCAGTGTTCAGGGTGGGCTGATGCAGGAACCCACAGGCCAGGTCTGGCCAGCAGTGGGTTAGCTGAAGGCACCTAAGCTGGCCGGGCAGTGACTTGGGGCCCTTGTGGCCCCTGACTTTGCCCCTGGGTGTGAACCTGAGCCGGCGTGAGTCTGGAGCTGTGCTGGAGCCACACGGGGCACCTGCGGCCCTCTGGCCCGAGTGGAGCCTGGGGGTGAGGCAGAGCCATGGTTTCAGGGGCTACACTCAGCCGAGTCCAGTGGTGGCATCTGACACGCAGACCCAGCTCTGCCTGAAGACCAAGCACCGTGTGCCTGTCTATTGATGCCCTCAGACCGAGCCACCCGTCGGGCCCCCGTCCCTTATCACTGAGAGCGCCCTGCAGGAAAAGATTCTGTTGGGGCAGAGACTTCCCTGGCCCTTTGGGAAGCCTCCAAACTGCCCAGAAACCAGAAAGACATTGACACCTGCTGAGTTTTGCAGGTGAGACTTGCTCATGCCAACGTGGGGCCGTCTGCTTTGGCTGAATTATGTGAACTGTCAGGGAACTGTAACTGGAGTTGCCTCTGCCCATTTCCTGCCAGGAGAACACACTTGGGTTCATTTTCAAACCTAAATAATATTATGCCCTGTGTGTGTGCGAATGGAAGGTTCTTGCTTGCAGAGAAAATTGCAGGCATCTTGATTTCTGAGGCTTTTAAAAGGAAGCAAGCAAATCTGCCCCAGAGCCCCGTGCCGGGAGGTCAGACTCTTATAGCAGGGACTCCGGGGGCCCCTTCCCACATCCCAGCATCCAGAGCCCACCCGCATCCCATCCGGGGCCTCTCAGCTCCCCCGGTTCCCCCGCTGAACGCACTGTTCTGGGGATTAAAGAGACAGCGATGATGGGGCAGCTGCTTCAGCAGAGCTCTGAGGAGCAGTGGTCTCAGGTGACTTTTTGCTAAACTGAAGCCGTCGCCCCCTTGCAGGGACGAAACGAGTTGAGAGCCAGAGACAATCGCCGAGGCGCCCTCAGGAGACACAATCACCCCCGGGACTCGCCTCAAGGACCAACCAGCACCAACTGCGAGGGTCAGGTCCCGCGAGGCTGGGGGGGGTGCCCCTAACAGCTCCCCGGTTTCGTCCACAGAATACCCTCCACTGACGGCGCCCGGCCACTTCTACAGTTGCTGCTTCGCTGCTTTCCGGGGGCCCCTTGTCTACTTGAGGCCTTGGGGTGAGGGCCACGTTCTAATTCGAGAACTCAGGGCTTCACGGGCACCAGTGCTGCCAGGCTGGGAGAGCAAGGCAATCCCTAGAGCATCAAGCTGGCCTCAATGTGTTCCCCGAGTCCACGTCACCCTCCTCACCTGCACCCGAAATCTCCCGATCCCTTGTCCACTCACACCCTCCCCTCCCCACTCTTCTCTGGTACTCTAGAAAAAGCCACCCCTTTTCTTTGCTTCTCTCTTCTTCCCCCTTGAAAGGGCACTTTCAGGGTGGCACTTGAGAAATAATATTAATTTAGAAAAACTGTAATGCAGGGGCGAAGGAGTCAGGGTGGGGAGCATAAGACTGGTGTGTGTGCGTGTGTGTGTGCGTGCGTGCACACCCACGCACAGGGAGAGGGAGGAGTCTGATCTGGGTCAATGTGCTGTAATATTTTTTTCTTTCTTATCTTGTGTGAGACGATAACAGAAATGTCTTCAGCAATTACAATGTGGTCACGCATGGAGATTTCATTTGTGGCTTAGAAATAAAACGTAGAGAGAGTCTGTCTGTATCTTCCAGTGCCTAAATTCTCTGCTGGAGCCCAAAGAACAAAGGCAGCTAGCAGTAGAGCGTCATCAACAAAGCTCAAAACATCGTTTTATGCTAAAGTCCAATTGTGGGGGGGGCACCCTAACAAGGACACAGGCCTGGGTGACCCCTCCCTTGGAGTCTGGGATGCAAGCAGCTATGGTGAGGAATCCATCTCCTTGAATTAGAATACTGTTCCAGCTGCAGCTTCCTTCTCCCTCACAGAATCTTCTGAGAGTAAGCAGCTCAGGATTGGCATGGCAATTCTACAGGTGGAGGTCCAAGCTGTTCACCATCCCATCCCCCTGAGAAGGGCTTAGTCACATGACTACAGCCGGCTGCAAGGGAGGCTGGGAAATATAGGCTTGATTCTGAACGGCTCTGTGCCCAGCCCCCAAAGCCAGATTCTGTTCCTCTTAAAGGAGGGTGAATGGATATTGGGGAACATCCACCAGTCTTTGGAACAGAAGCTTCTGACAGGTTGAACTACAGGAAGCCTAGCCTTGCCAGCATGAGGGGAAAATCAAGTAAATGTCACCCTGCGGAGGGGTTAGCCTTTCCCAGTGGAGTCCAGCTGGGCTCCCCTCCCATGCAGAACATCAGTCTGGAACATTCCACGTGTCCTGTTTCATAGGCAGTGACATCTCTCTCCAACATACCCTTATTCACTGCAAAGTCAAAGGATTTCCCTCGGAGGAATGACATGGTTTACAAAGACGACTTTCACAGATTTTACGGCAGGCCAGAGACACAGAGCATCTGTGGATGAACACGAGGGTAAAGTGTGTTCCTCCGCCTGGTTTGCACGGGGGTGCGGTCTGCTCCACCCAGAGCCCTGTTGGGGGAGGAAGAAGAACATGTAGAGGAGACACAGAGGACATAACGGAGACACAATATAGAGACGACACAGGATAGAAAGGGGGGAGTGCGGCTCTGGGGCCAGTGCCTGGCCCAGCCCCTCTCCATCTGCCTGCCTCCTGACATCAGGCAGGTAATCCAGCCTTCCTGTGTCTCACTTTCCTTCTCTGCCGAGTGCTCCAGGCGGTGGCCGCCGTGGGCTCTGCCCAAGCGATCTGTCCGATCTCCTATCAGGTATGAGCAGCCATCGTGACCCTGAGGCTTCACTCTTGTAGCTCCCTGAGTCGCAAAGCACTTTGCACGTCTCTCTGTCTCTGAGCCTCCCCATAAGTCATGAGAGATGAGAATCCTGGCACCAGCTCCGTCTCACAGAGGAGGGAACCCTGACCCAGATAGCAGGCGTCCCTGTTTCACAGTCAGATGGCCAGTCAACAGCCAGGCTGGGATGTGAGCCCAGGACCTCAGATGCCAGGCTCCCCTGCTGAGTTGTCCCCAGTCACGTGCTAGGCAGAGCCTTGTGCCGGGGCAGCTGGCGATGCTGGGCCTCTGAGGCTGAGGACAGACAAGTCCCTGCCTCCTTGGAGCTCAAGTGGGGATGGAAAGAGAGATGACACCCAGGAAACACGTCCTCAAGGTTCTTTCAGATGGTGGTGGGTGGTACCCAGAAGAGAAGACAGGGTACCGTGTGCTAGGAAATGCCTGGATGGAGTGGGCAGCAGGGGACAGTGAGGTCAGGAGGGGCTCTAGAGGAGGTGATGCTGCCAAAACCCAGAAGGTGAAATGGGACAGCCGTGAAAAGAGCTGCGGGAGAGCATTCCAGCCGGATGAGCGGCCGGGACAAGGGCCCTGGGCGGGGATGAACCTGGCACGTGCGTGCCACTGCACGAGGGTCAGAGAGTCCAGGAGGAGGGGTGGACAGGCCCCCGCTCGACCCCAGGACCCGCACTTCGGGAAGCATCTCTGTGGCTCCAAGCATCTTTTCAGGGAAGGGAACCCTCCCACGTGCGGCAGGAAGTGCTCACTGTGTGAGGGGAGGGAGTGAGGAATGATGCAAACAACGCATCTCTGATGACCCTGGGGGAAGCCCAGGGCTGCCTAAGCCGCCTGCCTCACCCAGGCTGGCTTTCCTCACCAGGCCTCCACCGTCTGGCTGGGGCATCTCAGAATGTGGAGCCGGAAGTGTGACTGTCACCAGGAACACCTGACTCAGGTGTCACCAACCTGTGACAGGCTTCCCTGGGCCAGGGGCGGCGGCACTGACGAGGGGGCTCCCTCCCCTTCAATCCCCTCTCAGCTCGGCCCATGTGAAATGAGGCTGTTGGAGCCTCCTGTTCTGTTTGGCTTTTATACTTTAAACAAGACACAAAGGCATAACATATACATAATGCATAATTATGACACTTGGATTTGTGTAACTTTATCCCTGCAATTTCTCAAGTGTTCTTGCAATTAAAGAGCACAATTGTGTAATAAGACACACTTTGGGGAAAACAATATAACTACTACTTACAAGAAGGAAAGGCATCTTTAACTCAGCTATTGACGTGTCTGAGTGTCATGTTGCATCTCTGGGTACTAACTGTGTCTTTTCTACATTCTGCCGCTTTAATATCTTGGAACCTTGTTGTGCCAGGGGGTCCTCTCTCTCAGAAGTAGCCAGTTCAAGAGACAATAAGAAAAAAACTCACCTATGTATGTGCTTTTCTCATGTAAACCAATCAATCCAACCACCCCCTTCATTAGGCTTTCTCACTCCAGACCACTGTCTACCTGCCCTGATCACCCCAGGGCCACCTACCAGACAGCTAGGAAGAGCCCGTCTGCTCCAGAGCCCACTGAAGCTGTTAACACTTGGCCAGTCCTAAGCCTGCTTCCCCTGCCTTGCCTGTTCCTTCCACAGGAACCACAGGAAAGATTCTGTCACGTTCTGCCCGCTCCCTCTGCCTCCTGACTGACCCTGGTGCTTCCGCATGTGGTCCTGCAGGGCAGGCCGTGCCTCCTCTTTCTGTGGGTCTGAGTACAGTAAATGTCTTCCTTTGCGACAGTCATTTCTGCTGTATCTACCTGATTAAAATAAATCCCAGCCACCTGGCAGTAAGTCTGCACTTCCCATGGGTGGGCACGCCCATAACAGCACCACCAGACTCACTGGTCCGCTTGTGTGTTTGGACAACATGTCACTTTGCATCACAAAGAGGCCCAGTGATGTCAGAGGCGCCGGGATCACAGTGCAGGCACGGGGCCCGGTATCCAAGAGCCCTTGGCTGCTGCTAAGACACCATTCCCGCTGTGAGAACCCGTGGCCGTATTGGAGCCTCCAGCTGAAGGGAACTAAATTACATCTAGAATGACCCACATTGTGCCGCAGCCAATGACCCGGTTAACCTCTGGTTCATTTGCTGCCTCTGAGTGTCCTGGGAACGGGTGGTGTTTACTCGGGTCGGGACAAACCTTCATTACCCGGTGTTACCCGGCCAGCATGCTGGCTGTCCTGGGCCCAGCGCTTTAATAGAAACCAGCCTTGGGCCAGGGCCCCGCGGAAGCTGCGGAATAAGAATGAGTCCTTTTCTCTACCCTCTCTCCTCCGCCCTGATTTGCAAGACTAAGCTTTTTTGCCTTTTTAAAAAATGTGTTTATTTGTTTCTTGATTGTTGTTCTGTCTCCTATGAAAGAAAAAAAGTATTTGTTAACCAGGCGGTGCTGTAAGTCTGGCACAAGCTCAGGTCTGCAACTTCTCGCTGAGAAGAGCCAGACAGCCCTGCTCTGATCAGTAGGTATCATGTCAGGAGTGTTTACAGGGTCCAGGGATGTGGGGTAGAAATTACACTGGTCTCCAGAGGATTCATTTAAGAGTGGGTGTCGATCCTTGCAAAGGATGGGTAGATGAGAGAGAACCCCTTCATTATAAAATTTGACTCAAGCTAACGAATGGCTCAAAACCATCTCTAATTGAGGCTGCAGTTTCCCTGGGGAAAGAGAAGACATTGTTGATTCTGTTCAGACGTGTGGTTCCCAACTGGATCAGAGCCACAGCCTGATTTTTTAAAACAAATGTTTTATAATTTCCCCTTTTTCTCAACTCAGAATGAGATTCAGAGATAATATAACCTACCTACATGCATATATTTTCATCAATGTAAGATCCCTACCATAATATAAAGGGAAAAGGAAAGAAATTCACAGTAAAATAAAACATTTTGGCATGTAAATGCTCTGGCATAACTCAGCTAGAAGATGTAATAAAGTCATCAGATGCTTGGGCCTGGATGTAGAATCCCAGTGAATGAAGCTACGAAAACAGAGCCGTGACAGCTGGTCTGTTTGTGGCGATTCAGGTGCCAAGAGAGGCTTGGCCATGAGCATCTCGAGTTTCAAACCAATGACCAACCCTCTGTGAGCCCTAAATGAAACAAATGTTGAATGCTAGAGTCTTCCCTTACTTAACACCGTGGCTTCATTCCTGAAAAACTCAGTATACTTCAAAACATTTTTTTTTTTAAGATACTTTTCTATGTATATCAAATGGGATTTGATTCAGGATCAGGTCCTTTGAAGGAGACTCTTAACCTACATGAACATTCAGTGGGGCATCTAAAATCAGTGCCAATGCATGAAGAACAAGTAGAGGTGGATACAGAGGATGGTCCCAGATTTAATCCCTAGGGCAGGTGTCTGTCTCCCATTTTCAGACCAGGAAATGAATCCAGAGAGGAAACAAAGCTCATCCAAGTTCTCACAGCCAGAGAAGGGGCAAGATGGGGCCTTAAATGGAATGCTACTAGAATAGATGGCTAATTTTACCTTCAGTGTAAGCTCCTGCCTTTTCAGTCACACCCCTTGCCACACACTGCAGCAGCCCAGCAAACCTTGCAACCCCAGCAGGAGAATGACAGACTCCATCTCTGACTCTTACCTGAACCTGAAGAGGGGGACAGACTGCCTTTGATGCCCATCAGGGTTCTTGGCCTTCCCCAATCAATCTGAAAATCTCCTCACCCAGAATGGAAGCCCCATGAGGACAGGAACCTCATCTGTCCCATCCAGGGCTTTATCCCCACCAGCCAGCACAGTGCCTGGTATCTTGGGACCTTAACAGATGTTTGTGGAATGACTAAGAGAAAGGAAGTGTGACCAGTCGTGGGCAGCCTGCCTTGTTCCCTGGTTTCCACGTGCCCACTCCAAAGCACACACATCCCTTGTTAACCGTCTGCCTTTCTGGCCCTTAGCCACCTCTGTACCATGTAGAGTCAGGGCAGTTCATTGAAAACGACAGAACTCACAGCAGTACATTTAAGCTGAAAAGGAATTTACTAAAACCTAGTGGGTGACTAGAAGGTTTCCTAGAAGGGACAGGTAATCAGACTGAGAGGCTTCATAGAACTTGGTCTCAAATCCTCCCTCAGAGCTCTTCACAGGAAGATACCTCTGGTACCCTGGGCACAGACTCCATGGCTACCATTACTCAAAACCCTAATATAAGCTCCTCCTACTCTGGGCCATCCCCAGAATTGCCTTCACAAGGTTCCCATTTCTTAAAGTGGCATGACTCCAATTCAAAGTGTACATAAATCAATGCAGATGACAAGTGCATCTGCAATGCCCCCACCCTAGCTGCAAGGGAGTCTGGATAGCCAAGTAATTGGAGTCACAGTAAGAAGCAGCAATTTATAAGGGGTAAAGTTTGTCAAACACAGGAAAGTTGCTCACAGGTTCTATGTGTCAGAACAAAGTACAAATACCCACTAAATTCCAGGCAGGTGGCCATGGCCAAGCCGTTTTCCCCTTTAAGTGGCTGGCTCTTACCACGCCAGAAGGTTGCAATAAATCATCCTCTGGTTATCTCGCTCCTCCACGGTGACAGACTGTGCTGTAACCACTTCCCCCAAAGCCCTTTGTCTCTTTAGCCTCTTTCCTTTTAGGCAACAAGGAGAAAGTCAAATTGTTGTCAGCATAGCTCTGATCACTACTTAATGCTTGTTCAGCTGGAAGCCAACCTCAGGGTCAATGTGGTTGTGCCTGAAAGAGTTTTATATGCTGAACATGAGGCATAGACACAGCCTGGGATCATGGGGTCCACCCTGGTTCGTACATATGAAAGGGGGAAAATGGACAGAGAAAGAGCTACCCTAGCGTCTACATGAAACTTTCTATCCCTTCCTTTCTTCCTTCCATAACAAATCATTTCTGAGTGTCTGTCATGTGCCTAGCACCTTGCTAGAAGTTGGACATACGCTGCTGAGGAAAAAAACAGCATGGTCCCCATGTAGGGCTTATCATTTGAGGTAGAGGTTGGGAGGGCAGATATTAACCAGTCAGCCATGCAAACAAGTATAACCTGTTTGCTTATGTTTAATCTAAGACAAGCAGACCCTTTTAAAGTCAGGAAAATCATGTTACTCGCCTGCTCGGAGGAGCCCTCTGACATCTATCTATGTAAGGAGAGGCTAGGGGAGCATGGAATCTTGATTTTCATAATTCCAACACATCATTTTCTGCTTTATTCTGCCAGTGCTGGGCTTTTCGCTTCCCAGATGGCTCAATGGTAAAGAACCCACCTCCCAGTGCAGAAGACTCAAGAGACATAGGTTTGACCCCTGAGTCAGGAAGATCCCCTAGAGGAGGAAATGACAACCCACTCTAGTATTCTTGTCTGGGAAATCTCAGGGACAGAAGAGCCTAGCAAGTTACAGTCTGTGGGGTCTCAAGGAGTCAGACACGACTCAGCAAGGATGCACGTGCACTGGGCTTCTCAGCCTCAATGTGTGCGGTAAGCAGACTGCAAGTAGATCCAGGTCTCTTCTCTTACCAGCTCTGTGACAAACAGCAGACCACTTCCCCATTCTGGGCCTCAGTGTCCTCATCTGTGGAATGGGGCTAAAACCATCCTCCCCACCAAGGACTATTGCGAGAATTAAATGAGATGACACCTATGGGTGCTGAGAGCTGGGCCTGGCACGCAGTAGGTGCTCGATGCCTGCTGGCTGATATAATTACTGCCCCAGCCTAAGCAGACCCCTCCTGACGCCCCTACTGCCCTCCCTGAAGGAGAGTCACGCTGGTGTCATTGTTTCACAACATCGTGGCTCCAAGGGGCCTATGAAGCATCACGGCTGGAGACTTGCCAGCCTTGGTCTCGCTGCTTTGGGCTTGATGTGACTCAGCGTCCTGGGATTTTATTCTCTCCTTTGACTGTTCCTTTCCTGTGAGGATCAACAGTAAGATAACAGCTGCACCTGGATCTTATATTTTCCCGATTTTAATAACACATAGGCTATTGGGTGGCTTAGGAACGCGGCATCAGAGGGCGAGCTGTCGCCGTGTGGACAGACCAGGTGGAAGATGGAGGGTCAAGGGCAGGAAGGAGAAGGACCCTCCGGGATGGGAACAGGATAACCTGATAGGCTCCAAGGGCCCAAATTAAATTAAATCCTGCAAGTGCTTTCTCCTTGTCAGCAGTTCCCAGTAAGAGGAGGCACGGGCACCTCCCAGCAGTGATCTGGAAACAAAGGATTCAGCCCCTTGTTTTCCCTCTGGGGACAGAGCGTCTCCCCATGGGGGCTGCGAGCCTGACCCCGGCCCCACCGCCTCCCAGCCTGACTCTGCGGCTGTTCCCTGAGACGCACCCGGGGGACGTCCCCTCCCCAGACTGTCCTCGCTGCTCCCCCGGCCCCATCTCCACGTGCCAGCCTCTGCCTCCACTCTGGGCCTCAGCTCTAACAGGGGGTCAGAGGGATATGTAGTATCTTCAGGGCCTCATCCAGCTGCCCCCACCCTCTGCTGGTCCGCCAGCCTGCTGTCTTTCCTCGAAGCCCTGTCACCAGCTGGAAAGGTCTTACTCCTCTGTTCACCATATTTGGGGTGAATACGCTGTAAGGTCATGAAAGCAGGGACCTCACCTTTCCTGTTCACCTTTCTCCCAGATAACTAAACTGTGCCAGGGACGTAATGCAAGTGGTCAGCACATCTTTGCTGGATGAATGAGTGAATGAATGAATGACCTGATCACTATCTAAAGAGGTTTGGTCTTTCCTTACCAAGTGAATCAGGCAAAAATCCACAGCCCATGTGCTCAGTGATCATCTTGTGACACCCTGAACATAATTCAGATCTTCGGCTCTTGCCTCCTTTTCATGACTGCCTACCTTCCTGACTGGACTTAGAGTTCCACAAGGATTGGGGTGTGCTTCTCTGCATCCTCCCCAATGCCTTGCATCTGGCTAGCTCTTAACAGATGCCTCAGGATTGGACTGAACTGGGTTGGAGGGGAATATGGGACGTTGAGGCATCATTTAAAAAGCCTGGTCACTTTCCCAGATGTCTTACTGTTTCATCAGTAGCGGCGTTGTGGTCTCCAGAGATGTGGCATGGACTCTTTCCTCCACCCAAATGCTGGTCCGTCTCAGCCCCACTTCTCCTGGTGAATTCCTCCTCATCCCTCTGCATCTGTCAGTTCTTCCGTGATGCCTTCTCTGATTTCTTCCTCCTTAGTCTTCAGTCCAAAAGTTAATCCCTCCATCTCTGTCATAGCACACGTCCCAGTTGACTGCAAATTTCATTGTCATGTCTGCCTCCACCACTTCAGTACTCAGTATATTGTGAGTCTGTGAGTCCTTTAAAATTAATTCTGATCGTCTATTCATGGTTTTTGTTTTTTTTTTTTTGGTGGGGGGGAGCTTCCCAGGTGGTGTAGCGGTAAAGAATCTGCCCGCCGATACAGAAGACGCAAGAGGCACAGGCTTGATTCCTAGGTCAGGAAGATCCCCTGGAGTAGGAAATGGAAACCCTTTCCAGTATTCTTGCCTGGAAACTTCCACAGACAGAGGAGCCTGGCAGACCATGGGGTTGCAAAGAGTCAGACATGACTGAGCGCACGTGCATGCACACACACACACACACACACACACACACACACTCACACACACACACACTCACACACGCGCGCGCACACACACACACTCACACACGCGCGCGCACACACACACACGCACACACACACATGCACACACACACACGCACACACACTCACACACACACACTCACACACACACACTCACACACACACACTCACACACGCTCACACACACACACACACACATTCATTTTTTAGTGACAAACTCAGTCTCTGTCAAATGGTAAACCCCTCCCCAACAAAAATTGTTTTTTTTTTTTAACAAATAATCGAAGTAACCACAGATGTGGTAGGAGGACATCTAAGCACTAGACAGAGAGAGATACATGTAACATGTTTAATCCCCACGTCCCTTCTGGAAGATGACAGCTCCGTGAAGCAGGGATTCTGTTGTCTTCCCTGATCTGGTCCCCTGGCTAAGAGTAAAACCTCATACCCAGAGGCTGAAAAAGCATGTGTGGGCTACACGAAGGCAGTGAGGCTGTTGGGGAAAGAGGGACTGACTCTGATGACCATCCCAAAAGGCTCAAGGAGGATATGAATCTAAGGCTGACGATTTAAAGAAAAAAGTGGACTCATGTTAAAATAAACACTAGATGAGGACCATGTGCCAAGGTCTATCCTAGGTGCTGGAGCTACAGCACTGAACAGAACAACATTCCTGCTCTTTGGACATGACCTATGGTGGGAAGAATGACAAGAACCAATGGGGAAAAAAAAAGAAACAGAAATGCAATACAATGTCAAGAAGTGAAAAATGTTATGGGGGAAATAAAGTGGAATAAGAAGATGGAGAGGGATGGAGACATTGTTTTCAATGGGTGGCTGGTCTCACAAGCAAGAGGATGTTAGTGAAGAGACCCAAATGAATGAGAAGGCAGGGCATATGGTTGAGAGGCAAGAAGGAGTGAGGAGGGGAAGCAGATGAAGCCTGAGAGGTGTGTCAGGGACAGACAGAGGCGCACATACACAATATATGGGAATTAATGCCTCAGTCACACACTCCTCTGCGTTCAGATTCCACTTTGGGTTATGTTTTGGTATTTTTTAGTGTTTGAGTCTTTGACAGCAACTATTACTATTCTAGTGTCATAAAGCCCTCCGGAGAAGTGCTTTAGAGAGACGTTATTCTCTGTATTGGAAATAGGTCCCACATTAATGAGGGCATCAAGATTTTAAGGAGATCTCACCCTGACCTCCTGATCTGTCAGCATGACGCTAATTCATCAGGGTGGTGCTAGTGGTAAAGAACCCGCCTGCCAATGCAGGAGGCGTTGAGACCTAAGTTTGATCCCTCGTTCGGGAAGATCCCCTAGAAGAGGGCATGGCAACCCACTCCAGTATTCTTGCCTGGAGAATCCCACAGACAGAAGAGCCCAGTGGGCTATAGTCCATAGGATCACAAAGAGTCGGACATGACTAAAGCGACTTAGCATGCGTGCTTGCAATTTGTCGGGATGCTGATTTTAAAGAGCAGAGCACAGAAGCGTCCATGTACCTTCCCCTGTCCCCTCTTTGCCTTGGGTGATGATTTCCTGCCTCTTCCTCTTAAAAGGGCCAGGGCTATAAAAATGAGCACTGAAAACATCAAAGGGAGGGTTCCTTCCATTCCAAGTAACCTGACCAGATTACCTGGAAAACAGGACCCTCTCTTTGTCCCCTGCGGTCCAGGTGAAAGAAATCGGGGTTACAAATGGACCTGCAGATTCGCACCAGTAAGACCATGGTCTTTTCTGCTTATGAGCTTACCCCATCAGGTTTTGTTTGAGGTTTAACAAGATTTCAGACTTTGGGGGTGGTCTCTTTGGATTTTCTCCTTCTTTTTCCTTTTGATGCTTAAAAATACCCCATGACACCAAAGAAACAACCGTGGCTGAGAAGATTGGAATTACACAGGATGTAATTCTCTTTCACATAAATGGTGGCTCGTAAATGGTGTGATTTTCTTCACATAAGAAGCAAAAAGCTGAGGGTTTCGGTTAAATAAAAATGGCTCTGAATACAGTGTAATCTCAAGGACACCACCTTGAGGTTGGGGTTTCAAATCCTAAACGCCCAAAGTGGGACATTTGTAAAGTGGGGGCGACATAGTGTTCAGACAACTAATACACCACAAGGCCACAAGGGAGAGAGAAGAGAAAACGGGTTAAGACTCTTTAGGTTTGTGTGTGTGTGTGTATGTGTGAATGCAGTAACTCTCAATGCATATAGTATAAGGAGTTTGAAAGTTAAGAAGTTAATTTTTGGTTGCACAATGATTGGTATTGTTAAAGAATATTTATTTTTTTAAAAAGGTAAAATCATAAATATCCTACAACACGAAGTGTATATGTCAGAGTTTTCATTTAACTCAGGTAAGAGGGAACCAGCAATGTTTTAAAACCAGTTCAAAGGAAAAGCCAAAATGTAGACACATTTCTAGGCTATTGTTGTTACGAACGCTTAATTGAAGTTGATGAATGTATGCAAAGCTGGCCTCTTCCATAATAGGGGAAGGGAGTCCATAAGCCCCCACTGGATATAGTGTGTGTTTCTATGGATAGGAATTGTTTGCATTATTATCAGTTTGCTATAGATTAACTTGTATCTTTGCAGGATCATAAAATAGCCTAGTCAAGACCAATGAAAGGCAAAAACATCATGGGCCGATGAGGTAGTGAAGAGAATCTCTAAATTTCAAAATCTTTTCCAATTTTTTCTTACAGAGGACTCTGACATTTAATGAACAGGAGTCCAGGGATGCTTCAAGTCCTGACACAGGCAGGACAGTCCCACTGTGTCCCCCATGACTTTTAAATGTCCCTCTGGATATTTCTGCAAGTAAAAGTTCTGCATTTAATTATTTGCAACTCAAACCCAGCCCCATAGGATCACAAAGTATTTGTTGCCTCTGTTAATGTACATTGAACAGTTGTTACTCCAGTGTCTACCCCACATCTGTTCTTTCATTGCCCTAACTTCTTGTACAATTTGGCTTCTGATCATCGCATTGCTTTTAAACCCAAACTTACTCTTCAACAGCAGAAACAAACATCCCACTGATTCTTTAAATCTCATAGGGTAGCTGCTCCTAAGCACATATTCATTATCCTTGAATTTTGTATAATTCTATTATTTTGTTATTTTTACTCTAAGCAGTATTCTACAAGTTAGTTTTTTATTTCTCCTTGATGTTACAGCTAGGACAATATTCTGATTTTTTTTAAGTATGTGTGTGTTATTCATTAATTTCATTTCAGGAGTATAAGGCAGCATGGATGAGTGCTCAGTCACTAAGATGTGTTCGTCTCTCTGAGACCCCATAGACAGCAGTCCACCAGGCTCCTCTGTCTATGGGATTATCCTGGCAAGAATACTTGAGTGGGTTGCCATTCCCTTCTCCAGGGGATCTTCCAACTCAGGGATCAAACCCGCATCTCCTGTGACTCCTGCTTGGGGCAGATTCTTTACCACTGAACCACCTGGGAAGCCCCATGTAAGGCAGCATTAGACAATATTGGTCATAAAACAGGGGTGTTGAGTTAGCTGGTTGGGTTGAGAACCACTGTTTTCCAGGGAGTACTGCCATGGGATTTCCCTTTCTCAGATAACAATTCTCTATAGGGGAACAAATCTTTCCCCACGTATAGAGTCTAGAGAACCAGCCAGTCAGGGAAGGATAGGTACTGACCCATGGACAATCTGCCATCTCTTCTCAGAAGCCACGTCTGGAAACCAAGTCTCAAGCAATGCAACCACAACATCAAGAGCACTCCAAACAGGCTTACCCTGGCAACGAGAGCTGGTTCCTATTTTCTTGGGATCCAAAATCACTACAGATAGTGACTGCAGCCATGAAATTAAAAGATGCTTGCTCCTTGGAAGAAAAGCTATGACCAACCTAGACAGCATTTTAAAAAGCAGACATTACTTTACCAACAAAGGCCCATATAGTCAAAGCTATGATTTTTCCAGGATCATGTATGGATATGAGAGTTGAACCATAAAGAAGGCTGAGCACCAAAAAATTGGTGCTTTTAAACTGTAGTATTAGAGAAGACTCTTAAAAGTCCCTGGGACAGTAAGGAGATCAAACCAGTCAATCCTAAAGGAAATCAATCCTGAATATACACTAGAAGGACTGATGCTAAAGCTGAAACTCTAATACTTTGGCCACATGATATGAAAAACTGACTCATTGGAAAAGATCCTGATTCTGGGAAAGATTGAAGGCAGGAGAAGGGGATGACAGAGGATGAGATGGTTGGATGGCATCACCGACTCAATGGACATGAGTTTGTGTAAACTCCGGGAGTCGGTGATGGACAGGGAGGCCTGGCATGCTGCAGTCATGGGGTCATAAAGGCCGATAGCATCTTTCAGGGGGTGCACATAACCTGTGGGTGTCAGGGGGGGCTTCACTCCCAAGGCAATTCTCCTGTGAGATGCCCCCAACTTGTCCCTCCAAGGAATGAGCATCTCTGTCAAGCCGCTCCTGGGACAGAGTCACCAAGTCCTGGTCACTTAGATGAGTAATGTCCTTGGTTTTAGACTGAGTTGTGCACTTCTATGTATTTGGTCTCCATCTCCTCCAAATTGGACTCAAAATTTCCAAGCCAAACTTGAATGAGTGGAGTTTTTTGTTCCTCAACCAAATTTTGACTGAGGGTTCATGGGCAGAGAGAGGAAAGAGACCCTTTAAATGTTAGTAAATTAAGTTGTACATGATTTTTCAAATTATGAAAAGTACAGCTGTCCTTGGTGCCACCTCCTGACTTTCCATCTGCCTTCAGGATCAACCACTTTTGATGGTTTCTGAACTTTGATACTTCTGAAAGCAAGACATCTCATTAACAATGTGGCCCTTATCCACATTGTTCCATGCATCAGTAGTAGGTCCCTTTTTATACCTGAATAGTATTTCATTGCAGGAATATCCTGTCCTTTGTTTATTCATTTACCTGTTAATGGACACTTGGGGTGTTTCCCTTGGGGGCTGTTATGAATGTAGCTGCCATGATCATTCTTGTTCACATCTTTTTGTGCTTTCATTTCTCTTATATCATACGTGGGAGTGGAATTACTGGGTCAGGAACAGATGTGTGTGTAACTTTTTAAAACCTCCAAAGAGCTCATCAAAGGGCTTGTACCATCTTACACTCCTGCCATCAATGTCTGAGAGTGCCTTCTGCTTCAAATCCTCCTTTTGTCAGCTTTAGACATTGGTTGCCGGCCTCCTAAATCAATGTCTGAAGGACTGAATACTCAGTACCCCCTTCCCACCACCAGCAGCATGGTTTTTCTCTTCTACTGTAGAAGTAAGAAAGATGGAATTTGAGAGGAAACTGCAAGGATTTGAACCTCAGCTCTATCCCTTACTAGCTATGGGCACTTGGATAAGTTATTGCATTTCTTTGTGTGTCTGTTTCTGCTATGAAATGGGATAATAAGAGTACCTATCCCATAGCATTGTTGAGAGCACCAATTTCAAGAATGTCTTATAATAACACAGTAAACAATACATGTGAGCTATTGTTATCCTGTTGGGGCTTATCCTTTTCATTTTTAGTAATATTTGAACAGCTTTATTTCTTTGTCCACCTGGGAAAAGTGTCTCATAACTCCTCACTTTGTAAGACAGTGCTTGTAGAAAATACATAAAAACCTTCTATTTGCCAAGCAGTGTTTGGGAAGCATCGTATACAAGTTGAGTCGATGATGCTGGCATCATCCACTCAATGGACGTGAGTTTGAGCTAACTCTGGGAGATGACGAAAGACAGGGAAGCCTGATGTGTTGCAGTCCATGGGGTTGCAAAGAGTCAGACACGACTGAGCAACTGAGCAACTGCAATGTAAAAGTCATCACAATCTTCACATCAAATTTCTGAATCCAGTATTATTAACTATGCTCAGGTTAGAGATGGGTAAACTGAGGAGCAGAGAAATAAGATAACCCACCCAAGGTCCACGGCCCAGAGGTGGCAGAGTCGGGATGAGGACACAAGCATGTGGGTACCAGGTCCATGCGCCACTGACCCCCTCACCCTGCCCCGGACCCTGCCCTTCCCACAGGCTCTCATTGCCCTCATGCACGCCCCAGAGCTTTGGCATCCACCCTCGTCTCAGAACACGAGGCACGTGCTGTAAACATTTAAGGGAAGCTGAGATTATTTTGGAATTTAAGACACCCTCCAGAGGCAGGAAGGGGTATTTGAAGGTGTTCTCCCTGGTTTGTTTAAACAGTTGTTCTTTGACCCTAGTTTCTGACACAGAGTTCCTAAATCCCTTGGAATTTCCTGATTCCAAGGTGATAAGAGTGTCTTTTGTTCTAACAAGGTGACTCTTGGTGGCTCCTACAAAGCTCCTGAAGGGGACCTTGTTAGCAGAAAGACCAAGTATGATGAGAAGTTTGGAACTTTCAGCATCATCAACCCCCCATCCTCAGGGGAAAGCAGAAAGACTGGAGATGGGGTTAACATTTGATCACACCTGCATAAAGAAGCCTCCATAAAAATCCCCCAATGGTGGGGTCCAGAGAGCTTCTGGGTCAGTGAACACACCCATACTTGGGGAGGGTAGTGACCCCCAACCCCACAGCTCCACAGGGACAAATTCCTGCGCTCAGGACCCTTCTAGACCTTCCCTCATGTATCTGTTCATCTGACTGTTCATCTGTGTCCTTGAGCATAGCCTTTATGTGTGTGCTAAGTCCTTCAGTCTCTTTGTAACCCCACAGACTGCAGCCAGACTACAGTCAGGCTCCTCTGTCCATGGAATTCTCCAGGCAAGAATACTGGAATGGGTTGCTATCTCCTCCTCAAGGGGACCTTCCCAACCCAGGGATCAAACCGTGTCTCTTGCATCTCCTGCATCTTCTGCATTGGCAGGCAGTTTCTTTACCACTAGTACCACCTGGGAAGTCCAGTATATCCTTTATAATAAACCAGTAAACAAAAGTAAGAATCTCCCTGAGTTCTGTGAGCCATGCTAGCCAGTTATCAAACCCAAGGAAAGGATTGTAGGAGCCCCAAATTACAGCCTCTTGGCCAGAAGTACAGGTCACAGCCTGGGACTTGGCGACTGACACCTCAAGTGGGAGCAGTTACGGGACTGAGTCCTTAACCCGTGGGTTCTGACCTTTATGCCAGACAGATGGTATCATGACTGAAATGAATTGTACGACAACCTGCTGATGTCAGAGTCTTGGTCAGAGTGGGGAAAAGAAAGCACACATCTGGTTACAGAAGCGTCTGTGTGAGTAGTGAGTGGGAGGCGGGCGGGGGGAGACAGACTTTTCCTTCAGTGAGGACAGGGAATAGCCAGTTCTTCCTAGACAGTAGTGGACACTGTGGACACCCACCAGCAAGTACAACCCAGGCTCACAGGACAAGCGCCTTGATCTCAGGAACCACTGGTTCCCCTGCCAACCCACGGGAGGCAGAGAAGCCAACCCCACCCCACCCCAGCTAGAGTGCTGGTCTAAGGGTGACCCCACCCATTTCCCTTGACCATGCCTTGATCAAGAGCAGACCTGACATATGATTCGGGCCAGGGAAATTCAAGATGCTGGCAATTTCTAGGAAAGATCCTGCTTGCTCTTCTGAGAAACTTCCAAAGCTTTTTTTGACCTGATTTCTGGACAACACAGGCCTCCCGTACCCAGGAGGATTTCCAGCCACAGGCTGAAGGCAACCCCAAGGACAGAAGAAAAGGAAAGGATCTGATCTTTTAAGACATCATCAGGACGTCCCTGGTGGCCCAGTGGTGAAGAATCTGCCTCCCAATGCAGGGGACACGGATTTGATCCCTGGTCTGGGAAGATCCCACATGCCACAGCTACTGAACCCCTGCTCCCCAGATCTTGTGCTCTGACAGAAGCCACTGCAGCGAGAGAAAGTCAGTGCACAGCAGCGAAGACCCAGCACAACCAAAGATTAATTTAAAAACATTTTTTTATAAAAAGACATCTTCAGGTGGCCGATTCACTTTTCAACTGATGGGAACCACCATACTTTGTAATTGTTTAAGCCAGTTTGAGTGTGAGTTTCTGTCATTAATTTCAAAAGCATCCTGATCTACAGTTGATTTACACTGTGTGAAGAGCTCTGGGTTCTTATTTTATCTCAAATTTTCCACGTGCAAAGTAAGTAACTTCAGTGGTCCGACTCTTTGCGACCCTATGGACTGTAGCCCACCAGGCTCCTCTGTCCATGGGATTTTCCAGGCAAGAATGCTGGAGTGGGTTGTTGTTTCCTTCTCCAGGGGAGCTTCCTGACCCAGGGATCGAACCTGTGTCTCTCACATCTCCTGCATTGGCACTGGCAGGCAGGTTCTTTACCAAAGAGTGTGCAAAGTTCAAACCAGGTTTGGGAGGCGCCAAACACTTACAGTCCCCAAGAAGGCTGTGAAAGTGAGAATTTTCCACTTGAAAGGGGACTGATTTGTTAATAAGTGATGTTGGGTTTTATTTAGAAAATACAACACGCCCAAAAGTTAATAAAACAGTCATGTAAGCAGCTCTTTGCAGGAAACCACCCTCAACAAGATGCATTTGTCACTTTAGCAAAACTATATTGTCACCAACTTTTAGGAGAAGAGGGCAGCAGAGGATGAGATGGCTAGATAGCGTCACCGACACATGAGTTTGAGCAAACTTCAGGAGATAGTGAAGGACAGGGAAGCCTGGTGTGCTGCGTTCACGGGTTTGATAAGAGTCGGACATGACTTAGCGAGTGATCAAAAACAGCAACAGCAAACAGCCAGGCACTCCCATGCTCTACTCACCTCCAGTCCAAGCACACCTTTTGGATCTTTGAATCACACGATACTTTGCCTAACTTGTCGGTTCCTTCCATAGGTCAAAGCAGTAGAAATGAAGACTAGGTCATTAACACGTGGGCAGACCTCTTCCCTGGCCTCCCCTTCTGTAGTCTCCTGAACAAATTGTGTGAACAAGATAACATCCAGAGGAAGATCACGAGGAGCTGACAAGACTGCATGCGGTGGGGGATCAAAGCGATTCTGCCCCCATCTCAATGACTGAGATTACTTTCTCTTTCTCTTTAAAAGCTTTCATGGCCAAACAGAACCTTCAGAGGTGGTTTTGGAGGGGTGGGTTGGGGAGGGGGACTCTGATGGAGTCATCTATTGTCTCAGACCTGAAACCCAGACACAGAAGTCCTTATTGCCCTGGGAGATATTTTAAGGTTTAACACTTTTAAATTTTTATTTATTTTTTCATTTATTTTTATTAGTGGGAGGCTAATTACTTTACAATATTGTAGTGGTTGACATGAATTGACATACATTGACATCCATACATTGACATGAATCAGCCATGGATTTGCATGTGTTCCCCATCCTGATCCGTTTAACACTTTTTAACCGCACTCCTATTTTCTATACATTTTCCCAACAATTCTACTGAATGAAATCTGTCTGGATGAGCTGTTTTTTGGTTTTTTGTTTTTTTCCTTTTTCTTTAAAAAAAAAAGAAAAACCTTTTTATTTTGTATTGGGTTGTTGTTGTTGTTCAGTTGCTAAGTCGTGTCTGACTCTTTGCAACCCCATGGACTGCAGCACACCAGGCTTCCCTGTCCATCACCATCTCCCAGAGTTTATTCAAACTCATGCCCATTGAGTTGGTGATGCCATCCAGCCATCTCATCCTCTGTCGTCCCCTTCTCCTCCTGCCTTCAATCTTTCCCAGCATCAGGGTCTTTTCCAATGAGTCAGTTCTTCGCATCAGGTGGCCAAAGTATTGGAGCTTCAGCTTCAGCATCAGTCCTTCCAATGAATAGTCAGAGTTGATTTCCTTTAGGATTGTTAGTTTGATCTCCTTGTTGTCTCAGGGACTCTCCAGCACCACGGTTCAAAAGCATCAATTCTTCAGCGCTCAGTCTTCTTTATGGCCAACTCTCACATTCATACATGACCACTGGAAAATTATAGCTTGGGCTATACAGATAGTTTCAGGGGAAAGGTCTCAGCCATACATATACATGTATCCATCCTCCCCCAAACTCCCCTCCCATCCAGGCTGCCACAAAGCATTGAGCAGAATTCCAACAGTAGGTCCTTGTTGGTTATCCATTTTAAACACACCAGTGTGTACATATCCATCCCAAACTCCCTAACTGCCCCTTCCCCCCATTCCATCTCCACCCAATCTTGGACCCTAGCATTCTCTAAGTCCATGAGTCTCTTTCTGATTTGTAAATGCATTTGTATCATTTCTTTTTAGATTCCTCCTTTAAGGGATGTCATATGACATTTCTCCTTCTCTATCTGACTGACTTCACTCAGGATGACAGTCTCTAGGTCTGGGTGGGTTTTTTCTTAATAGAGTGAATAGGAGCTCGGTGAGAATGCTGGTCTGGTGGGGACTCCCCACCACCCTCCACCTGCCTGCACTCAGCACTAGACTCGCTCTGTAGGAAGGAGAGAGGCTACGTTCAATATAAATGCAAAACGCTCCAGACACTCAGGATTAACTGTGCTTTGCATGAATCACGACAGCAGCTTGCAAGTGGGCAGGACTTGGCAGAGCGGCCCCGTCACAAATCCACCAACACGCTCCTCGGAAGTGCCTGTGAAATCTGCCTCAGTCGCTAATTTCACACTCCAGGGACAGAGCTGCGAGCAGCTCCGGGCACAGAATTCCTGTTTTCAGAACAGTCTCCTTACCCTCAGACCCCCTTGGATGGCATCTCCTCCACCTTTTAAAAAATTTAAACTCTCGATTTTTTTTTCAGGTCAAATTTCAGGGGTTTTGTTGTTTTGTTTGTTTTTTTGTGGGTTTTTTTGCTTCATTGTCTCTTTAGTGCCTCGACTTTGCTAACAGCAGAGATTTTATTTTGGCTTCAGATCTTTTGTGAAGCTCTCTGGCTGGGTTGCATTTTTGAAAAATCAAAATGAATCGCTCGCATATTCTGCATTTATTATTCCCTCTCCTGCAGCTTTCTAAATAATGCAGGAACTGTAGATGCTTCTGTGATGAACGTGAATGCATTTGAAATGCACTGTTAAGATATGCCTTTCACCTCCGTTCAGATCAGAAAATGAGTTTTCTTCCTGGGTTTTCGCCGACCTGAGAAGCACTCCTCACTTCTGAAATGTGTCAGAAGATACGGGGAGGGTCCTTTGGGCCCAAGAAAGTGAGGATACTGAGTTGACTGCAAGAATTTTGGTGGTTAGATTTATAAACCCTAAAAGGTTTGCGATTGGGATTAAGGTTTGATTATTTTGGTTGTTCTTGTTGTCAACGAACTCAATTGGACATTTCCATCAACTCAGACATAATATCTATTCAGCTCATAAAATATTGTGAAAATCTGGTTTGTTTTCTGGGAAAGAAATCACAGGTTTGTTTCTGATATAAATTGGATTCTCCCATCCAAGTACTAACCAGGACCGACCCTGTTTAGCTTCCGAGATCAGACGAGATCGGGCGCGTTCAGGGTGGTGTGGCCGTAGACTATAAATTGGATTCTGAAGGTTTTTTTGCTTGTTTGTTTAAGAAGCCACAGTTCTCATTCTAATACTTAAGAATAAGATTAGTTAAGCAACCAGGAAATTTGAGGCAGACATCTCAAATTTTAATTCCTGGTAAAACAACAGATCCAGTCTTTATTTTAAAATTTGGTGTTTTGTTCCTTAAGGATTTGGAGGACATCAATTTTTATTTTTTAATATTGCATTAAAATCATGTTTATCTTGACTACCCCAGCTTTTTGCGCTTCACCTGCCTTATGTCCATCCCAGCCCTGAATTCATTTCAAGATCAAGGAAGCAATGAGTGTAGGAGTCCCCAGCGAAGGACAGAAGTTTTGGGGCCTCAACCTTGCCCTCAGCAAAGATGGTGGCAAGTTGGGGTCTCCCCTAGAGAAAAGGGAGATTTGAATCTAAGGCAGGCCCCAGGCTCAGGTCTCCTGCACCCTCCTAAACAACAGGGATTAAGTCTCAAAGGAACTGTGACCTTACCTGCCCACCTCTTGCATTTCCTGCCTTTTTTTTTTCTCCATATCTCTTCGTTCTCTTGACATGAGACAGGACCAGCATCATACTGCCAGCTTCATTCCAATTTAAACCAATGGAGTGGCAGGACGTTCCTTGGGTGAGGGTCTCTCAGTTGAAACATCAGCCAGGGGGAGAAAGTGGAAGATTTCCAGGCAAAATAGGCCTCCAAAATGCCAAATATTTAGATATTTGAAAGAACCTACTTGCATCAGTGACTTTTCTCCCCCATTTATTTCTGCAGACAATTGAAGGCCCTGTACATGTTTGGGACTGGTTATTATAGTGGCAAAATGGTCTTTTAATTGCCCAACAGACATTACCTTTCTATAACAGCTACAGGGGAGCATGACACCATGGCACCCTGAGGGTCTTGCATGCCTCAAAGTCAAGGCTGGAAGGGCAGTTCATCTCAGAGTTGGCAGAGTGTATTATGACCCTCCTGGAACACGAGAGGCTGGAAGGCTCTGGGAGGTGTCCCCAGGCCACTGCCCCCCACCGCCCCCTTCTCATCCAGGAGACTGTCTTGGGCATTTTCTCGTCACCAGCAGGCTGAGGTCTGAGGCTGTCTCTCACCCCCTGGGAATAGAGCTGCGGACTAGAACACTGCTCAGCTCAGTCGAGAACCGGCTTCTTGGCAACAGGTATCCCATCATTCACTGCCACCATCCAGCCTCTTTTATTAAATGTCCCCCTGTATCCTATAGGTTAAGCTTTTCTTTGAGCCGAAAGCCCCTTGGAGACAAGCAGAGACACCAAAGGAATTAGCAAAAAAGGACATTTATTGACCCACATAACTTACAGGCAATCTAAGGCAGTGATTCTTAACACAGGTAATCTGCCTCCCACTCCAGGGATACTTGGCAATGTATTTTCGGCTGTCATTGGAGGAGAGGAAGCAGTGCGCTATGGGCACCTGCTGTTAAACATCCTATAATGTACAGGAAAACCCCTCACAACAAGTATCTAACCCCAAACTGTCTACACTTCTGAGGTTGAGAAAACCTGCTCTAAGAGGAATGGCTTCAGACATGGCTGGATCCAGGGGCTCAAGTCAAGTCTTTAAGACTCCATTTCTCTCCAAGGTTTGGCTGTTTTCCTCTGTATTGACCTCATGCTCAAGCCGGATCTCTCTATTCTGTAGCCTGGATCAGATTCTCACAGAAACTAGTCCTGAGAAAAGAGAGGTGGTCTTTCCAGTAAGTCAAACCAAGTCTGCATTGAGAGTCACTTGCCATCCAGGAGTCACTTTGACCTAAGGGAGCAGGGGAGGGGGAGAGAAGGAGATTGCACCGCTTATTGAGGCTAGCTGGGAGCGAGCGGGGTCAACTCTGGCACATGAATTGAAGAAGGGAGAGATTATTCGCCCAAAATAAAATCAGTGCAGTGCTACCAGAAGAACAAAAGTAATGGTCACCCGCCACCACATTTATGAATGAAAGGTGTAGAAGGAGAATCCGTGGAGAGGGTTAAACACATACTATGGAGAAAGAAACAGATGAAACGTGAGACAAGGAAAGAATGGAAATATGAATTCAATTGTGTTTTCCAGAAAATATGCCCAACTGAGGATTGGCAGGCATTTTCTTTTTCTTTTTAATTTGATTAGGAAAAGAATTATCAATACATGTGACATGTGCATATCTTCCACACATTTCAACAAGCTCACATAAACTTGTGCAGGAGGAAATATTTTTGCAAAGTGTAATGCATGATACAAACAAAAGGGAATGTGGAAATTATTGCCCCAGATGCTGGAACTGTAAAACATGTATTTCCCTCGGGGTCCTGTTTCCATAGAGAAATCAAGTTCTATTTACTTGTTTTTAGAGATGAAAGCATGGTGCCTACATTCCTTAACAATGAGAAAGAATGCATATGTTAAGGTAATGATGATTAGTCAGCAGCCCCATTTGACTCAAAACACTCTGGTTCTTCAATCAAGAGGACGTATGTTAATAAACCTGCAATAGCCAATGATCAACAGAGGAGTCACAAGCATAGACCCAACTTGCTGAAGCTGATGGAGATTTAAGGGAGAAGGTGAGCCCTCTTGGAAAGCCAGGATTGTCTCTGGTGCACCGGGCTGGACTCAAAGGGGATAGAGACTTAAAAGAAAAAACCCACCGCTGTCACTGAAGTAATAGCAACTCTATTCTTCTTTCTGTTGGTAAAGTCTTTCCGTGTCCCCATCACCCACCACTCTCCCTGTTCCTTATGCCTCAAACCACTGGCCTCATTTCTGGTCCCTCAATTCTCCGGGCCTGTTCCCTCCCCTGGGCCTTCACACTTGCTGTCCCCTCCGCCTGGAACACTGGAGACCATGACAGTAGCTTCTCTCCCGGAGTCCTGGTGGAATTAAATGAGTTTCATATTTAAAAGGGTTGTAACAGTGGTGGCATATAGCACCCAGGATATATTTGTGATTATTATTACTATCCATTTACCCAATGGGATTCCCAGGTAGCCCAACAGTAAAGAATCCACTTGCCAAAGCATGAGACGCAGGAGATGCTGGTTCGATCTTTGAGTCAGGAAGATCCCCTGGAGGAGAAAATGGCAACCCGCTCCAGTATTCTTGCCTGGAAAACCCCATGGAGAGAGAGGCCTGGAGGGCTGCAGTCCATAGTGTTGCAAAGAGTTGGACATGACTGAGCAACTGAGCACATATTCACCAAACAGTGACTAACCCTGTTAATGCTGCGATTGTGAATGAGACAGGCATGGTCTCTGTCTTCATGGACTTGACATTCTATTGGGGTGACAGATATGGCAATTACAGGTAGTCATCATGCCATGGAAACTGTGGGTAATCATCACTTCAGTCCATTACACCCGGAACCTGCCTTCACTAATCAAGGCCATTTTAATTGTTGCTACAAAAGACTGGCAGGTCCACCAGGCTGCATGTAGCCGAAACAATAAGGTGCTTGCTCAAGGTGTTTTCCACGAACTTGGAGTCAGCTGTGTCTAGTCCAAGCTGAGCTGGGGAAGACTAGTCAGGATCCCTGACCCTCCAAGTGGGCAAGCCTGAGTGTCCGCTTGGTGACCTTTTGACATCAGAGAGCTGAAAACTCCATTTTCAGATCGTGATAAGTGCCTGTTTCTGAACACGTGTCCCGTGAAGAGATCTGTAGCTTAGTTACGCCTGCGCAGAACTACAATGAACGTACGTTTTTCTTAATTCCAAACACCTTTTCCCATGCTCCCCACACCTAGGACCTCCCAGCTCTATTATCCCATAAATACCCTGAGCCCCAACCTTTGGGGAGGTGGGCCTGACACTTGTTCTCCCATCTCCATACTTGGCGGTCTTATGAATAAACACTTTCTTTGCTGCAAATGCCAGCATCTCAGCATTTCAGCTTGCCAGGCATCATGCAAATGAACCTAACTTGATAACAGTATGAAGAAATAAGATGGGGTGTGGTAGGCTGCACAGTAAAGAGGGGACATAGACTTCTGCAGATGAGGTAGTCAAAGAAGGCTTCATGGAGGAGGTGTATTTTTAGCTGAGACCTGGAAAATGAGTAGGAGCTTGAAGTGCCAAGAACCAGGGAAGTAGCATCTCAGATGGGGACAGTACAGCAAAAGACCTGAGTGGGGAGGAGGCTTGAGTGTCCAAGAAAGAACAAGGCCTGTGTGGCCCGAGTAGAGAAAGTGTCCAGAGGCAGGGAGAGACCAGAGTGAATTTCAACATTCATGTCAGGAGAGCGATTTGAGCAGCAGAAACCAGGGTGTGATTTGCTCTCTTCCAAGGTTTCCCGGGTGGCTCAGTGGTAAAGAGTCCGTCTGCCAGCACAGGAGAAGCAGGTCTGATCCGTGGGTCGAGAAGATTCCCTGGAGGAGGAAATGGCAACCCACTCCAGTATTCTTGCCTAGCAAATCCCATGGACAGAAGAGTCTGGTGGGCTACAGTCCATGGGGTCACAAAAGAGTCAGACACAACTTGGCAACTAAACCACCACCCTCTGGCTACTGAGTGCCCCTAGAGTAGAAACGGGGACACCAGTGAGGCAGCCAAGAGGCAAGGGTGACTGGTGATGGGGAGAGGCCGGGAGATAAAGCAAAGTGGAGCCACGCAAGATGCCTTCCAGCGGCAGCGCCATGGAGGTGGCCGAGATGACGGACTGGATATGGGGAAAGAGGAGAAGGAGGGCGACCAAGGGGGCTGGCCTCAGCCATGGGGCACATGATGTTCGATTGAGTGAGGACCCTTGGTGACAAGCAGAAAGACTGTTTTTCGTCCCTGAGTTCCCAGGGAGATGCTCTCAGAAAGCTCTGAGCCCTAACATATGTGTGCAGGGAGGCAGGACGTACTCCTTGTGGCTGGGAGCGATTGGGAAGGCCTCCGGGGTTTGAACACAACAGGTTTGCCCAAAGGAGCGTGGCTCCCTCTCCCCACAATAATTATAGCCCCCCACCAGTTCCATCCACTGGAACTGGGAGCTTGGAGCTGTTGAGACTTTCAGCTCCTGCAGCCTCATCTGGCTGTTCCGGGACTTAGATTCTTCTCTACAAGTTCACCCACCTACCCACGCGCCCCCGGGACCAGCCTTCCTGTCTGTAAGGTTTATTGACTGATTATTTGGAAAGAAGGAAAGCTTACAGGGGATGAACACTCATCATGCTTCCTATTTCTAATCTGGTCTTGGGCAGAGTGTCTCAACGGGACATTTTTGGCACTTTGTACAGGGCGATTCATTGTAAGGGACCGTCCAGGCACTGAAGGATCTTGGTCTCTACCCCACACGTTGTAACTGAAAACTCCCAATTCATTTCCAATCACTGAGTGTGCATGCAAATGTAGCTCTTAAAATGTCTTAGAATGTCTGAGAAGGACAAGGGGAACCACCCCACCCCATGGCACCATCTGACAAGCGTGGCAAATGGATTAGTTCCGAGTTCGGCTGCCTGCAAATATCCCATTACTGATGGCGACACGTGCAAAGAAAGTGGATGTTACTTAGTGAGCGTGCAGCCCTGCAAAAATAGGCAGTTATGACAAAATGTAAGAATTGGAAAAAAGGGACCCACCATCAAGACCCACATAGTTCCGGACCCTGAGGAGGCAGCCGTGACCCCAGACCTGCCCCTCCAGATCTTGTCCTTGAGACAGGAGACGGTCTGAAGCAAGAAATCAAAGCAACACTGGAGACAATTCCAGATAACAAGACGTGTACTGGGAAGGACTTTAACCAGCCGGAGTGATGGAGCGGTGGGCGGGGGTGGACCTGAACAGGGACTCAGGGAATGAGGAGGGGACACCGGACTGAGTCCTGGAGGAGGAGAAGAAGCGGATTGTGGAAGTGGTCAGGGACGGGGCCCAGGCAGAGACAGTCACGGCCCACCGGCCATCCCCGCGGGCCCAGCAGGACCCGTGGAGACCCGGCCTCAACCTGTCCCTGCACAAAGTCCCTGCCCTTGCAGCCTGGCGGTCATCAGGAGCCCCTGGAATGAGTGACTAAGAGCATAGATTCTGGTGCCAGGCTGCCTGGGTCCAAATCCCAGTTCTGCCACTTCCTAGCTGGGTGAGATCTCTCTATGCCCGTCCCCTTATCTATGGAAGACAATCATGCACCCATCTCACGGGGCTGCTGTAAGGATGAACCAGATCACCGCCCTCAGCACAGCACCTGATCCCAACCAAGTCCATGCTATCCACGGTTACAGCTGGGATGGGAAAGTCCAGCATGTTCCGTGGGATTCCAAAAAAGCAATGTTAACAGACCGGAATGTCCAACATGACGGGCCAAGGGCGGACATGAAAGACAAACACACTTGGCACCAGAACATCTGTTTCCCTAGAACCTGTGCCTACATCTTTATAGCAAAGAATTGAACAGCAGCCCGGCAACACCTCACGGAAAATTAATTACCCCTGCGCTTGCCCCGCCCCTATTCTCCCCATTTAACCTGTACTCCACCACCCCACCCTCCCCTACAGGGTCCCAAAATCACAGATTACACATGGAGAGGGGGTGGGGGTCCCCGGGGCTTCAGACGCTGAGACAGGGCAAGGGGAAGCGGGCCGGGCAGAGTGCCCCCGCCGTGTGTTACCGGACCAGCCTCTGTGGTGCTCCGCACACCCGATGCCCCTTTGCGCCTCAGATGCCGGGCGCCCCTCGGGATGGGGAGGGCCGGGACACCGCCTGTGGAACCGGTGCTTGCTTGAATCGCCCCATCACACCTGACACCCGGGCTCCTGGAGACACAGGAGGAGAAGACGCGGAGGCCTTCTCCCTCCTAGAATCATCTTCTGTCGGGGAGGAGAAGCAGAGAAGAGGCTCCCGCCGATCCCAGCATGGCCACAGTTTCCAGAGCATCTCCCCCCGCAGACGAGCACCCTGCCCTCAGATGCGCCCGGGCGCCTGGAAGCAGCAGATAATAGACGCCCCTGAACGTGCAGAGTCCTGCCCAGATTTCGGTCTTAAGGAGTAATTTGCAAGAAGTAATTTGCTGGATTGAGCAGCCGCCAGGAATCTGGGCTGATTGGCGTTCTCTCTTGGCCGCTGTTCTGGACTCTGGAGTCAGGGCTGGGGCTGGGGGCTCCCCCTTGGCCTCGGGGTGGGCGGGGCCCTCGCGGGCTGCCGGGAGCGACAGACAGCACGGGCCGACTTAATGGACGTGTTTGCAGCCCTGAAGGAGGCCACAGCTTAGCGAGTCCCCTCCTGATTAAAGCACAGCAGTCACCTGTCCCCATCAGAGCCGACAAAAGAGGATCGCTTTGGACCCAGGGAGCTTAAGGAGCTCCTCCGATGCCACAACCTGGCACCCCCCCCCAACCCAGCATTCTTAAAGTGACCCTTTCAGGAGGGGGAGACGGTTCCATGGGGCCCGCATCCAGCCTCTGGGGAGGGGGCAGAAGGACAATGTCCTGAACCTGACCCTGCCCTGGCCTAGGGGAGGGGGTCTGCCTGGAGGCGGAGCTACAGAGGCAAACGCCCACAGGCCTGGGGGTCCCGGGACTCCCGCAGAGGCTGGGGGAGGGGCGGTGCCCACAGGATGACCTCTCTCCAGAATGGAGGCCGAGTGGAAACACGCCCAGCCTCACCTGGCCTTCCAGCCGCCAGGGCAACCCTGGGAAAACGGAGGTCGTGTCCACTCCAGGACTGCGGGCTGCCTCAGGGCAGGGCCTGGCCAGGCCTCCCTGTAACCCTGGGCCCCGCCCCCTCCCCTGCAGAGAGCCCCCCTCGCCCCCGGGGGATGGAGCAGGCGCCCCTCTGAGCAGCATGAGCTCGCTGGGCAGTGCCCCCTGAACACGACTCAGTCTTGGGGGCAAAGCCCTCATGTCACACCACCCAGCCCAGCGCCAACACGCCCTGATGCTCACGACTTTCCAGAATGATTTTCCCTGAGTCAGAGGTCACACCGAGGACCAAAACCAGCCAGGAGGTGTCTAGTTCATCCCTCCTGTGTTTTGGGGAAAAGTGAATCTACTGTCAACATGCGAAAACCTTGAGATTTCCCTTGAGAATCTGATTCTCTTAAGGTCTCAGGGGAGGGGACACCTGGGCCCAGACCCTCCCCTGGAGCACGTGGCGGCCCCAAGTCCAGGGCCCCCCAGACAGGTTCGTGCCCCGCAGTCTGCTCCAGTGCCCTCCCCTCCCTCTCGCCCCACATGGAGAACCAGGACCTGCCTCCAGACCCTGACTGCTCTGTCCACAGGCCCCTTGCTGGCTCTGCGTCCTGGCAGTCTGCCCCCTCCCTGGGTGCCCCCTCCACAGGGAAGCTGAAACAGCAACCGCCCTGCAGGGCAGGGGGACGGGCTGAGTCAGTATCCACGACCTGTTTGGAATGTGTCTGGCAAGTGGGATCCCTACAGAAGTGCTGACTGCTGGCTGATTGGGCTAAGCCCTCATCACGCCTGTTACCTGCCAGGCCCGTGGACATCGGGTTGAGGCCTGCTGTGGACAGAGGAACCACTCGTGGCCATTTCTCTCCAGCTTTCTCCATCACCACCGCTTTCTCCCCAGGCCCCCTCCCACCGTGTCCCACACCCAGAGGGCGAAGACACAGACCTCGAGTCCTGCCACGTGGGACTCCACCACCCTGGTCCCCACCTGCACTGTGAACCTCTTTGGACTCGGTGGGATTTTCTCCCGCGTCTCATACCTGGATGTGAATCCCCCCACAGTGATTTCAGGACCACAGGGGCGATCTGATCAGATTTGCAACGGTGTTCTTTCTTCTGACAGCCCACATTCTATCAGTGAGACGCTCCAGAAGTCACCAGATGTCATATTAATACACCACGGTAAGTGCTTTGAAAGCAATCAACCACTGTAATCCAATTACTACCGGCTGTATTTTTAATGCTATTTTGCCCTCAAACCTTCATCCTAACTGTGCACCAGACTCACCTCCCCCCCACACACACACCTACACACATACACACACACACACACACACACGCCAATTCTGCGCCCCGCTGCCTCACTCAACAGTGGGAGCTCTGACTAGTGAACAGCTGATCTGCATGAATTAACGCGAGAGCTCCTGTAAGTCTGGAGCTTTTAAACTTGCAAACAGGTAGCTGGGTTGCCATGGAGAGCCGTGGCCCGATGCCAGGGCTCACCCTCTGGACTCATGGTCTCCTCTGATCAGCGGGGTCACACGGGCTCTGCGAGGAGGCAGAGGCAGGGCCCGGCATCATAATGACCTGACTTGCTGTGTCTGAGTGGCCAGTGTGTGGCGGTGAGAGAGGGCGTGTATGTACAAGTGTGTGTGCATGTGTATAAGTCTGCACGTGTGTCCAGGCCCCACACAAATGGAGTGAAAACTGAACGGCCCCGAGGATCTGCTGGCCGCCTATCCTGTTCTAGCAGAGACCGAGAGCCCAGAGCGGTCCCTGGGTGGACGGCTCGTGTTTCTGAGTCAGGGCAGCTGCTGACCCGGTGCTGAGGAAGCTGCCCCTCCCCTGTCAAGGCCCTCTCATTCCCGTCTCTCTCACGCACCCATCCCCGTCTCCCCCCTCCCCTCCATCCACCCTCCTCCCCTCCCGCTGTCCTCCTCATTTTGTCCTGCAGGCCCCCTCCCCCCACCCCATTATGGATGATGAGATGAGAACCTCGCCCTTGCCGCCTGCCTTATAAAACCCTTGACACTGGTTTGTACCCACTTTCTTGGTCTTGTAAATCCACCTCCATTCAGGGAAAATATTCACACACATACATATACATACGTCAAACCCTCAGAATGCACACAGACCAGAAGCAAGGCCTCCAGCCTATGGGTCAGTTTTGGTTTCCCCAGCAGCCGACCCTGAGACTAGTCTTCAGTTCCAAGAATTTTCTCTGGGGGGTGACCACAAACAGTACCGGTCAGGGGTTCGGGGCAGGGAGGCTGGGAAGGATGGAGGCGATGAGCATTCTGCCCGTTTCTCCGGGAACAGCCAAGGGCCTGTCTGTGCCCATGGAGCCCAGGCCCCTGAGCTCGGTCAGAAGGTGGGCTGAGGTTCTCAGGGCGGGGTGCATGCCCACCTCCAGCAAGTCAGCTACTGGGACGAACAGAGCCCAGTCCCGCAGCACAAATAGGCCGGGCAGCCGGGAGGGCGGGGTGTGGTCCCATCAGCCAGGACCCCAGGAGCGTTAGCTCCCAGCGCATCTAGTTTCAGGGGCTCCCCCAGAGCCCAGCCTGGCTGCTGGGACCCTCAAAGGTGACATAAGGGCCACAGCAGGAAGCCTGGCAGGGGGCACCCAGTGGGTGCGGCCAGGTGACTCAGGGACTTTCAGAAGAGGAGCCCACCCTGCTGGCCAGCTCTCTGGGGCTCACCCCTGCACTGCAGACCACCCCCACCCCAGACATCCTCACGACAAGTGAGGGGGTGTCCCAGCCCTCATGCTGGGGTGCACGGGGGAGCCGGGACCCGCCTCCAGGGCAGCCGACAGAAGAGAAACAAGAGCCAAAATCACGGCAGTGACATCTGACCTGACGGGTGCCGGGAAGAGCAAAAAGCGGGATGCGGGCTGGGGAGTAGTGACCATGGGGTGGGGCTGCTTAGCCTGGGATGGACGGGCGGGACTCACCGCCGCGCCACCCCTGGTGCCGTCTCCATGGCCCATTCTTTCCCATCTGCATCTTCCAGGCTTTGCAGCCTCCTCCCCAAAATCAACAGAACCCTGACCCCATGGGCCCCCGGGATGACTTACCCGTGAGCGTTGGTCAAGCACATCTTAATAACAACCGCAGTGAGAAACACATTTCCCACGGTGCCCCCCCAACACACACACTCCTGTCCATGTGACCAGAGAAGCTTCCCCAGCAGCCTCCCCCACCGCAGACCACGCCCTCTGCTGTCTCCGCTTCTCGTCTACTCCGCTCCAGTGTGGACTTCAAGTGCCGGGCTCCACCCTCTGAACTGATTTCAAGACCCGCCAATGCATCACAACCTGCAGTTCAATCAATTCGGTACCAGACACACCTGGTTGTGGGTGTGTTGAATCAGAAGCCATTTGTCCTACAGTGCCGGGGGGGGCGGGGGGTGTTCCCCCTCTTTCTCCTTCTGCAGTCAGGGGCCAGGGCAGGAGGACTGTGCCCACTGGACCCTGAGAGGTCACCGCTCCAGGGTGTGCCCAGCAGCCGACAAGGGGGGCCTGGGGTTGGGGGCACAGACCAGAAGGCAGAACCCGGGCCTGCGGCCACTCAGCCCTGAAACCTCCAGAGCCCACCAGGAGCAGCCCCCCCAGACAGCAATGGGGGACAGGCCACCGAGGGAGGCCTGAGCTGGGCCTGGCCACCTCTTCCCAAGAACCCGGGACCCATCCCCTGACCTACATTTGGGACCAGGCTCGCAGGAGCCGGCAGACGACCCTTCGCCCAAAGGAGCAGGCGATTACCTGCTGTGACGTTCTCAGCAAGAGCCGCTTTGACTCCACCACGCAGGTGCCATCAGCTGACTCTGCCACGGCAGGTGCCTCGGGCCCCATGTGCATACCCTCCCTTCCTGCCTGCAACAACCCTCGGAGGCAGAGGCAGTGGTTTCTCTCCTGGTACGTGTGGGAGCGGCAAGAGTGACGATCGCAGACTGCTCCTGACATTCCCAAGCCCCTGCCAGCCCACCAGCTTGGTGCCAAGGGTGTGCTGCATCCTCACTAGTCTGGAGTCCAGTCACAGGTAGCATCTGTGTGACCCCAGGTAAATGACTTACCCCTCTGTGCCTCTGTTTTCACAGCTGTAAATGAGGGTAATGAAGCCCTTGTCCCTTAAAGATGCATACCTAGGGCCTCCCACCATCAGGCAATCGATATAAGTTGGTATTAGCCCCACTTGGCAGCTAGAGAAACTGAGGCTCGTGGTCCCTGGGCTGGCAGGAAGTGGGACTCACGTCCCAGTCTGTCCGATGCTGAACTCTTTGGCTTCCCTCCCTTATGGCCACCTTCAGAAGACAGGGCAGGGGGCCATCACCCCCTCAAAGGGGCTGAGCCTCTGAGGACCCCACCATCTGGCCAAGACTCCCCCAAGGGGCCACCGTCACTCCCATGAGCCAGGCATTCCAGCCTCAAACCACACATCACCCTCCGGGGGCATCTTCCCATCCCGGGCGTCTCCCCATCCTGGGCCGGTTCTCTGCGGGACGAGTGTCTGCTGGGGGCAGGCCTGTCCCCCTTCCATCCCCCACAACAGTCCCTCGTCTCATCCCTCTGGACAGACACCGTCTCTCTCTCTCCATCATTTCCACTCGGCTGACAATGACAGCCTCCCTAACTGTGCTCGTGACATGGCCTTTTGGTTTCTGATAGTCTAATTTACCGCCAGATGTCACCTGATTCCAGCTACAAGGGCAGGTTTTCCTTCTTGGGTGGTCTTGTGCTTGGAGGATTGGGGGTGGGGAAGCAAGGATACAGCCTCCAACCCGGGGGCGGGGGGGGGGGGGTGGGGGGGGCGGTTTGGAGCTGGTTCCACCCTGGCCACCTGGGGACAGCCAGCACTCTAGGCCACCGCAGGCCTCCCACCTGATCTGGGTGTTTTTGGCCCCGTGACCTGGGTCCCAGGACACCGTGCTTCAGACCTCTGAGTCTTGCTCCATCCTCTTGCCTCCCAGAGAAATCTCTAAATTATTCCCAGGAAGACATTCTCAAGTCTTTTTGAGGCCTAGGAGGTGGCAGGGCAAACTCGGGGAAAACATGAGTTCTGGAGTCACCTCCCTGGTTCAAATCCACCTCTGTCACTTCCTGCTGTGTGACCTTGGGTGAGTTGCTTACTCTCTCTGTGCCGCTGCTCATCTGAAGTGCATACTAGTACTAGGGCAGAGGATAAAAGTCTCTGCTCCCCTGCCAACAGATATTTAGACTGTTATACTTCTCTCCTCTTGCAGAAATCTTTAGGGATCCAACTGTGCATATTTTTCTTATTATTTCATTGGGGTAAATTCCTATAAATGGACCTTGGGGCCTAAAGTTATGCATTCTTTGTTGCAGTTGCTACATGATGCCAAACTGCCCTCCAGAAAGATTGTACCAGTGAACTCACCCAAGAGGTGTGGTTCTATTTAATGAAAACTTTCTCCACCCCACATTTCCTTTTATTAGGCTTACACATCTCTTCAAAATCCTTGTTTCCTTGATCATAATCTTAGAACTTAATATATGTTCTTTTTTCGGGTTATTATTAGTGTAAGATTTATCAGACTGAGCAAGAGCTCAGCCAGAGCCTTGGGGAGAAAGGTGTTCCCTTCAGAACTGCAGATAATAAAAATTACTAAACCACAGAGATATGGAAACCAAAGTGATCAGGGAGGAGGAGAAAGAATCATCCTTGTTATGTTAAAAGCACGGCTGGAATTTTCACTCTGCTCCTGGCATGCAGTGTTTAGAACAGCAACTCATACACGAGACGGGCACCCAGTAATCCTTTCTGAATGGAAGAAGTTGTGGAAAGTGTGTTCCAGGAGGCAGTAACAGCATATGCAAAGGCCCCGAGGTAGGAACCTGTTGGGCCTGCTTGAGGAGGAGAAAAGGAGCCGGTGTGGACAAGTTCTCTGGTTTCCTATAAGTACCCCAGATTCAGCACTGCAAGTCCTGGATCCAAGGAAACTCTTCAGTCCTGAGCAAAGCAGGACAGCTGGTCACCCCAGGCCGGAGCAACATGAGCCAGCTGGGATACGGTCTCCCATGTCCACTGTCCCCTCCCAGTAACAGCCTGTTTCTGGGCACACAGCCAGGCAGAATGGAGACTACACTTCCCAGCCTCCCTTGCAGTCAGGGTGGTCATGTGACTGGCTTGTGGCCAATGGGGAAGAGAGTGTGTGCTCAAGTGCTGGGCCCCACCCGTAAGGGAAGGCAAAGGCTTGTGCCCCTCCATCCCCTCTGCCCCGCCCTGCTGGCTGGCAACGGGGACAGGATGCACCCTGTGCCAGAAGCCACACCCCGAGGACGACACAGCAGCAAGGTGGAAGGAGCCTGAGACCCTGAACACTGCACAGAAGGATCACCCTAAGGGCTTGGATTTCACGCGAAAAAGAAGTAAACTGTCTGATGGAAGTCACTGTGATGTGGGGTCCCTGTCAGGCTCACTGTGGCTGTAACCTACTTGGCAGAAAGCCGGAGTTGGAGAGGCAGGCAGGCGCCAGGAGGCCCCGTGAGGGAGGAAACAGACAAGAATTCCAAGGCCCACCTGCTCCGGGTGAGGGTCCTGGTGGGTGTCCCTCGGCCTGTGGAGTAAGGACTTTCCCCACTTTCCCTTTAGGACTTTACAAGACACACCGCCCAGTCTCATGCTTATCTCCTGAGATATCCTGTAAGATCATTCAGATCAGCTTCCATTATACGCACAGGGAAACTGAGGCTCATGGAGGAAATAGCCTGCCCCTGTCCTGAGGAAAAAGCCAGTTCCCTTGAATATTCTCCTTAGTCAAGTGGCCATATTTGGCTCTGCATTTTACTGAAAATCAGACCAGCTAGTCATTCATTCACTCACACCTCTATTTGTGAAATACTTATGGTAAAGTGACCATCTGGTCACGTGAGCCTCAATTGTAGAAAGAGGAAGGTCCTTCCTAATCAATACCTTCAAACTCCAGGCGCTGGTGAACTACAGGGAAGGTTGGTGTGCTGCGGTCCGTGGGGTCAAAAAGAGTCCAACACAACTGAGTGACTGAACAACAACGGCCAGTGAGAAATTTCTAAGCCAACGACACAGCGTAGGTGACAAGGCCGAGCATCCCTTAGGGCCGTTACCTAGCCTGCCGCCCCTCCCCACCTGCCCGTTCCCCACCCACCCCCAGCGCTCCCTCCACCCTCTTGCTGAGTTGTCAGGGTTCCCGACTTTGGAGCCGCCCTCTGCAGCCTTCAAACTGCCTTTCCCCTCCCCGTGGCCAGAGGAGCTAGCCACCAGCACGGTGAACCTGCGACCAGCCCTTACCCCTGCCCTCCCGGGGCTTCCCGGCCAGCTGGCGGAAGCCTCCAGAACCACCTCTCCACACACAGAGCTCCCCTGGGGGAGCGGGCGGGGGAGCGGGGGTGGCCTGACCCCCCCACCTCGCCTGGGAGCCGCCTCTGTGAAGCCCGCGTGGCCCACCCGGGCCTGGCGTTTCCCCCTCCAGACACCCCGCGGCCGCCGGGGCCGCTTGGTGCTCAGACCAGGAACCGGTGAGCCGACACGCCTCCCGTCTTCACTTAGTTGGAAAATCCGCGTCACCACAGGGGCAGAGATGCGCAGCGGGCCTCTGTTCCCTCCCAGGAACCATTAACCTTTACAAAGACGCTTCGTGAGCCGTTTGCAGAGCCTCGTTCTCCGCGCCCGGTGTAATGCGGCCCATACACGGGCCAGACTGGGGACAGGATGGACATGAGAAGTGCTGCCAAAGCGAGCCGGGGCAGAGGGGGCCCCGGGCCACCAGCTCCCCAGGCCTGGAGCGGGCGGCCAGCAGCCTAGCCGGAGCCCGGCCTGGGACCCGGGACCGCGGAGGCCCGTCGTGTCCAAGACGCGCATGCGGCTGAGGCTCCGGAGGCAGAGCCAGGCGCTGCCACCCTCTGCTCTAAACCCTCTGCTGCTCCACTGACAGAGGAGAAGCCAAGTCCTTCCCTGGACGCTGGGCCTTCCTGACCCGGCCCCTCCTCACGGCTCTGGTTCCCCTGACCCGGGACCCTGTCCTCTCTCCTGTCTGATGACGCTGATACCCAGCTCCACGCCCACCCCGGGGTCTTCGAATGAAACCTCCTCCCCAGAGGGTCTCAGGGCTGCTCCCTCTCTGTCGCTTTCTCAGAGGACCTTCACCCCACTTTAAAATAACACCCCTACCACATACCCACATCAGAAAACTAAGATCATGGTATCCGGTACCATCACTTCATGGCAAACAGATGGGGAAACAGTGAAAGACTTTATTTTGGGGGACTCCAAAATCACTGTAGATGGTGACAACAGCCATGAAACTAAAAGACACTTGCTCCTTGGAAGAAAAGTTATGACCAACCTAGACAGCATATTAAAAAGCAGAGACATTACTTTGCCAACAAAGGTCTGTCTAGTCAAAGCTATGGTTTTTCCAGTAGTCAGGTATGGATGTGAGAGTTGGACTATAAAGAAAACTGAGTGCCGAAGATTTGATGCTTTTGAACTGTGGTGTTGGAGAAAACTCTTGAGAGTCCCTTGGACTGCAAGGAGATTCAACCAGTCCATCCTAAATGAAATCAGTCCTGAATATTCATTGGAAGGACTGATGCTGAAACTGAAGCTCCAATACTTTGGCCACCTGATGCCAAGAACTGACTCACTGGAAAAGACCCTGATGCTGGGAAAGATTGAAGGCAGGAGGAGAAGGGGACAACAGAGAAAGAGATGGTTGGATGGCATCACCGACTCAATGGACATGAGTTTGAGTGAACTCTGGGAGTTGGTGATGGATAGGTTGGCCTGGCATGCTGCAGTTCTTGGGCTTGCAAAGAATCGGACACAACTGAGCGACTGAACTGAACTGAGCTGAACCACATCCCACAACCCTCAGTCACCTCCCTACTGTATTTCTCACCAAAGCACCAAACAGCCCCTGACACACTGTTTCTTTTACCGATTGACGTCAGCCTTTGTCTCTGTATTAGGATGCTCCTCCAGGAGGGACTTTTCTGTTTTGTTCATGGCTTTGTTCCCAGTGCTTAGAGCTGGTCAGACACGTAGCAGACACTGCATCGACACCTGTGGAATGAATGAGTGAGTGAGCAAGCGAGTGAATGCGTGAATGAATAGATGCATACCTGAACAACAAAGCCCAGAGACTTGGAGGAATCCCTTGATTAAAGGGGTGAAGTTCTAGAATCCCCATCCCTCCGTTTGCTGAAGGGAGAATCTGAGAAATTACTGAGTGGGATGGTCTCATAGCTGGGACCTGAGTTGGCAGCAGACTGGCCATCACAGTGATGCCTTCTGTACACAGATGCATAGACATGGGCAGGAAAAGCGGGGACCTCTAAGTGGCTGCTGCTCCCCCAGAACCACGTGCTGCTGGGTTAGAGGTTTTGGGGGCGTCTTACTCGCGTTTCCACTCTGCCTGAGGCCTCCCCCTTCTCCCAGGTTCTGCCCTTCCCAACAACCTTTAGGTCCCTCAGTATTTTCTGGCAAGCTAACAAAAACTTTCTTCAGGTTGATCCTGGTGCATTTGAACCAATATTTTCCATACACACATCACCAGGATTAATATCCAGAATATATGAAGAAACAGCTCAAAAATGAAAAAGACAAAAATTACAACAACCCAATAGAAAATGGACAAAGACTTGAGCTAGCTCTTGGCTGAAGAGGAAATGGGAATCAATGGCCAAGAGAAGTATGGGAAGATTCTCAGGACTTCCCCTGTGTTCCAGTGGTTAACACTCCAAGCTTCCAATGCAGGGGGCCTGGGTTTGATCCCTGGTCGGGGAACTAAGATCCCACATGCTGTGTGGCACAGTGAAGAAATGCATTTGATAACAAATTTTTTAAATAATTTTTAAAAAGTATGAAAAGATTCTCTACCTTCATGGTACTCAAGAAATGTAAATTAAACCATAATGAGATACCATGTAAAACCCACCAGGTTGGCAAAAATCTCACAATCCAATAAATTCAAGTGTTGGGGAAATTATAGACCCAATAAATTCAAGTGTTGGGAAGATTATAGAGCAAGGAGAACTGTCACCATGGCTGGTGGGAAAGATGTTGTCACAACCATTTTCAGAGAAACATTGGCTTTTACTAGTTACTTGGGTGCTATGCACAACTAATGATCTGGCATTTCCAGTCCTGAGTATATAACCAAGGGTGTGGTTTCCATTAGTGAATCTTGAAAACGCCAGCATTTTTAAGTGACATAAAATAGATCACAGCACAGTTACACATTATAAGGGTAAAAATATTTTGAAATTGACTTGTCACACATGCATGTGAAAGTCTGGGTACATGTGTGTTGTGGGTTATGATGTAAATTATATTTCTTATCAGTGGTGAAATCCAAAAAATTGAAAGCTGCTGACTAGAAGAAACTTGCACTTGTGGACAGAATAACTGTATAAAAACGGTCATAATAGCACTGTCTTTGATAGCCCCAAATGCTCATCAATGGGAGGATAGATACCCATATCCTCATCATATAATGGAAAACTAGGCTGCAGTGAAAATGAACAAACCACAGACAACTAGGTCAACATGGATGGGGCTCAGGAAAAGAATTGTGAGCCAAAATAGACGTCCAGTAAATGTACATAGCAAGTATAAGCACAGAAGCATCTCCAAAGTAGAATTCCTAAATCAAAGTTATAAAACTAAATGCTATTGTCTTAGTCCATTGAAGCTGCTGTAACAAATGCCATAGAATAAGTGGTTTAAACAACAAACCCTTATTTCTCACAATTCTGGAAGCTGAAGAGTCCATGAACAAGGCACTGGTAGATTAGGTATCTGGTGAAAACCCAATTCCTGGTTCTTATTGCTGTCTTTACTTGATAGGAAGAGCCCTTTCATAAGGGCACTAATCCCATTCATGAGGGCTCCACCCTCACAACCTCATCCCCCAAAGGCCCCACTTCCTAACACCATCACACTGGGGGTTAAGAGTTAGGATTTCAACTTACGAATTTCGGAGACACATTTAATCTATAACAGCTGTGGTACGTACATACATGGGATATATACATCTATGATGAAACTTTGAAGCAAAGCACAGGAATTACAAAGACAAAATCATCAAAGTGTCCCCTTTAGGCAAAGAGAAGGGGCTGGGGTTCAAGAGTGGCCCCCAGGAGCATCAGATCTATTTCTTCAAATTCTTTGTCTTCAATGAGATGGAGATCACATATGTCCTTTGAATCAGTGTTTCTACACCTTACCCATTTTGTGGGCTTCCCCAGTGGCTCAGAGGTAAACAATCCTCCTGCCAAGGCAAGAGATGTGGGTTCTACCACTAGGTTGGGAAGATCCCCCAGAGAAGGAAATGGCAACCCACTTCAGTATTCTTGCCTGGAAAATCCCATGGCCAGAGTAGCCTGGCAGGCTATAATCCATGGGGTCACAAAAGAGTCGGACACAACTCAATGACTAAACAACAACAACCCATATTGTAGAAAAGCTCTTTTTTCCCCAGTCAATATTTAGTACAACAGTTACAAATACATGAAATAATATTTGGTTCACGTGAAATAGTGAACCTCAGGAAAGCCACAGATGTTCTTCTTGCTCAAGGGCAGGCCTCCTCCAAGGTGCGATCGTTTGTTGGAACCCCCAACTAGTCACAGCAGAGGCAGGACCTGCCCTGACTTCACACCAGGCTGTGCACGATGGCTCGACCCCCGAGGCTCCCGAGAAATCATTCCGTATCTCAACGTGGCAAGCGACATGATAAATTCTACATTTCCCCTCTAACAGCTATCCTCGGATCCATCACTGTCGTCCATTTCTTCTCTGTGAAATAACTTTCAATCGCTTTGCTTGAGTCTGTTTTTCCATTTGTATTTTATTTTAGTTTCAGAATGAAGAGATAATCATAATTATATATAATTTTGTCTCTGTCAGTCATGCTGATCATGGTTTAATTCCTATTATTACGATTACTTAGTTTTTTTAAGCTTTCTGATTCCTAGGGATATGAATCAGGGTCTTTGGTTTCGGAAATCATGACACAGAAATAAAATATGAACGATTTCAGAAAGGGAGAAACACATCGGCCACCACAGCTGAGAAGTTCATAGGTTTATCGTATGAGATCTGAAGCCTCAAGAGGCTTCCTTGTGATTGCCTCTCCCTCTCTCTCCCAACTCTACCTTCATCAGCGCTGACTTCACTCTCAGGAAGCTCCACACATGAGGTGGAGAGATGGCACCAGCAGCTTTAAAACTTCGTCTCCCAGCTCAGCGACTCCAGCAGAAGTGACAGCCCTCTGTCTCTTCACAGAAGCTCTCTCTCCTGTTGGCCCTGGATGATGGAGCATCTCCAAGGAACGTGGGACCTTGAAGCCCTCAGAAGCATCAAGAACTTCAGGAGGGACCCCCATGGGAGACCACCGTGGAGACCTCAGGGGTTGGGGGACAGACCCGGCGGGGGCACCGCTCACGGCTCAGCATGTGGATCCAGGCCCTGGCTTCCATTCCCCTCCCTCGAGTCTCGGGCCAGCAGACCAGCCCCCCACCCTCCTGCTCACACCCTGTGTCGCCTGTTTGACCGGAGGGTGGCCAGACATCCTCACCACCCCCCACGAGGAGCAGGAGGATGTAGGAAGGAGAGGAGCGATGATGATCTGTACGTAAACACGGGTGTGAGCAAGGTCAGGAGCATGAAGATGTTTGGGGCTAAAACTGCTCTGGGAAGAAGAGTCCCTCTGAACGTTTAATTGGACATTTATCAGATGGGTTTCCACGGGACTCCGTCTTCAGGGGGGACTGGAGCCCATCACTCACTGTGGGTGTCACCTCACACATCAGTTACATGAAATGATCAGACGCACTCTGCTCCCCTCCCCTTCCAGCCCCTGATCCCTGATCAGAGGTCCCTATGGGCCTGGCCGTGTGACTTCTGTTGGGGCCAAACACAGAGCCTTATGGGGTCTGGGTAGTTTCATCAGAATACAAATTAAAAATGACCCAGGAATCAGGCCACACTGATCCCGTGGTGACAAGTCCCTTGGGAATTAAATCATTTAACAGGTGAAATGGAAGCATCCTCCTCGTTTTCCTCTTGAATGAGCCGTGAAATAGGCTCTGGGACCAGCCTCCAGGGTGAAGCGGTCGGCGGGGCCCGGCGCCCAGGGGTGTCAAGAGATGGGGCGCCAGCAGGACACAGCGCTCGGGAGACCCTGGCACCGCGCGCACTAGATGAGCCTGTGTCCAGGGCACCCGACCTCGAGAGGATGGAGGGGCGCGTCTCGGGTGTCTCTGGGGTGCCCACTGACCACGTGCTAACCTGAGGCCCCTCGCTGGGTGACCGAGCGCCACAGCTGAACTCCTCGGCCTCCCATCAGGGAGCGGGTTTGGATTCAGGTCAGAGAAGCTCCCGTCCACACCCTGGGTCACTGGCGCGGTTCTTCTCCCAGCGCAGGGCTGCTGGGCACAGATGACTCTCAGCCAGGAGGGGACGTTCCTCATTGACCAAAGGTGGGTTCCTAGCCAGCCCTGAGAAGGTGGGGCCCAGGACTAGCCGGTCCCTGCAGTGAATTCTCTGCAAATTAAAAGAACAACACAAGCGCACTCTCAAATGGGACTTGCACAAACGCTTTTCAACACATACTACACTGTGCCTTGAGGACAGTCACCGGTGGGGACTCTCGGTGCCAGCGTCCCCCAGACCCATCTGGCAGCCACATCAAGGGCTTTTAAAGAAGCACTGACTCCCAGGTCCTCATTGTACACAGAAGACTTTACCTTCAGGAGAGATTCATAAATGTGAACCAAAGTTATATAGTAAGATGTGTACTGCAACATAAATTTAACAGCAAAAATTGGAACCTATACAAGCAGCCAGCAATATAAGAATGGAGAAGCTTGCATAAATTGTCTAAACAAGGTAATGTTGAAGGATAATATTATAATATGTTTATCAGAAGCTATTAATAGCATAATAATCTATGAAAATGCTCATGATATCATGCAAAGTGGGAAAAAAGCAGAATGTGAAACTACCTGTGTTAAGCTCTTGTAGTATACACCCATATTCAAAGAAAAAACTTGAGTAAGAGATAAACCAAGATGCTGAGAGTGGCAACATATGAGCGGTATAATCGTAATTGGTTTTCGTTTTCTTCTTTAGAGTAATCTTCCAAATTTTCTAAAATGAACAAATCTTTTAATATCAGAAGGAAAAAATGTTATTTAATGTCACCAACAGCTACAAGGTAAAAAAGCATAATATTACCGGTAGTTTCTGCAAAATATAAGACCTTTCATAGAATATACAGGTCTTTTAATAATTGATATTTCACTTTCAATTAAAATTCTGGTATCAAAGCTTATAAAATGATTTGAGGGAAAAAGTGTTCAAAGCATTCATTAATATTCTCTATTTCTGTTTCAGACAGAAACCCAGCAGTCAAACTCCTTTGGAAGGTATAAAAATTGGTGGTTTGGTTTCAAATTGGTACTTCTATCATATTCATGCCATTCGGTAAACTTTTCTGCTGTCTGTCAGCTTTAAAATGCATAATTATCATGAATTTGAGAAATAAATCTATCATTTTGAATAACCTTTATAAAATAGGGTTGAGTACTTTTTACATGATTTTAATCCCTCAGTTGTAAAACAGTCTGATCTGTCTCTGCAAATACAAATAACCTTACTTGAATTTGCTAAGAGTCCCAGAATAAACAGCATTCCCAAATGTTGCTCTTGTCTCTCAAATCCTTTAACACTTTCCCGTTGACTCGGCACGTCCCCACTCTCGACCAGCTTACTGTGCCCAGGGTGACCCGGCCCCGCCTTCTCTTCCTGCAGTCCACTCACCTTGTCACAGCTCCTCAAACAGAACAGATTCACCCCAATTCAGGAACTTTGCACTTGCTGGGCTCTTCAAGGATCCCCATCATTCAGAAGGCAAGAAAATGAAATAAGAGGTGTGCAAATTGGAAAGAAGAAATACAACTGTTCTTGCTTGTAAACAACATGATCATCTATTTAGATAAGTGGAGAGAATCACCCCACAGCTCCGCGTATGCTGACTGGTCAGCCCCGCCATGGGAAAAAGACAGGAATGCGGGGAGAAGTGTCATGCCCACTCTCAGTCCTGGGGGTGGGATCGGCCCAAACAGAGTGTCTGAGATGCTCTGGAAGCCTGATGGGGACCTCACGGCACCTCCAACATCATTTCACTCAGAACCCAGATGGACCCCTGACAGCTCGGACACGGAGTCTCCAGGTCCCGGGGAAGAGGGGGGCACACACCTGTGTCCACAATGGTTGGTGTGGAGCTGCTGTCTCCAGCCCCAAGGCCAACCCATGTGGGCATCCCAAGATGTAGCGACTAAAGCGGCATCCCCAGCCCAACAGGGAAGTGGAGGGGAGGAAATCGAACTATTTTTGAAACTTCTCATGTTATTGAGGGTTAGCCAGACACACTGCTTAGGCAAGGTCTTGCTCAAAACCACCTAATTTTATAGACTTCTGAAAGAGGAACTCTTCTGGAGCTTGTCCCACAAAAGCAAAATCAATGATTTATGACGAATGTTACAAATCAGTCCTTATCTCTAAGACAAAGAGGCTTTTGCTCTAAGAGCCAGAGATCATCTTTCTCTTTGGAACACTTTCCAAAGAGACCATTTACTAAAAAACAATTTTGTAGATTCTGCTGATAGGGGAGAGGTTAATCCATTCAACCAACTGGCAAGTGAGGTCTTCGTGTTGATGACTCACATATTATCCCCAAGATCTCAGAGTTTCAAAGGCGGGATCCTGGTAAGAGCTGGCACTAGAGGGTTATCTTTTCTCCAGGCAGCAGGGGGGTAGGTGGTGAGGGTGTTCTCACCTGAGTGGCCAAATGAACCACCAGAGTAGTTAGGGTTCTTGGTTGCAAACTGTAGAGACCCACGTGGGTGATGAGAGGGCTGTGCGCTCTCCTTGCAGGATCTTGAGCCCCACAGACTAGAAGAGACAGGGAGGACCAGGCAGGGACCACAGGACTCCGCAGGGCCAAGAAAGAGCATCTCAGACCAGAGGGTGCTGATCAGGACGCTGGCTCGCCAAGAGAAAAGACCTCCTTCTAATTCCTCTTCTTTCCTTCAGTTGCTCAAAATGAAGTCCCAGGAAAGAGTGTTGAGGGGCCAGGCTAAGTGCCCACCTTTCAGGAAAGATAGGTGTAGAGAGCGGGCCTCGCCCCTCGGCTTTCAGGAGGAACGATGTCACCTGTCACTGGGGCTTAGCCCGCACCCCTAGCCCGCACCCCTCCTACGTGGGGGAGAGGCGATTCCCAAAAGAACAGCGGGCAGCTTCAGAGAGAGAAGTGGATCACAGGCAGCCGGAAATGATCCCCAGGCATCACTTGGGGCCAGAACACAGTGAGCCTGGTGTGCCGAACTAATGACTCCCCGCTCCCCTATAGGGGGATCGGATGGGGAGCTGGGGTATACATGGTGGATCTTTATGGAAAAGATGGCACTCAGGACACTTGACTCCAACTGAAATGCTACAAGGCTATACTCTCAGGGTTAATTCTTTTCACAACAGATATTTATCGCTTTCATAACAAAAATTTTCATTTAGAAAATAAAAAAACTAAAGTTTCTGTTAACAGCAAACCAGAAGCTGAGGCTAATAGGTACTGCTGCTGCTGCTGCTAAGTCATTTCAGTCGTGTCTGTCTCTGCGCGACCCCATAGACGACAGCCCACCAGGCTCCACCATCCCTGGAATTCTCCAGGCAAGAACACTGGAGTGGGTTTCCATTTCCTTCTCCAATGCATGAAAGTGAAAAATTAAAGTGAAGTCGCTCAGTTGTGTCCAACTCTTAGCAATCCCATGGACTGCAGCCTACCAGGCTCCTCCATCCATGGAATTTTCCAGGCAAGAGTACTGGAGTGGGTTGCCATTGCCTTCTCCAGCTAATAGGTACAAAAGCTTGCAATCAAGTCATCAGCACACTTGCAGTCCCCACCGTGGCTCCAGGGCTGCGGTCAGTACCCGGGGTAGGGGTGGGAGGTGTCAGAACAGCGCGTCTCCTGGAGACACCTGCCTCCAGGTACCCAGCTGGGCAGACCCTGCCTTAAATTTCCCTAATGAGATTAGCTCAGGAACAAATTGCTTGCTGCTTTTGCCTTGTGTAGACATGGCCAACACACACACACACACACACACGTCCCTCCTGACCTTCTCTGGGGGACGGTGTCCTTGTCAGATTTCCATTTGCTCTGCAGGGGCCTCTCTCCCTAAGGCCCCTCGGGCTGTGCGCCAAGGAGAGGCTCAGGGCCTCTCCCCCCATTCCCTGAAGAGCAGCCCCGAGGCCGGCAGTGTGACAGGGGGCTTGTTCCCTGCACACCTCCAGGGGTCTCCATGCCCACCATGGTGGGCGTGAGTGGTGCCCCCGAGTGTGCGGTGCCAGCCTCTACCTCTGCCCTCTCCTCAAGTCCTCAGGGAGGCTCTCACCCATCCTAGAACGTCAGATCTAGAAAGTCCTTCAGAGACATCTCATCCGGGGCTTTCATCTCCATTCATCCGGGAGAATCTGCTCAAAGTGGCCAGGCCTGGCCTTGGGTTTGTTGAGACATCACCCAGCAGAGAAAATCTCACCATCCCAGGTCCACCATCCTCAATGAAAGAACGAGGAACTTGAGGCTTGGAGAGGAGGCATGTCTGCCCAGGATGCTCCTTGGGCAGAGCTGAGCGGCGTTTTATAATTTGCAAAGGCCTCTCCACCCCACCTTGTCACATTCAACCTTCACAAGAGCTGGTCAGTGTCAGATGACCCTGCATTTCGCACATCGAAGACAACATTGACCAGATGAGCATCATTGTTTTATGTGTCACTCAGAAATAAAACGTTGACGAGTAGATTACGATTCAACAATGAGACTCCATCAGTTATGTGACACCACCAGATTCAACAGATATTAACATGAACAAGGTGCACCTTAGAGTCAGTGCGGTTCAGTGTTCTTTCCATTTTATAGATTTTATTTTATGGAATCTGATACCAAGGTCTGAAACAAGGTCTGGTCTGTTCACACACACACAGCTGGCCTGAGGAAAAGCCTGGGATGCAACCTCAGCCCCTGGTGCCCATCTCCAGTCTGGTCCAGGGCAAGGAGATGCGCTGCCCCAAGTCCCTTCAAGGATGGATCTGCTGCACAGTGTGGGATGTGGGGTCAGCAGAGAGTCCCCCACTTCCTTAGCATGATCCCCCAAGCTCACTGAAGGACAGATAAATTGTATACTGTTAGTTGTTCAGTCAGTCTGACTCTGCAACCCCATGGACTGTAGCCTGCCAGTCTCCTCTGTGCATGGGATTCTCCAGGCCTGAATACTGGAGTGAGTAGCCATTCCCTTCTCCAGGGGATCTTCCCGACCCAGGGATCAAACCTGGATGTCCTGCATTGTAGGCAGATTCTTTATCATCTGAGCCACCAGGGAAGCCCTAAATAACAATATATGGCTCTATGTCCTCTTTCCTACTGTAAAGCAGTGGCCTGGGGTTGATAAAATAACTGGGATGTGCTAAAGTGAGTTATTTGCATAATTACACAGTCTGGCAAGACATGAAACCATAGGTGTTGGCAGGGCTGAGACCTGAATATGAGCCCTTGGCTCAAGGAATTTCAATGGCTTCCTCATTTCCACTAAATGCTGGCGTGACCCCTGAGGTTCTTTCGCAAGAGGAAAGGATGGATAAACTATGCAGAATCTACAAACTGTATGTGGATGACTATGATGCTTCTAATAGAAGCCTTTTGAACCTGAATTATCTGGAATATCTACCCTGCTTTCACTTTCTTAGTCTATGCTGTTCTCATGAAGCCTTGGACATGAATTCACTTTTGCATCTAAACCTTCTGTTGTTTTCTTCTGCTTGTTGGAAGGAAAGCAAAGTAGGGGACATTTAATAACCTGTTTCCACTCTCTGGCTCCATGATATTAATTTGACTACACAGGATCTTTAATGCTTCACCATCACAAAGACTCAATTTCATACATGAATGAGTCAATGTCAAAAGAGAGGAGGAGGGGGGGGTGAGCCATGTTTTCCTGTCTCCTCTTAAATGGTTTCTTACTTCATATTGATACAGATCAGGGGCCGTGGATTATGCTGACAAGCTCATAAATTATCTGCTACTCACCAACAATACCAAGGTCCTGTTTTCTTGATGGAGTAGTTGATGGCAGAGGATGTCCATGAACTTGAAATTGTCTCAATTGTTGTTTACCCGACAGGGACCTTGAACTTGAGACCTTCCTACCCCACACAGAGGTACGGATGACACACGTGGTGGGAAGATTGTCAAGGGACATAAATTAGAGCAATTAGAGCGAGATGGAGAAAGGGAAGGATGCATTACTAATTGGGGCATCGTTACAGAGCATCTGAGAAGCTGAGCGAGATACAGTGTCAACATCGAAGCCCCAGACGTGACAGGAAGAAGAGACATTTAGAGCCAGAGGTCATTAACACGGGCAATCGACAGGCTTAATGACTCTGAGGGGAAGGCAAAACCACTCCGACAAGTGACAATATGTTAAAGTGGGCGTTTTACTATTTTTCAGAAGCTGTAATTTTCAGATGATGACTTCGGGGATCCTTTAAGGAGGATAATTGATTACCTGACAAAGAACTTGTAGCATTTCCTCTCACAATAGAAGAGAGACAAGCCAACAACCCGGCTCTGCCAAGCCGAAAAGGAGCATTTTTCAGAGAAAACACTGCAAAGTTTATAACAATGAGAGCCAGAGGAAACACAAATACATCTCGCCTTCTTGACAAATAAGATTTAATTAAGAGACTCTTCATGCTCAAAAGCAAAGTCTTGCCTGTGCCGTGATGGGAAAGGCAACAGGCGGAGGGGGAGGGTCTCACTGACAAGCAGCCTGCGTTGGTCCCTTAATTATTCATAAACGTCCTCATGATGGAATTCCACTGCTTTCCCTCTGTTTAGTTAATTCTCTCTCTCTTTTTTTTTTTTTTACTGCAAATACTACTCGTGTTAATTAATGAAATAGGTAATTCAGCCCACAATAAGCACAGATGAGACAGACAGGCAGGGGCTTATCCCCTGCCTGTAATAACTGGAATTGTAATAACTTCACACTTCTGCTGTTCAGTTGTTAAGTCGTGTCTGACTCTTTGCGACCCCGTGGACTGCAGGAATGTGAACTGTGGGCCCTGAAGGTATTTGCACAGAGACCACCTGTGTCTCCCGGGGTCCCGTGTTCACCTGCAGCCCTGGCGGGATCTGACCTTCCCAGCCAGCCGGTGCTCGCCAGCCAACAATCCCAAAGCCGGGGGCCTCCATCCTGAACCTTCACTGGTCGCTCCATGGCCCCTGTGACTGCAGATGGTCCTGAGGCTTCTCCTCAAACCCAGTGTCAGGCTGGGTCCAGACAAGACCCATTGCGGACTGACTCTCAGACCCCTGCTGACCACGCCAGGAGTTCCTGCTGCATATTTCCTGAACTTCTCTCCAACTTTCTCCTGAGATGTGACCAAGGACCTAAAACAGCTCTGCCATCCCACCCAGTTTCTGAGATATGAACCAGGCTGTGATAGGGAATCTGGTGGAAAAGAGTAGCCCTAGACAAGAACTTCCTGTTATAACTGGAAACATCCAAAAGGCAAATCTGACCCCAGTCATCATACCCCTGCTTCAAACCTTCCAGAGGCTTCCACAGCCCTTAGGTTGGAGCCCTGACTCCCCAGGTCCCTGCCCCTTGCCTGTCCCACCTCCCACCTCTGTGTGCACTTGGTCCTGGCAGGACATACCAGGCTCCCAGCACCTCGGGGCCTTTGCACATGCTATCCACCCCCCCACTCCTGGAATGGTCCCCTCCCCCACCCCAATTCCTCCCCTAGTTACCTGCAACTCCCCCGTCCTGTTACAGATGAAATATCGTCACCTCCTTGGGGGATTCTTCTGTGTTTCTCATCATCCCCAGGGCCTAGATCAGGCCCCCAAAGCCGCTCTCATAACACCATGGTGCCTTTCCTTCCCAGTAAAGACCACATACATGACATGAGATCTTTATCATCCCAGGATGATCCAAACAGATTTTTTTTAAAGGTCGTATTTGAGGCAAATCCAATTAAACTGGGTACTGAAGCTTTACAGCAAAATTTTTGGGATTTAAGAAATGTGTACCTGGGATTTACTTTTGGCCAAGTGCTGTTCTCAGTACCCTACACACATTCTTCAAGATTTATTTTTTAATTTTTTAATTGGGGGATAATTGCTTTACAAGGTTGTGTTGGTTTCTGCCATACAGCAACTCAAATCAGTCAATAATTATATATATATACATATATATATATATGCCTCCTTCCCTCCCCCCTCCCATCACATCCCTCTAGGTCCTATTAAATCACTTGATCCTCTCCACCATGGATACTTGTACTATTATCCCCATTTTACAGATAAGGACGTGGAGGCACAGGAAGGCTGCCCAGGTTGCAATTGGCACTATCAGATTTTCTAATCTCAACCACCTCTTCTGATCTAAAGGCTTTGTCTAGAAAAAAAATGAAACTGCATTTGATAAAAAGTAACTTTTTAATCTCATATTTAACAAGTTTTAGGTGACAGTGGCAAAGGTGCCCTAATTCTTAGTATAATCAAAGGATGAATCAAGCACTATTTTTTTTGCATAATTTTTCTGATAAGATTGTAACACAGTTGACATCCTTCTCTCCAGGCTTGACTTTTGCAGCCTGATCAAAGGAGCCTCATTTTCAAAAAGCCTCAAGGGCTTCTGGAGCCTCCCTGGGGCCTCTCCCAACCCTCTCACAGCCCTCGTTCTCTCTTGGAGATCCTGCCTCATCCTGGTCCCTGCTGGTTCCTCTCCTTCACTGTTCATTGGTCTGAATCACCCGGATCCTCGTTGTTGGTGACTTTGTCGGTGAATCATTCAAGGAACACCTCTGATTGTGCAGCACGATGTGCACGCTCAGCCACAGCCCCACGCTGCCCGCACCCCTACCTCTGCCGTGAGACCCCTAATGGAGACCCACCTGATCCTTCACACCCAGCGATGGGCAGAAGACAGACAGCTCTGAGAGCGGACCATGAAACGTTCAGGAATTTTACTAACTGGTAGCTTGAAATCAGCCATAATAAGACAATAGACATCATGGAACTCATCAAATAAGCTTTTTAAATTTTTTTCCCCTAAAGCACCAGTTTACTGACAAACCATTGCAGTCACATCTCATGTACATCCCTGACTTTTGGGTGGAAATCCCTGTTATCAAATTTGTTCCCCCCGCCATGGGGCTCCCATGCACAGACCCTAGCCTTTTTCTTTCACCCACCTCACTACTAGGGGATCGTGAACCCTGAAACCACTGTGCTAAGACCATTTCTGCTCCTCTCCTCAGCCTCCCTCCATCCATTAACAGCACCACTAACAGTCTTGTTATTGAACAAAAATTCTTTTTCTGTAAATCTTTTGGCCACATCATGTGGCATGTAGGATCTTAGTTCTCGAACCGGAAATCGAACATGTGCCCCCAACAATGGAAGTGGGGTTCCCAACCTCTGGACCGCCAGGGTCGTCCCCAGAATGTCATTCCTTACTCGGATGCGCCTTGAGGGCTCACTGTGTGTCAGGAGCTGTCCTGGGTGCTGAAATGATGTGCCTTGGGAGCCATCAGACACTGGGTGGTCCCAAAATCTCAGGCCTCTGACTGTAGTTGAACCTGCCAGTCAATGGAAGGTGTTGCCATTTGTAATAGAAAGGCCTGTCCTTTGTGGGCCAAACACACACAAAAAGAAGACGCACTCTCAGCTCTCTGGACAGCTTACCGCACCTGAAGCCCCACTGCTTCTGGTCCCCGCTGTGGCCAGTGGTCAGTTATTTCCCCACGCCAGGACTGCAGTGGGGGTGGGGAGGGGGGATAGGAGCCCTTCAGGATGACATGACGTCAGAAAGGAGCATCGAAAATACAGTCAGGTCCACCACCTTGTGAGGCTTCGGCCGCCAGCAAACTGGCTCCGCCTGCTCTGCCGGCTTTCACACACGGTGTCTCTCTGTCTCCCCAGACTGTTGTCACCTGGATCCCAGGAGATGCCAGACCCCAGGAGGTGTGCACGGGGCGATAAAATCTACCATATCTGCTTGACCTTTTGATCAAGACCCTCCTTGTTCTCCTTTCCCCAATTTTTCATGTCACATCTGACAGATCTTAGGACCTAAATGAATGTTTTCCTGAAAGAATGACAGAAACTTTGGTTTGGGAAGGTGCTACTGGCTCTTGACCTTGGAGTGAGAATCACCATCAATGATCAAGAGGTCTTCCATTTTAATTCTCCCATCAAGGACATTTTTTTTCTTTCTGAGCTGTTAACATGTTCCCTCTCTCACATTCTTTATCCACGTGAGAAGCAACAGAGAATTGCCTGAACATGGGAGTCATTCCCGGAGCTGCCGTAATTAGCTTACTAGCTTCTGTCGCTCCCAGAGTGGAAGCAAAGAGTGTCTTCATAGGATGCTGGTTACACTAGCAAGTGTGCCCTTTCCTCCAACTCTGCAGATGGCCTGGAGCAGGGGCGGGGTGGGAGAAGGAGGGAATACATTCCCACCCTTTCACCCCAAATTAAACATCCTAATTCTCACATACCAGCCACTACATTGTAATACAGCAGAAGGGGGAAAGCTGTGTGCATCCTTACAGTCTTAGGAGCTTTGCAAATGGAGGGAGAAGCCGTTTAGTTTTCCTGGACTCATCCTCTAGGCCTGAGGTCTAGCCTAGATGAGAGGCCCATGTGTCTTTACTAATGCTTTAGCCTAAAGGACACAGTCCTTCCTGCAACAAAGCTTTCCTTTAAAAAACAATAATCCATGGTCAGGATTTTAGAAATCTCTATGTTCATAGAGATTTTGGCCGTCTTTTCCTCCCACCCCCTTTTTTTTACTTGTATAGTTTTATAGAAAGAACACATCTAAGTATCATTCTACTGGTGGTGGCAATTGAACAATACTCATAAAACATAACTGTTCTTGAGTAACTAATAATTTTCAAAGATTATAACTGCTCAATATTGAGAAGCATAGAACAAAATACAATTCAGTTCAGTCGCTCAGTCATGTCCAAATCTTTGTGACCCCATGAACCACAGCACGCCAGGCCCCTTGCCCATCACCAACTCCTGGAGTCCACCCAAACTCATGTTCATTGAGTCAGTGATGCCATCCAACCATCTCATCCTCTGTCGTCCCCTTCTCCTCCTGTCCTCAATCTTTCCCAGCATCAGGGTCTTTTCCAAATGAGTCAACTCTTCTCATAGGGTGGCCAAAGTATTGGAGTTTCAGCTTCAACATCAGTCCTTCCAATGAACACCCAGGACTGACCTCCTTTAGGATGGACTGGTTGGATCTCCTTGCAGTCCCAGAGGACAATTGCTCTACAATATTGCTTTGGGCCTCTGCCACACATCAACACAAATCAGCCACAGGTATACATACATCCCCTCCCTCCCGAACCCCCCTCCCATCTCCCACCCCCTTCCACTTCCCTAGGCTGTCACAGAGCGCTGGGTTGACCTCCTCGTGTGACACAGCAAATCCTCGCTTGCTCTCTGCTTGACATATGTAATGGATCTGTCTCCATGCTAGTCTCTCAATTCATCCCACTCTTCCCTCCCTGCTGTGTTCACGAAGCTGTTCTCTATGTCTGCATCTCCATTGCTGCCCTGCAAATAGGTACACGAGTATACATCTTACACATGTATGAATACACAAAATTTGTCTTTCTCTCTCTCTTTCTGACTCACTTCACTTTTTTAATAGGCTCTAGGTTTATCCACCTCATCAGGACTGGTTTGAGTGCATTCTTTTTTATAGCTGAGTAATATTCCATTGTATATATGTACTGGCCCTCTCGTGACTAATTGGTTTAATCTTATTTCTTTACTGGACATCATTATCTGAGATAAGCAGTCTTTATTTTATGGCCAAGGGAGAGGATTTTTACTTCTCTGAGCCTCAATTTTTTGTCTTTTAAAGGTTGTTGTTAGAAACAGATGAATGATGTAGAAGAAAGAATCTAACACAGTGCCTGCTCCAGATCAGTAAATTCTTGCCTTCCATCTTTCCTGCCTTTCTTCCACCCCTCCTTCATTCCATCCTTCCTTTTTGCGTTCCTTCATTCTCTTCCTCTTTTTCGTATCCTTCTTCCGGATGACAGGGAAACGATTGCTCTCCAAACCTGTCTAGATGTATCCTTTGGTTGGTAAAAGCGAAGGGTGTGTGATTGCTCATGTCACACTGAGTCAGCTGTGATCAGAGCTATTTTTACAGGGCGGGCAGAGGGCCAAAGGCTTGTCCACAACCACTGTTCCTGTTCTCTGTCTGATTTATTTTATTTTATTTTTATTTCCCCCAACTTATTATTTTGAAAGATGTCAAAGCTTCAGGAAAGTTTAAAGAATAACACAGTGGACCCCCAGATATCATTCCCCGCTTATCTCAGTCACCAGCTGGTAACACTGTACTCTGCTTGCTTGTTCTGTGTGTATTATTTATGTGTCTGAATTGTTTCCCTTTTTTTTTTTTTTTGGCCAAAATCATTTGAGAGTGTGGTACAAACATGATATTTAATGCCTAAACACTTCAGTATATATGTCATTTAAGAAAATAATTTCCTGCTCAGTGTCCAATCATTTTAACTGTCATGACAGTTAATGTTGGGGACTTCCCTGGTGATCATCCAGTGGTTGGGACCTCACCTTCCAGTGCCTGGGGTGTGGGTTCAATCCCTGGTTGGGGAGCTGAGATCCCGCACGCCTGGCAGCCAAAAAGCCCAAACATGAAACAGAAGCAATGTTGTAACAAACTCAACAGACTTTAAAAATGATCCACATAAAAAAAAAACTTTTTAAAAAATAGTTAATGTTGATGCAGAAATATAGTTTAATAGAGAGTTCAAATTTAGAGCATTCCCCCTTTTAATGCTGCAATTCTGTGAATGATTGTGCACTGCCTTTGGTTGTCTGGACTCATCTCCTAGGTCAATGAACTCTTCTTTCTTGTCATTCATGATTTTTACTTTTTTTTTAAGATTTTGTCTTGTACCAGAAAGCTAGGAATTACTCAAAGGATGATGGGGATAAATCAAGGAAACAGAAACTGGAATAAAGGAACTCCTGAAATAGCACGTAAAACACTGACCAGCTTAAACTGGTTTTGCCTCCTTAAGTAGGTTGATTGATTAACCCAGCTGAGAGTTATTTTACAGAGACAGCACTAAGCATGTGCAAGACAGGAACCCATGTCTCCAGGATAACCCTGGAAGCAAGGATCTTCAGTCTACGAAACTCAAAGAACAGAAATGCTGTCACCTGAGCCCCTTATGAAGTAAGAAGTCCTTCAGTAAGAAAAATCTGGCTTCCAGCAGCATGCAGGCTCAGTTGCCAAGTCAACTGTCTGCAACCCCATGGACTGTAGCCCTGCAGACTCCTCTGTCCATGGGATTTCCCAGGCAAGAATACTGGAGTGGGTTGCCATGCCCTTCTCCAGGGGATCTTCCTGACCCAGGAATCCAACCCGCATCTCCTGCACTGCAGGCAGACTCTTGATCACTAAGCCACCGGAGAAGCCCCTCCAGCAGCATGAATAGCTTACACAGATTGATTCAAGACTAGCCATTCAGCTTCCAAGTTTGAAATTCCCCTAACCCTCACATTTCACCCTGAACCCTGGATCACAGAGACATTTGAGAGCCTTGCTTTCTGTTTCCTTGCTGGTCGACTTCACACAAAAACTTTTTTTTCCCCAAGAGCTGGTGCCATAGTATTGGCTTTTACATGTGTTGGGCAGCAAGCCCGCGCTTCGGTAAGTTTTTGCAATGTTTGGCAGGTCTTGTGACCACCCGCCCAAGCATGTAGCCCTCAGCAGAGTGTGATCCCTTGTTGCTGCCCCTGAGTGACCAAATAGACTGAATTTTTCTAGATGGTTGGCTGCTGGGTTCCTGCTGCCCCCACCTCCACGGTGCTCTAGGTTCTTTGGACCTACTGTCACTTTTGAGAGAAGAAACAGCTCCTGGATCAGACATCTTTTGGGTGAGTAACCACATTAAAATGTGCCTGTACCTAAGCTATTTAATAATCTCATCAGTAATGTGGGCTAGAGACCCACCTTGGGGAGATTTTGGTTGAGTTAGAGGCCAAAACTTTGGGTTGGACTCCCAACATTAGGATGATGGGTTCATAGATCCACCCCAAGAAAGACCAAGAAAGAAGCTAAAAAGTTTAGCTGCTGAGATATTCAAACCCTGGGTTAGCATTCCAGGCCTTTGGGTTGCTTGTCTAAGTTATCTATGTCTGATCATTTTATTTGGTAGTAGTTGGCTAATTGTAGCTAACTATTGGATGTTAGCAGCCAAAACCTTATTGAATCCACTTTGGGTCATTTTGTTCTGGTCTTCCTGAGAAGAAAACCTTCCAAACTGGGGAATGTCAACTGCACACCTGCCACTTTAACATGAAGGGGAAAAGGAAGAAAAACATGATTGTACCAGTCAATCTAAGGAATATAAAGTAAGCACATTAAAAATAAAGAAAAAAAAAAGGAAGGCACAATCTGTTTGCAAGATGTATATTCAGTTCAGTTGCTCAGTAATATCCACCTCTTTGTGATCCCATGGACTAAAGCACACCAGTCCTCCCTATCCATCACCAACTCCCAGAGTTTACTGAAACTCATGTCCATTGAGTCAGTGATGCCATCCAACTACCTCATCCTCTGAGGTCCCCTTCTCCTCCCACCTTCAATCTTTCCCAGCATCAGGGTCTTTTCAAATGAGTCAGTTCTTTGCATCAGGTAGCCAAAGTATTGGAGTTTCAGCTTCAACGTCAATCCTTCCAATGAATATTCAGGACTGATCTCCTTTAGGATGGACTGGTTGGATTTCCTTGCAGTCCAAGGGACTCTCAAAAGTCTTCTCCAATACCACGTTTCAAAAGCATCATTTCTTCAACACTCAGCTTTCTTTATAGTCCAACTCCACATCCATACATGACTAATGGAAAATCCATAGCTTTGACTAGACAGACCTTTGTTGGCAAAGTAATGTCTCTGCTTTTTAATATGCTGTCTAGGTAAGTCATAACTTTTCTTACAAGGGGCAAGCGTCTTTTCATTTCATGGCTGCAGTGATTTTGGTAAGAAAATAAAGTCAGCCATTGTTCCCACTGTTTCCCCATCTATTTGCCATGAAGTGATGGGACCAGATGCCATGATTTTAGTTTTCTGAATGTCAAGTTTAAAGGCAACTTTTTCACTCTTCTTTTTCACTTTCATCAAGAGGCCCTTTAGTTCTTCTTCACTTTCTGCCATAAGGGTGGTGTCATCTGCATATCTGAGGAATATCTGAGAAATATTTATATATCTCCCAGCAATCTTGATTCCAGCTTGTGCTTCATCCAGCCCAGCATTTCTCATGATGTACTCTGCATATAAGTTAAAAAAACAGGGTGACTGTATACAGTCATGATGTACTCCTTTCCCAATTTGGAACCAGTCTGTTGTTCCATGTCCAGTTCTAACTGTTGCTTCCTGACCTGCATACAGATTTCTCAGGAGGCAGGTCAGGTGGTCTGGTATTCCCATCTCTTTAAGAATTTTCCACAGTTTGTTGTGATCCACACCAGTCAAAGACTTTGGCATAGTCAATAAAGCATTAATAGATATTTTTCTGGAACTCTTGCTTTTTCAATGATCCAACAGATGTTGGCAATTTGATCTCTGATTCCTCTGCCTTTTCTAAATCCAACTTGAATATCTGGAAGTTCATAGTTCATGTACTGTTGAAGCCTTGCTTGGAGAATTTTGAGCATTACTTTACTAGCGTGTGAGATGAGTGCAATTGTGTGGTAGTTTGAGCATCCTTTGGCATTGCCTTTCTTTGAGATTGGAATGAAAACTGACCTTTTCCAGTCCTATGGCCACTGCTGAGTTTTCCAAATTTGCTGGCATATTGAGTGCAGCACTTTCACAGCCTCACCTTTTAGGATTTGAAATAGCTCATCTGGAATTCCATCACCTCCACTAGCTTTGTTTGTAGTGATGCTTCCTAAGTCCCACTTGACTTTGCATTCCAGGATGTCTGACTCTAGGTAAGTGGTCACACCATTGTGATTATCTGGGTCATGAAGATATTTTTTGTATAGTTATGTGTATTCTTGCCACCTCTTCTTAATATTTTCTGCTTATATTAGGTCCATAACTAACAAAATGGTCCTTTATTGTGACCATCTTTGCATGAAATGTTCCCTTGATATCTCTAATTTCCTTGAGATTTCTAGTCTTTCCCATTCTTTAGTTTTCATCATTAGTCAAGGACTCAAAGGCTCTCTAATTAAATGAGAGCGTCTTACCATGATAAACTAGTTGCTAGTAAAACTAAGGAAGTTCAAACCAAAATACAATCCTCACTAAAGTTTCTGGCAGTCTGGGGGTATAAAGTCTCCAAGGGAAAAAGCACAGATTTTTCAACCAAATGAAAAACATCTAGGATTTGAGTTATCAAAAGGACAAACTTACTGCTAGATCAAAAGGAAGCATTAGCTAGGGTGATTGTACCCAAAGGCACTTGTGAGGATTCTTAGGAATGACCGGGTCTTATTGTATTTGGATTTCTAACTTTGGACTCAAGGCTCTTAAAGTGTCAGGTATTCAAACCTGATATCCTGATGACAGATGAAAGGACATGGCAAGTCTCCCTGCCTGCAATAGACTGAGCAGAGCCTCCCTCTGCAGAAATCCTGGCCTTAATCTCTCTGGAAACAGTCACACTCACCCATCCTGTGGGGCGTCCTACAGGCTCTTGTCTGACCTCACCTGGGCTGTCAACACACACTCCCTACTCTGAGCTCTGCCTCGTGCTGAGCGCTGTGCTGGTGCTGGGGGTGCTGAGATGGCACCCTGGCCTTCAAGGATGGAGACAATGCTCAGGAGTCTGCGTCCTCGGGGTCTCTGGCATTTGGGTGACCGTCAAATAATTTCTAGATGACTGCAATTTCTCCACCAAGAGGAAAAAGGAAAAGTACATAGATGTGTTGTTTTCTTCTCTGGACCAAACTAGGTGGGCTGATTTCAGAATAATCTGTCACTAGAGAGGCATGCTAAGGAACAATCTGTGGGCTCTTGGTCATTCCATCAGGCGAGACAGCCGGGGTAATTGGACTATTACCATCAGGGCCGCCATCAACATCTGTGGTTGTGACAACATCAAAGGGCATCCGCCAAGCACCTGCTGGAACAGGAGCTTTTATCCGTGGGGCGGAGCCGCTCTGCAGCAGCGCTGCTGAGAAAGCAGACCCGGCCACAAATGCAGCAGGAAAGCGACAGGAGGAAGGTCTGCAAGATGGCGAAGTCAGATCATTCGGTCTAGAATTGGGGACTTTTAAGGATTCTAAATTATGTCCCTTGACAGCCAAAGAGGTAGCTCTCTAAGCCCTCACTCATTCCTTCTGCATATATTGGGAGGATCAGCTACATGCCAGGCACAACTGAGGTCCCTGAAGATGCTGCAGAAAAGAGAATAAAGACCCCAGCTTCAGGAGCGCATGAGATCCCAGAAAGAAAGAGAGGGTGAGTGACAGCCCGTGGTTGTGCGTGTCTGCTTGTTCTTCACCGTCTCCTTATGCTGTTCCCTTCAGCTAGGATGCCCTTCCAGCACTTCTGCATATCCAAATCCAATTCTTATTTCAAGGACCATTTAACCTGCTCTTCCCACCCCTAGGAGCACCAACCCCATTGCCATTTCTCAATGAGCTCCCCAATCAAAAATAAAACCTCCTTTTCCCCAAATACCCAGAGTACTCCCCTGGTATTTTTTTCTCTTCTGTTGTAGATTATAGTTGTTTTGTGTAAAAGAATCCTCATTGTCCAAGTCTTTACGAACTGAGTCTTCCCAGAGTTATCACAAAGTTGTATAGAGCAACGAAGCCCTCACAGTCTAAAAAATGCCCAGTGAACTGACCACTTACAAAATCTCAGCTCCACCCCTGCCAATTCACACCAGCACGTCTCCCATGTGTCAGCCACGGCCATGTCCTCCCAGACCAGTGTCCCTGAGGATGACACAGAAACATCTGCCTACGTAATGTTAGTAAATGAGAACCAATTGCAAAGTGCTAAAGCAAATTTCACAAAGGCTACATAGCCTTTCGTGGATTTCGTGAGTGTTGCCAAGAACAGCTTGTGAAGCCACGGATGCATGACGACGGGGCAGTTAGACCAGTTAACAATGGAGCAGCTGATGAGTACGTGCAAAGGGAATTATTTGTGTTATGAAAGAATTGAGTCCTTCGGGGAAATCAATGAGCCCCAAAGAAGTATTTTCCAAAACTGAACATCCTTTGTTCAAACAGATATGAAATGTGATGTTCAGGAAGATTATTGCACACCCCCACCCAAATCAGTGCTTCATTCTCCGTTCTAAGTGTCAGCGGATGGTTGCAATTATCGCATCACTTTTGTTAAATGTATGAAACAATACTTTAAAACTTTTCTCTTGACTTTTGACCTTCAAGTCTCCATCATACGCTTCTTCCCCTTCTTTATTTTGAACTTTGCAGTTCCTGTCTTCAGTAAATTCACTTGAAGGGACTGTTTTTCCTGGTTGACAAAGACCTCTTGTGTTTGTCTCACGTGGGTATTGCTAAGTCGTTGCAATCATATCAGACTTTGTGACCCTATGGACTATAGCCCGCCAGGCTCCTCTGCCCATGGGAATTCTCTAGGTAAAAATACTGGAGTGGGTTGCCATGCCCGCCTCCAGGGGATCTTCCTGACCCAGGGATCGAACCCGAGTCTCTTATGTCTCCTGGGTTCTTTACCCAGGTGGGTTCTTTACGACTAGCACCACCTGGGAAGCCCACGCTTGTCTCATATTCGACCAAAAAAAAAACCAAAAAACAAAAAACGGAGGTACAATGGACACTGTTCTTCAACCTAGAACACAGTAGATGCCAACTAATGTGAAATGGACGAACAAACCAACCAGACACTCAGGTTCACTCTGCCTACTCAAGCTTGTTAAAGAGAAAAAGTTCACACCCAAGATTCACCATTTTGTGGAGAGAACAGAATGCCGGGCTCTGGCAGAGCTGCTTCTCTGGCTGAGCCTCCAAAAAACTACCAGGAAACGTAAGGGGACAGTTTGAATCCCTTGGAGGAAGAGCTATTTAATAAAGGAGGCGAACACATCAGGTTTCCCCCACAGAGTGTGCGTCAGTCTCTCGGTTGTGTCCGACTCTTTGTGATCTCATGGACCGTAGCCCGCCAGGCTCCTCAGTCCATGGGGAGTCCCTAGGCAGGAACACCAGAGCAGGTTGCATGCCCTCCTCCAGAGGAGCTTCCCAATCCAGGGATCAAACCCAGGTCTCCTGTATTGCAGGTGGATTCTTTACCATCTAAGGCACGAGGGAATCCCTCACATGTAAGAGACTTAAAGTTAAGTGAATCCCATCTCATGCTTATAGAAAGATAAATTCTAGTGAATTAAAGACTTCCTTGTAAAAAGTAAAATAAAAATCTTACAAGAAAACCTAGAATACTACAAGTTACAATATAGCATCTATAAAGGAGAACTTACAAATCAAGAATAGGTATCCAGAAGATATAGAAGAAAAAGACATATTTGAATAATAAATTTTGTACTTCATAAGGTTACATAAAATATACATATAAATTATGAATCTAAAATTATGTGTAAAGAAAATAATAAAGGGTTAATTTCTGTAACATATGGAGCAATCTTAATCAGAAAAAGGGGCAAAGGTTATAAAGAAACAATTTGCTCTTAGAAGAGCAAATCCCAACATTAAAAGAAGGCAGGAGAGAAGGAAAAAAATAACAATAAGGAACATCTAGAGGGGTAGGAGGGAGGGTAAGGGGGAAGGGAGTCTCTAGAGGGAGGAGATGGGATGTGAGGGTGATCTGGTTGCGATGTCACCCCATTGATCGCCGGGGCTGATTCAGCGGATCTGGCTGGCTAGACGGGTGTCCCCTTCCCCCCTGACCGCTCCACATGCGTCCCTCCCGAAGCTGCGAGCTCAGTCCAAGAGGACTATCGTCCCTGATAGAGGAGGACGGGTCTTCAGTCAAGGGTATGTGAGCAGCTGCAGTCCTCTGCTGCTCTCCAGAGGGAGGGGATATAATGATACACAGACTGATCCACTCCAGCATTCTAGCCTGGAGAGTCCCATGGACAGAGGAGCCTAGCAGGCTACAGTCCCTGGGCTGCGAAGAGCTGGACATGACTGAGTGGCTGACACCACCACATGGCTGGTACACGCTGTTATCCAGCAGAAACTGACATGACATTTTAAAGCAATTATACTCCAATTTAAAAAACAAACAGTGAAGAAAGAAAGAAAAGTAAGGAGAAGAATAGATGTTTGAACTCACCGGTAGTCAGGATATTTCATAACCAATTCTGCGTTACGACTATACCTAAAAGACTACCAGAAATTCTCAAGGGCTATACATCTTATTGCTAGCTGGGCTATAGGGCTAAGTGCACTCTCCTATACTCTTATAGAAATGTGGAATATTAGTTTTTTCTGAAGGTAATCTGGCAACATTTAATAAAAAAAATTTTTTTTTAATACAAACATTTTATAAACTGAGCTCTTGAGATGCTGAAAATCTACCCTGCTTGTACACATATGTACAGAAACATTTACTGTGGCGTTATTCAAATAGCACAGAACCAGAAACAAACAGATTGCCATTTCTGGAGAAGTAGCTATGCTCCAACAACAAGTCTTTGTTGGTTATCTGTTTTATATATAGGAATGTTTGTGTTCACGCCAAGCTACTGATTTACCCCTCTATCCCACCACTTTTCTCCTTTGCTAACTATAAGTTGCTTGTAGTATCTGTCTTTTTTATATTTCATAAGTAAGTTAATGTGTGCATTTTAAAAAATTAGATCCCAGCTATTAGTGACATCTGATGATATTTGTCTTTCTCTGACTTCACCTAATGTGATAAAACAGGCTGATCCACGATGCTTTAAATGGTATTATGTCATTCCTTCTGCTGGCAGAGTAGCGTTCCATTGTATGTGCGTACCACATCCTCTTTATCCCTTCTTCTGTCCATGGACGTTTAGATGGTTTCCATGTCTTGGCTATTGTAAACAGTGCTGCTGTGAGCACTGGGGGTCATGCATCTTTTTGAGTTTTCCCTGGATAAATGTCCAGGAGTGGGGTTGCAGGGTCATATGGTAACTCTATTTTCTTTAAGGAACCTCCATGCTGTTCTCCATAATGGCTACACCAACTGACATTCCCATCAACAGTGTAGGAAGTGTCCCTTCTCTACACACCCTCTCCAGCATTTATTGTTTGAAGATTTTTTGGTGATAGCCATTCTGACCGATATCAGGCAATACCTCTTTGTAGTTCTGATTTGCATTTCTCTGGTAATTAGTAATGTTGAGCATCTTTTCATGTACAAGGGACTCTTTAGATGTACTTAAGGTTACTCGTCAGTTGACCTTAAAGTAGGGAGGTTGTCCTGGCTTATTCAGGTGGGTCCAACACAATCACATGAGCCCTGAAAAGCTGAAGACGAAGGCATGAAGAGTCAAAAACTAGGAGGACCTGACCCACCATTGCCAGCTTGAGGATGGGAAGGACCACATGGAAAGCGTGAGCAGAAACGGAGTTCTGCCAACAACCAATGAACCTGGCAGAGGAGCCCGAGTTCCAGATGAGAACCACAGCCTGTTGATACCTAGATTATGGCTGGTAAGACCCTTCACAGAGACCTGAGCCACATCATGACTTCAGACCTGTGAGACAACACAGGTATCACAATTACAAAGGGTATTGGCTTAAGCCATTAGAGTAGTGGTAATTTATTAAATTACCATCTCTTTACTAAAAGAAAAATAAAAACTCAAAAGTTAAATTAAGAGAGCCATATGTTCCAAGAAAACACGAGTGCATTTGTGTGTATGTGTGTGTGGAATTGAAGGATTTACCCATATATTTTCTATGCAAACACAACATACTTGTGTGAAAAACTGCAGCCCACCCGCCGTCTTCACATACACCTCCCACCAGGCCCGGAGGCTTGCGAATGTGTGACTCTGGACCTTAAACCCTCCTGGTCTCGGCTCTCATAATGAGATCAGGAATCTCGAGGCCCTTCATTCAGGGGAACCTGCTCACAGTTTCCAGATGACATCATCCTGGCAGGAGCCAAGTCTATTTGGAGGTGTTTTGTTTTCTCCCATTCTTTGTTGTTTTCTTCCTTCTTGGACCCAGAAACCAACCCAAGCCAGGCTTGCTTCCCCAACTCATTAACACAAACAGCCTGCTTCCCAAACTCAAGAGGCACATGCTACCTTAATTACAGTGGGGGAGACGCGGTTGCTATTGAAACACTTGAGTGATAGACAAAACCCTTCATTTGGGGGAAAATTAGTTGTACACAAATAAGAACACATTTCATCTTGAATTAAAATCTGCGACACTCCCTTGGCAGAGGGCTCTGGCTATTTCTTTTCTTTTCTGCATTCCTTCTCCTCCCTCCCATGAGGGATTTTCTTGGCAATGAGGCCAGGCTTGGAGGCCTCTCGAGGGTCCCTCCTGTAACCTCCCTTCATTGGCCGTTCCCTGGCCTCTGTTGAAGCTTTGGTTGCCCCAGTCCACCTGCTGTGGGGACCCTCCTGCCTAGCTCTGCTCCTTTCTGTGCCCGGCCCCTCCCCATAGCCCCTGAAGAGTAAAAACTGTCAAGTCAGGGACAGCTGCTCTGCCCAGCGCCCTGCTCCTGGAAGGAGACCAATGATTAAACGTGATGGATAACAGTGAGCGGAAGGGGAAGTGCTCGCTTTAGCCCAAACTCCCAGATTGATTGCCGAGTGCCACAAATAATGAAATCGTCCATCTTCCACCCACTAAAGAGGAATCTGCTGCGGCACGTTGGAAAAGGGCAGTGAGAAAAGTCCTGCCTCCTTCTTGGAGTGAGTTGCGCTCCATCCATAATGTTCCTGCTCCCACAGCCCAGCCAATGCCCAGAACCCTGGGGGCTGTGCAGCCAACACCCTCCCCACTACCCACAGGGGTAGGTGGTCCCCGACCCCACAATCTGCAAGTTCACTTATAGGAGGAAGGGAGGGTCTCAGGTCCCTCTGACCACAGGAAGAGGTGAACCTGTGACAAGACCCTCCCAACCAGGAGTGTTCCCATTTGCCCAGGCTCTGAGCACAGCATTAGTGGATGCACAGGTCAAGGTGAAAATCTCAGCCTTCAAACCACGATATCAGGACCCCAACCATGCTCTTCGCCTCCCTAGCTGTTCTCTGGTCCGGACCACCATCCGCGCCATCGTCTCTCTAGCCTCTGAGTCTCCCTGCTGTGCCTTCTCACTCCTCTTCTCCCACTGCAGCTGGAGGGCTCCTGCCAGAACATCAGTCAGATCACGTGCTTTCTTTATCAAAACCCCCCACAGCCCCCAACTCCCCAAAAGGAAAAGCCCTTCCCATCTCAACACCCCCCACCTCTCTGACCTCATCCTCGCATCCCCCCACACTTGCCTGTTCCAACCACTCTGGACTCAGGCTATTTGCTTTTCTTCAAACAAGTGAAGAACTCTTGTTGTTCAACAGAACAAATATTTTGTATCATCCTCCTGAGAGAAAAGTACCCTAGTTATGGTGCAGGACTGCCCCAAATGTGGGGCATGCACCTCCAAAGGTGATTTGGATGCTTCTCAGATGAATGTTACTTATTTTAATAGTGTAAGAGCATTTGATGTGCATTAGACCAAACTAAAGCTAGCCATGATCCTCATGAATAGAAATTTTAAGTTAATAGATGTAAAGGTAAGTGGAATAATAGAAGAGATAGTATAATGCAAACGATTAAAATCATGAAGGGAGCTTAGGGATGCCTGAAGCTTGAGAAACATTTTTGCAGGAGAAAATTCATAAATCTTGGAACCCATGGGCTTAGATACCCATCCCCCCGTGCCACTTGCTGGCCACACTGAATGACTTCCTGGGACCTCCAGCTTCTCATCTGTAACATTGTGCTGTACCAAGTCGCTTTGGTCGGCCCGACTCTGCGATCCTAGGGACTGTAGCCCAGGCTCCTCTGTCCATGAGATTCTCCAAGCATGAATACTGGAATGGGTTGCCATGCCCTCCTCCAGGGGATCTTCCTAACCCAGAGATTGAACTCACATCTCTTAACGTCTCCTACATTGACAGGTGGGTTCTTTACCACTAGCACCACCTGGGAAGCCCTGTCTGTAACATTAAGAGGTTACAAAAGCTCTGTTCCTTCTCCTTCCGGTCCCAAGACTGAGGATGGTTGGGTCATGGATTCCAGAGGGAGTTGCCTGGACCAGGCTGTCCCATAGTTGGTGCTGCTGAAACCTCCTGGGGCAGCCCTGGAGGTGTCCTTTCCACGCCTGTTTCCCAGCCCTCCCTGTGCCTAAGAACATCCCAGCTGTCCCCTGAAGCTTTCTCTGTGTTGAGGTGGGCATCCATCGCTTGCAGCCAAACGGCCTTCACGGGTTTAAATGTCTCCAGGCTCTCACATCCGCCTGGATCATCGTCCCTGCCAGCTGCAGCTTTGCAGGTCTTCTCTCTCCTTGTGGGGTCCCCTCCCTCATTCTTCCACCTTCCCTGCCTGGCCCACAAGTCAGCTCCTCTCTGAACACCTCCCTGGCCTCCCTTCTCTGGACCACATGGCACCTGCTCACCTGGACGGACACATCTGAGCAACTCTGCCCGGGGAGGCTCTGCTTTCCCACGGGACTGACCCACCACCACATCAGCCTGGGCTCCACCACTATTGCCCGGCCGGGAGCGGGTAGGACCCAAGACTCCTTCCTCCATCAATGGGAACAGCTAGACAAATGGTGTGGGTTCTCGCCTCCCAATTTGCTCTATCTGCCTGAGATACCATTCTATCTCCCTGCTGATGTGGACTGTCTTCAGGTTTGTAGCAAAGAGCCTGGCTGGCTCCCAGCACATAAATAGCCAGAGGACAACTTCGGTGATTCATGTTGGATGTTAAAGCACACGTTTTATGGATCGGAGGATGATCGTCAGATGGGTGTGGGTCACACTCGAAGCTTTGTTTCTCGTCCTTAGAACATTCTACGGAATGCCTGGAAGCTTAAAATATCTGCCAATATGCTCTTAATTGCAAATTGATCATTGTTAGTAAATTCTCATGTTTTTGAGCACATCGGAACTGTGCAGGACGACCTTGGATTTGTTCTTGACTCCTCTCTCGCATCATTGTCAGTTGATCAGCAAATCTTGCTTGCTCTACTTTCAAAATATATCCTGAATCCACCCCCTTCTCCCACCTCCGCTGACCCTAGACAGATCCTCATCATCTCTTCCTGAGATCTCAGCACCTCCTCTTCGGTCCCCTTGTCTCCGTTTCGCCCCCTACAGGCCATTTTGCACATGGTGGCCATAGGAACTCGGGTGTCAAGTCAGTTCAGTTCAGTCGCTCAGTCGTGTCCGACTCTTTGTGACCCCATGGACTGCAGACGCCAGGCCTCCCTGTCCATCTCCAACTCCCGGAGTTTACTCAAACTCATGTCCATTGAGTCGGTGATGCCATCCAACCATCTCATCCTCTGCCACCCCTTTCTCTTCCTGCCCTCAATCTTTCCCAACATCAGGGTCTTTTCCAATGAGTCAGCTCTTAGCATCAGGTGGCCAAAGTACTGGAGTTTCAGCTTTAGAATCAATTCTTCCAATGAACACTCAGGACTGATCTCCTTTAGGATGGACTGGTTGGATCTCCTTGCAGTCCAAGGGACTCTCAAGAGTCTTCTCCAACACCATAGTTCAAAAGCATCAAATCTTCAGCGCTCAGTTTCCTTTAAAGCCCAACTCTCACACCCATACATGACCACTGGAAAAACGATAGCCTTGACTAGACGGACCTTTGTGCACTTCCCTGTGTGCGTGCATGCTAAGTCACCTCTTCGCGACCCTACAGACTGTAGCCTGCCAGGCTCCTCTGTTCACGGGTATTTTCCAGGCCAGAATACTGGAGTGGGTTGCCATGCCCTCCTCCAGGGGATCTTCCTGACCCAGGGATCGAACCCGGGTCTCTTATGTGTCCTGCCCTGGCAGGCAGCTAGGTTCTACCTAGCTCCACCTGGGTAGCCCAGCAGCCATAGGGATCCTATGAAAACCTTCTTTAGAGCAAGTCCCCCCTCTGCCCCAAATCCCCAATGCCTCCAACTCCAGCCACCCCTAAGCTCTCCCCCGAGGCCCACAGGCCCTGCACCTGATCCAGACTCTTCCAAACTTTCTGAATGCATCAGCAGCCTCACTGCTCATGCTGTCTGCCCAGACTCATGCCAGCTTCTTTGTGACGCTCCTCCAGCTCAGGCTCAAACCCACTCAGGTCCTGTCCGGGCTGGGACACTCCCCCTGACGTCCCCACAACCAGCGTCTTAGGTGTGAACTCACACAGTGGCCTCCCCTAACTGCCCTCCTGGGGCCGTCCCTCTGTCATTCTGTATCAGGCGCCGGTTACGTTCTCCTCCTCCATCCTCCTTTCCACCTGCTCTGGCCCCAGGAAACTGCTCTCTAGGGACCACCTAGAGACCCAGGGAAACAAATCAGACATTTAGATGAGGCAGAGGCTGTAGAGGTCTGAGATGCAAAATGACATCCAGGTGGAGTTTTTTTTATAGAGAATTCTTTTTTTCTCTTTGATGTGAGCAGACATAAACGCTTTCCTTCATGGGAGGGGGGTTCAAAAGGGATGGTATATATATATACCTGATGGCTGATTCATGTTGAGGTTTGGCAGAAAACAACAAAATCGTATAAAGCAATTATCCTTCGATTAAAAAAAAATTTTAAAAACCTCTTTCCTTCACTTGAATTTTCCAGACTGTGAAAGGGGTCTGTGTAATTCTCACCTCTTTCACACGTAATCGGGGGCCCCTATGGAGAAATGAAAGGTCCCTTGTGTGTCGGTGAATGAAGTGATTGCTTATCCATTATTCAACCTGCACCGGCCAAGGGGATGCCTGATGTCGCTTGCTGACTGCCTTTCCCATCTTGACAAATGTAAACCAACAAGCAATGACTTGAGAAGAACCTAAAGATCATCATCATTTCAGTTTTATAAAAAAAAAAAAAAAGCATGGTGGGTATAGTCAGGCTCTTAGTAGGAGAAAAACACGGGAATGTCAGTAAGCGAGGAAACATGGAAAGAGTAAGAAACCAAGGCCAGGGGTCCAGGGAGATGGGAAGCCTCAAGCAGAGGCGAAGATGGGGGCAGGCTGGCGATGGGCCCTCAGACTCTGGGCCAAAGACGAGGAAACACAAAACTGCCGGCAGATTTAAGGTTGCCTGTGCTGGGAGACACACGAAGCATTTTTCAAGGGTATAGAGAACGCGAGATCATTAAACTAAGTTACCAGGGCTTCCAAGAGACAGTGGGAGTAATTTAATGAGAGAGGCCCCGACATTGCAAAAATCTAAATTAATTCTTCGCTCGGCTATTCATAGGGGAGGACGAGAAAGCTGTTACCTTCAGAAACCATAATCCATTTTCTTACTGAGGCAGGTGAGGGAAAGGGAGAGAGGGAGGGAGTGGAAAGAAGGACCTGGGATGATGGTCCCAGGGCTCATCGTCCCCGATGTCACGGTGGGACTCTCTCTGACACTGTTAACCTTGAATGCCGGCTCACACCAGTCCCTTGAGCCCTCGCGGGCCCATCCACAGGTCCCAGCCTGATCAGCCCTTCCGGAAAGCAGCTCCCAGGGCACGGTGGCTATCTCGGGACCTGAGAGTCCTTCACCCCCGCTGCTGGCCAGCTGTCCCTGTCATCATGAGAGCCAAGGTCCTGCTTCAGTCGCCCAGTTCTCTGGGCAGCTTTTTGTCCAGTGGTTAAAACAAATACCTCAATCTTTTCCAGATGTCCAACATCACATTCGGTGATTTGGAATATTGGTTGCCCAGCAGGGTGGAATCAAGGTGAAATTACAACCTGCAAATACCAGTAAGTCCCATTTCCGGAAGTCCGGTATGCAAAAACCTGTACATAGGGTGCTGCTGTGAAACGGCTGGGAGAGGCTGAGGCTCTTTGGGAGCCCGTCTCCTTATGCTAAGATGACAATGCACCCCTCCCCTACAGGAGTGTATCCTGGTGGCCTTGGTTTACTGATGATGCTGTCTCTGATCTGGGGGCTGGTCACAGGCGTGCCCACCTCACCTCGTGCTGATGCATCAAGACTGCATCTGTGATCTGGGCACTTTTCTGATGCTCGTTACACCCCAGTAAATATTTACACCCAGTGAGATTCTGATTGGAAGACAAAGACATTTTTTAAAAGTGAGACACCAACCCCCAAGGGAATTTGAGCCAGTTGCCCAGAAACTACTCTTGGCTTTCTCCCAGGGGAATTTGCTCCAGCCCCTACTGCTCCAAGATTCTACTCTTGGCTCTCCTCCCACCTTCCTGCCTTGTCATGTCCCATCAAGGGCAGCTAGACCGTCAGGGTGCTCCAGGGACCTGGCTGGTCTGGCCCTTCCCATCCCAGAGTTCTCTGCAGCCCTCCCTGTGCCCTCTGGGAAACTCCTTTCTCATCATGGAGAATCCAGACAGGCCCGTCCTGACCACTCCACCTGCCTCCCCCTGACAGTGTGCAAGTTCTTCCCACACCCCACCAGATGGCCGATGTCTTCAGTTATGATGGGGCTTTAGGGAGATGAATCCACCCTCTCAAAACTTCATTTCTGTTTTATGTAACCAAGAGGCAGGACAGGGCTAGTACCCAAACTCTCTGCAATGGTTCAGAAAAGGAAAGAAGATGCTAAGCGCCCAGGAGGAGGAGGAGGGAGGAGCTGCACAGACTCTCTGACTATCCCAGCTTCCAGTCACCCCCCTCCGCTCCCCTCCCTGCAAGTAGAGCCATCTTCCCCAACCCAGCTCCCCACACATCAATCTCTTGCCTAAAACCCTTCCAGCTCCTGAAATGGAAAAATACATTTCCTAACCGGAGTTCACATCACCAGATCCGCTAAAAACCTCATCTTCTAGACACCAACCATATGCCTGTTTGACTTGGGTTCTTATCTTCATTAATTCCCTCTCCCAGTTTGTCTTCATTTATTTTATTCTTCCTCCCCACCCTATTTTTTAAGAACTCTTCTTTCCTCTAGAAGAATGCAAGCTCTTAAGAACATGAATTTCCTTCCAAGTCCCGCTCAAACATGCATGCCCTCAGGCCTGGGTGTGAACTTGGCTCCCTTTCATCCTCTCCTACAGATATTTTAGTTTTGATTTTTGCTTTGATCTGGGAGTTATTTGGGAGAGAATTCCTTCCGATAAAATGCACCCATTTTAAGTGCCCCGCTCAATGAGTTCTGACAAATGTGTCCGCTGGGGTTAAAAACAAAAACACCACAGTCACGACACAGAGATATTTCCAGCCTGAATATCTTTTTATGATTTGTTTTAATGTTATTTATGATCAGAATATAGCTTGTAAATGTCTATATATTTTTTAATTGTGTTAAGACTTCCTTTGTTCCCAAAGAAGCAAGAGCAAAAAAAAAAAAAATTGATTTTGGAAAAAATATTTAAACATCAAATATTCTGTCCCTGGCAATATCACCTCAGATCATCTTTGCTCCGCTCCTAAAGCAGCCTGGTCATCTTTACATTAAACCGTAATCATGCTACAGTGTTTTAAGGCCTTTTTATGTGTGTCCGACGCGCTTAAGGTCAAAACACGTCATCACTGAGACCCTAGGGCTATAATGGGACTCAACTGGTAAAGATGCTTGATCAATATTCATACCTAGAGTTGAATTAAGTGCATCTCGCCTGTGCCCTGGAGGGCCCACCTGGGTGGCAGGTGGTTTAGAGACCCCCCAACCTCTACTCCAGATCTTCTCTCTCCAGAGGCTTTAATTCATGTTAAAATATCTCCCCTGTTCTTTAGAGAGCCTGAATAATTAAAGGAACTCCTTCTAACACATACCTATTGACTTCTCTGTCATGACCTGGTGGCTCCAGATAAGTAAATCATTGAAACCATCACGCCCTGCCTGTTTCAGGGATGGCGTTGATAGAAGGGGAGTCAATGGATTCGATCGTGGCGGCAGCAGGCAGGCAGGTCAAGGTCCCCATGTCAGGCATCAGTGTGGTCCTCGGGGTTGGTGAGATCTCAGAAATCCAATCCAGGGCACTTCACAGGGGCTGCTGCTGCCCCTCATCTGTCCTTCTCCTGAGCTGCCCAGGGGAGACGGACATGTGGGTTCAGGAAACGAGACTCAAAGTCTCTGCCTGTCCTTCCGCTCAGCCTCTTGGGGATGCCGGGGGGACCTGCTGGGGAGGGGTGTCTGGGAGCTGGGAGGGGTGGGTGCAAACCTGGGGTTGACTCATGGATCATGTCTCCATCCCCTTCCTCTCCTGGACTTCAGCAGCACCAGCCAGGGCCCTCCACGCCTTGGCATCACAGCCTCCCTTGAAACTCAACCACGTGGCCTCCAGGCCCTGCCCCAGCACCCTGCAGCCTCCTCTGCCCTCTGTCGGCTGCCCCTTTGGGCGCCTCCCTGCTCAGGCCTGGGCAGTGCCATTCTCCCTGCCTTCTCTCACCCCTCCCAACCCCTCCCTCGACTCAGGGTCTCCCAAGGGGCAAACGCGAGGTGGTCGACAGAGTCAGTGCAGGCGGCATCCAGGAGCACTGAATCCCACGGTGACCCTTCGTTACTTTTTCCAGTTATCCCGAAGACGACGTCATGATCTGGGGCTAATACGCCGCAGCACATCTCGGAGCCTCTCTCATTACCCTCTGAGACGACGACAGAACAGACCCCAGGCCGGGTGCAGCGTGCAGCCCCTCTGTTTAGGTATACTGTGTGCATTTCTATGGCGACCATCCTCCTGCAGCAAGACACGCTGGTTTCCATTTACACTGCTGATGGAGTCTTCCTTTGAAATAAACGTTTCTTAGTAAAAACAAAGATAAATCTAATTAAAGAAAAATATTAAAGGATCATCCTGGTAGTGTGTGGATGTGGGGAAAATGAAGACAGCAGCCTGTGAAAGAATCAAACTGCGTAAATGGAACTTCCCAGGGGTCCAGTGGCTAAGACTCTATGCTCCCAAAATGTAGGGGGCCCGGGTACCATCCCTGGTCAGGGAACTGGAACCCATGTGCCTCAACTAAGAGGTCACATGCTGCAACTAGAGATTCCACGTAACACAGTGAAGACCCAGTGTGGCCCCAAATAAATAAATGTACTTTTTTAAAGCTGGGTAAATGGTTTGGGAGGTGAGCAAATGGGTGAAGGTGGCCTAAAGGTACAAATTTCTAGTGAACAGATATTAGTAAGAAAGTCCTGAAGATGTAACATACAGCATGGGGACTATAGCCAACAGTCCTGTATTGTACATTTGAATGTTACTGAGTAGATCCTAAAACTTCTCATCACAAGAATAAAAATGTTTGTAACTATGCACAGGTGATAGTTGTTAACTAAATTTACCGTGGTGATCATTTCGCAATACATAGAGACATCAACTCATTATGTTAAGTACCTAATACAATGTTATATATCAATGACCTCTCAGTAAAAAAAATAGGAAGCAGTGATCAATGGTTGGGAGCCTGGCCTGGGTGAGACAGCACTGGGCAAATCCCAGCTCCATCACTGGCCATCAAGGCTCGTCTCCTGAATCCCTCCTCAGCTTCCTCATCTGTAAAGTGGGGGATCAGGCCCCACCTCACAGGGGCTCTTGTGCAGAAAAATGAGAGAATGTGGGAAAGGCAGAGGTTCAATGCCTGGCATAGAGCAGACAGTCTGAAAATGGCCAGGATAATTATTACCAGTGTTGATAGGGAGAAAACACATCTCTTATCAGTTGGAATGAGAGATGCTCAGAGGAGAGGCACTTCCACAGTGCGGGGACACAATCTGAAGGTGTGAACTATGGAGTCCCAAGGCTGGAAGGAGACCACGAAGCAATAACTGAGGAGCTACTCAGGGGCGTGAGCGGCACTGGGGCAGGGGTGTGCGGGAGCAGGCTCCAGAAGACGCCGTAGAAGGAACTGCAGGGTTGCTAAGCAACACAACCTGACGCTGGAGTTGGCAGAAATGCCAAGGGACCGACACATCGATAGAAATGAGCCTCCTCTATCTGGAGCCGACAGAAATGCGGCTCCGGAATCATGGATAAAGTGTGCCCATCACAGCTGCCATCGGAGATGGAATTTGAGGAGGTAAAAAACAAAGAGGAGGCTGTGCCACGCTGATAATGGACCCCTGCGGAAGCAGGAAGAGCGTCGGGGAGATGCAGAGTGGAGAAGAAGAACTGAGCAGAGGCTGAAAAGGAGAGCAGGCAGAGCCAGGAAAACACGAGCTCCGTGAATCACAGAAACCTTCAGGACGGCAGCCTCGAACTTCCCATAAATGCAAGGTTTGAGCACATCCACCAGCCGACACGTGGGTTACAATGAGATTTTATGGTCCTTTCAAAGCAGAATTGTTAAACTGCTCTTAACAAATTTGCTATGGAAACAACAAGCACAGATAAGACATGCTTGGGTCCCCGGGCCAAGGGCCAACAGCCATGCCTCTTTCATAAAAAAAATTTTTTTTTGCATTTACCAGACCCAATAAATCCCCCTTTGCCTTGGAGAGTTGGGAATGAATTTCCTCTCACTTAGCAGATTAAAGAATTCTAATTTATGGAAAACAGAGGTATAATTACCCTCCCATTTTACAGCGGAGGAGACTGGGGCTCCACCTCCTTCTCTTGACTCTGGTTTCTGAGATTACATCCTTCATCCTTATCCCAGAGAGTCCTCCTCTGCTCTTTCCCAGCCAATGGAAGGAGAGAGAGATGATGCTTATACTCCAGAGGCTGCTTTTGATGACACAGGAGTCTGGGAAATGTAATCTTTCTAGGCAGCCAGATTCTGCTTCTGTAAGAAACAAGGGAGAGGGACACTGGAGGACCACCCCCGCCCCGTTCCCCACCCGGACAGACAGGACAGACGACCCTCCAGCCTGACTGGTCACCGGGGTGACCGGGCATCCTGATCACGCTGGCCTGGCCGGGTCACCCCTGCAGGAGGACACCTTTCAGACCTGGGCAGGATAGGCCTTCTGAAAACAATGGGCCAGAAGGAGAACGGTGGGGAGCACTCATGGGAAGCACCACCCGCAGATGACTGTGCCCTCTTCCCGGGACTGCCGAGGACCCGGGCCTTCCCTCTGTGCAGCGGGCTCCGTCCCACATCACACACCAGAGACAGGGGCTGAGCTGAGGGGACCCCCCGGGGCAGTCTCTCCGCATTGGGTTGGAAACGCCACCCTTTGAACGAGGTGCTAATTCTAGTTCCCTGTGTGTGCAGTCTGTCACTTGCTAAAAATAGACTGTCTTGTGTTTCCATCTCCACAGGTGCAGCTGACTTTGGGGAGATAACACCATTTTTAGCTCTGACGCAAGTAGGTGACTGGTCCTAGACTCTGGGAACCAGGTCAGTCTGTGGGGGGGACTTCTTTCCAGGAGTGGGACCCCCGGCAGCGGGCCAGTCGGACGAGGTTCTGCGACCCCACGGGCTCAGCAAGGGGCGAGTGATGGTGGGAGGACAGGACTCCTGGTCAGCCTCGCACGTGGAGGCGGCTGCAGATGGGGCGTCAGCGCTGGGCCACCAAGGCTGAGAGTCACCCATCATCCAGGCCGGAGGCGGGTGGTCAGAGCAGGGCCCTGGGGGTGCAGGGCCCAAATCCAGCGAGAAGGCCAGGAAACAGGGGTGCTGGAATGAGACGGGGAGGGGTGACTTGAAGACAATAGAGGTGCAGGGGGCAGGGAGAGAGAAGATTGAGAATTTCATTCATTCATTCACTCATTCAACTGACAAATATTTATGCCATGGGCTTCCCAGGTGGCTCTGGTAGTAAAGAATCCATCTACCAAGGCAGGAGACACAAGAGATGTGGGTTTGATCCCTGGGTTGGGAAGATCCCCTGGAGGAGGGCATGGCAACCCACTCCAGTATTCTTGCCTAGAGAATCCCAGGGACAGAGGAGCCTGGTGAGCTGAAGTCCATGGGATCACAAAGAATCAGACATGGCTGAAGTCGCTGAGCGCGCATACACGCACTGTGTGCCAGGCTTTCTGCCAGGCGCTGGGTTGGAAGGAACAGACAGGATCCCTCACTCACTTACTAATTTAAAATTCCAGCAGACACACACTGAGCCAGACCCTGCCCTGGGGATACAATGGTGAGCAAAGCCCCTTCTTTCCTGGGGGAGTGGGATCATGGGGTGGGGGGTCCAATACCCTCCTCCCCCGAAAGCAAATGAACAAACATCCTGACCCAGTGATTTGAGCAAAGGAAAAACCCCCTTCCTGGGAGACCAGAGCCCACCAGGCGCTAAGAAAGGGGCGGGAACTGGAGAAACAGGCGTGGTCCCTACAGTGAGGAACCTTCTTCCCGATCCCCAGGGAAACCCGACGTTGGCTGCAGCCCAAGAGAAGGACCCAGGGCTCCAGGGCCCCGAGTTCCCCTCAGAGGAGCCCCGCCCAGCCCCCGAGGGGCAGCCCCAGACCAAGGAAACTCCCGCACTGGCCCGCCCCATGTGCAGCAAAGTCCCAAAGCCAGAGGGGTCCCAGACAGGATGCGAGCTTAAGAGGGTCTGACTCAGGATGTGAGATTGTGAATGGAGCGGGGTTGGGGGGGCGCAGTCATAAACGCCTCGGAATCCCAAGGAGGACCCAGCTCTCCCGCCTGCTTAGTCTTGGGGAGCAGCTGCTGGGCCCTGTGCGGGCAGAATGGTTTGCCGGGCTGTGTAGACAGACCCTGTAGACACGGCACCAGCAGCCTGAGTGTGCAGACGGCAGGATTCCACACAGCTCAGAGTTCGCCTGAATATCTAACGGCCTGGACCCTGGACATTATTTACATCTTTATTGCTGCGGGACTGAACCTCCGCCGAGCTCCTCCCCACCGCAGCAGGCATTTCTGTGAGTGGGTCGGGGACCAGCCTCAGGAAGCCACTTCAGCCCAGCGGGGGCGGGTGTCTCCCAGACAGAGTGGGGCTCAGGTTCGGCTGCTCCCTGACCCCTGGGAGGGGCCAGTGTTGCCGTCCTCTCTGGTCTCACGTGAGAGCTGAGAAACCTCTCAATACAGCAGTCACTGCTGAAAGACCCTCATTTTCCCCGCCGCAGGTGGATCCCAGCGTGTAGCATGAACTGGAGCGCAGACCATCCAGGTCGTAAAGACCATCTGGGTCGTAAAGCTGCAGATCCTGCTCATTCTCACCTGGAGGTGGCGGCCCGGACCCCCTGACGATTCTGCAACCCCGGCCGCAGGCTCTGGGGGCCAGGGTTTGCCTGTTCTGAGCCAGGAGCAGAGAGGGGGAGGTCACAGAAGGGGAGGATGAAGTCTGGAAAGAAGGAAACACCTGGGGGAAGAGTTTCCATTTTGCCTTTTTGGAGGCCAGGTGTCAGAATGCCAAGAACTGCTACCCACGAAGGTCACAGAGTGAAACGGTTCCTGAGTCTTTTCTGTGGAGGAAGGCAGAGCATCCCAATAGTCAGCCTGCTGAGAGCACAGCCTCTGCAAGCAGCTCGTCTGGGAACAAATCCCAGCCCACCACTCACTAGCTGTGTGACCTCGGGCTTTATGTAACCTCTCTGTGCCTCTGCTTCCTCGTCTGAAAAGCAAGGATAATGACAGTCCCTGTGGCAGAGGACCATGGGACAGATGAGGGCAGGAAGGGGCAGTGAAGGGCTCAGCAGGGTCGGCCCATAGGACGCAGGGCTTAAAGTGTCATCATCGTCACCACCACCAACACAAATGCATTTGAGGACACTCTGGTGACCTTCATTCCTCACCTTATCGGCTCCACGTGGTTTTTTGCTGGGACTGGTTCAGACATTTATCCTGCAGAAACACAGGCTGAGAAGGATGCTCAGAAGTCATCCCCCTCATCACCATCACCATCAGCATCTTCAGATGTCAGTGAGCCCATGGCAGGCACTAGTCCATCATCCGCAGATGGCAGCACTCTACAGTTTGCAGAGCAGGTGACTTCTCATCACCCTCCCAGCATCAGCTGATCCTGGATGCACAGTAATCCCTTGAGAAGCATTTGTTGAATGAACTGGTCAAAGATGAGATTGAGGGACCAGCAGGTATAGGCTCCCAGGCTACTAGTGATACTTGTTTCTCTCTAAACATTTCTTCTCTGCCTGCTCATAATAGATCTTCGTCTGGGACTTCCCAGGTGGTCCAGTGGTTAAGAATCTGTCTGCCAATGCAGGTGACACAGGCTCGAGCCCTGGTCCAGGTAGATTCCACATGGCACCAGGCAACTAAGCCTTTGCCCCACAACTCCTGAAGCCTGCACTCCCTAGAGCCCATGCTCTGCAACAAGAGAAGCCACTGCAATGAGAAGTCCACCCACTACAACTAGAGAAAGCCCGCCTGCAGCAATGAAGCCCCAGTGCTGCCAAAAAATTAATTTTTTTTTTTTATAAAAAGGTCTTCACCAAAGCAGGTCGATTCTGTCCTGTCCAGTAATTGTTATGAGCGGCTGGAGTCGGTTACATTTGAAGGACTGCATCACAGTGGCCAAGGACTGGGGCAGGCAAGGAGTGTGCCTTGATCATCATGGACATTCACAATAATAACTACATCTCTTTACAACCTGCTTTACAGCCTTCGAGGAATTAAGCATCCATCGCCCTTGAAAGAGAAAGATAAACACTTAGCCGAACACTTAGAGGGAGGAAGGCAAGATTTAAGAATGAGTGTAGCATGCATTTTCCAGCTTTGAGTGAGAACACATGTTTCTTCCTGGTCTCCAGATCAAAGAGGATACCCAGAGGACAAAACCACTTGAGAAAGATGATGCTTCATCCTGAAGATTAGCCCACGGCAGAGTGTCAGGGAATCTGCAGTCATGGAAGCTTTGGATATCATTTTTTAAAATTAAGGAACAGGATGAGAAAGAGCAACAGGCCCTGAGCCCAGAGCTTAGGAAGGTCTGTCTACTTCTGGCCGCCTGACAAGAGCTCGGGGTGGGGGCATCCCAGGGAGCCAGGCCCCACAGCCCTTTCTGCTCTCGGCTTAAAAACAAGCAACCTTGCATGGCTTGTCTCTTGAGAGCTATTGGAAGCAAAGCTGCCAATTACAGGCTAAATCTCCAAGCATCCCTCAGAAATCTCTCTTCCTAAACCCAAAGCCCCCTGTTTCCAGGGAGGCCTCTTGACCAGACTCATCTGTGACCCTGATTAGCGATCTGCTGACGACAGTGGGCTGACCTCATACCTGGCGCCTGGGGTCCCGAGTGCTCTGGTGCATTAGCTCATTTAATCCTCACCTGGATGCAGTCACACGGCCTCTTCAGGAGCCACAGGTCATAGGCGCAGAGTGGGGCTGGGCAGGGACGACACCCCCTGGGGCCCCAGCGCTGACCCCTGACTGCCCGCCAAGGACTGACTATGTTCTCAGTGCTGGAATAGGAGCCTTGGAGACAGCAGCAGACACCGGTGATGCTCCAGACGCCTCTTTCCAGGAAAAGGTCCTTCTCTCCTGAGACAGTAAATCCAGTGCACCTGGACATTGGCAGAGACTTAGCTGAAGTCCCAAAGCCAGAGACATTGGAACCCACTCATTCTAAAGAGAGTGCTGGAAGCGTCATTGCAAGCCAGTGACCACCACCCCCATGCACGAGACATGTGTGAAAGGAGACTCCCAGGGGGGGAGTCACAGCAGGAGACACTCAGATTGTTGTGAGATTGAATGTTACCATGTCCTGGACTGGACTCTTTGGTTCTTAAAATATGCACCTGCTCTTAGAGCTGAGAGAGGCTTCATTCAGCCCCAGGATGCCAACCAGGGCACAAGGGAAGAGCCATGGAGCCTTCGTGGGCTCAGGCTGCCGTAATGAATTATCAGAGACGGGGCAGCTAAACCACAAGTCTTTATTTATTGCAGTTCTGGGGACTGGAAAGTTCAAGATCAACATACTGGCCAATTCAGCTCCTGGTGAGGACTGGATTCCTGGCTCATAGACAGGCCACCTTCTCACTGTCTGCTCAAATGGCAGAGAAGAGAGAACAAGCTTTCTGGTCACAGGGGTCTCTTCTTATAAGGGCACTAAGCCCATCCTGAGGTCCCCATCCTCATGACCTCATTGCCTCCCAAAAGGCCCACCTCCCACTACTCTCACAGTGGGGTTAGGGCTTCAGCATGTGAGCAGGTGACGGACCCACGCGTGACGTCCATCACGTGGCACACAGTCAAAGCCACCGAGGGGAGCATGCGGCTCACTCACGAATTATTTCTGCTTCAAGGCAACAGTCTGGGAGTCCCAGGAAATCAGTCCTGCTCTCCTTAACACCTTCAGGTAAGAGAGACTGATGAAAGTCCCAAGAAAATGGGGGTTCTCTCATGTGGTGAGTTACAACTGGTTTATTCACTAGTAACCAGGGTCCAGGGTCCAGGACCCTAGGGCAGGAAGAGCGTGACCTTGGGGTGATGTCAGGTAACCCAAGACACAAGTCCTCCTTGTTCCTTGACTCCCTGCCTGGAAGACCCTCAGCACCTTGTTCTCCCTCCCTAAGCCTCAGAATCCCCCATCTCGAAGGTGGGAGTCATCTATCAACCCTGATCTCCAGGAGTGGCTGTGAAACCCAGGAGGCGCCCTCTTATCCAGAGCAGTTGGGAGTAGCAGGAGGTCCACTGTAAAACTAAACTAGCTAAAAAGCGCCAGTTAATCCTTACATGGGCTTCCCTAGTGGTTCAGACAGTAAAGAATCTGCTTGCAATGAAGGAGACCCAGGTTTCATCTCGCTGGGTTGGGAAGATCCCCCGGAGAAGGAAATGATTACCTACTCCAGTATTCTTGCCTGGAGAATCCCATAGATAGAGGAGCCTGGCAAGCTACAGTCCACAGGATCACAAAGAGCTGGACACAACTAAGCAACTGACCAACCTAGACAGAACATTAAAAAGCAGAGACATCACTTTGCCAACAAAGGTCCATCTCATCAAAGCTACGGCTTTTCCAGTAGTCATGTTTGGTTGTGAGAGTTGGACTATAAAGGAAGCTGAGCGCTGAAGAATTAATGCTTTTGAACTGTGGTGTTGGAGAAGACTCTTGAGAATCTCTTGGACTGCAAGGAGATCAAACCAGTCAATCCTAAAGGAAATCAGCCCTGACTATTCATTGGCAGGACTAATGCTGAAGCCGAAACTCCAATACTTTGGCCACCTGATGTGAAGAGCTGACTCATTTGAAAAGACCCTGATTCTGGGAAAGACTGAAGGCAGGAGGAGAAGAGGACGACAGAGGATGAGATGGTTGGATAGCATCACCGACTCGATGGACATGAGTTTGAATAAGCTCCAGGAGTTGGTTAAGGATAGGGAAGCCTGGCGTGCTGCGGTTCACGGGGTCGCAGAGTCGGACACGACTGAGCGACTGAACTGATTGAGCGACTAACACTTTCACTGCTTTTCACTCTTACATGACTTAACAGAAAACATGTTTATTAATTAGTGAAGACTTTCATGGCAGAGTCAATGGATTTTTTTAATGTGAGCCAGCTGTTGGATTCTCCCATTATCTCTCTTCTTACGGGTAAACATACTATGGTCAGTTTTAGTTTCTTGATGGCAGGATCATGACTTAAAGACACTTGCAACGCAGTCTGAGTACAGAATCCTTATAGATCAGTGCAGTTCAATGGAAGTAGGTGAACCACATGTAATTTTAAATTTTTTAGTAGCTACCTTTGAAAAAAAGTTTTAAAAAAATGACATTAATTTTACTGATATATTTTATTTAACCATACATATCTGAACCATTATTATTTCACCATACTGTATAATAAATATAAAAATTAAGATATTTTGCTCTTTTCATGTAAATCTTCATAATCTGGTTGTATTTTATACTCACATGCATCTCTATGCTTATCAATTGGTCTACATTTAGATTTCAGAAAATTTAAAGTTGAAAAAGTAGATGCATATGAAGAACCTGTCCAAAATAGATTGAAAAGTTGCTCAATAGCCGAATCGCATATTTGTCTTTAGTCGTGTGAATTGATCACAGTTAAAAAAAAGGAAAAGCTCAGTTTTCAGCCACGCCAGCCACATATCAAGTGCCCAGCAACTACACGTACCAGATTCTGGTATTGGCAGCACACTGCTGGTGCTAGCGTTTCTCATAGATTTTTCCAATTTCTCCTTAAGCTTTAAGCCCTCATCAAATCTTTCTCAACAATGCATCTTGGTCTGCGTAGAAGCTGCTTCTCCTTCTTCTTTTGCACTCCTAGTTATCCGTTTGTTACATCTAAGTAAGCTAGGCAATTGCCGTCTCCAGTTCATCTGGACTAAACAGGTTTGGAAACAAAACCACTGACTCTGAATGAACAGGCAACCCAGTGTGCGTTTAAGGCAGAAGCTAATGGCCCCAAGCTGTAGGCTTATCCATCTCTATGTTTACAGAGGAATGCGAACTTCAGGTAAACAGGTGAGTCGGGTAAGGGAGGCTGGCTCAGAGAGGTCCTGCTCTACCTTTAAAGACTTACATGTGATGAATGGATTCAAAAGTATTCAAAACTACTGCCCACTAATATTATTGTTGTTGTTAAATTATGCTTGTTGTTGCTATCTCTGCTAGTATAAAAACCCACCAGTCCACCAGCCAATATCCTTTTCCACATTCTTTTCAGACGCAAGTCCACCTTTGCCTAGTTTTTGTTTGGGTTTGTTTTTGGTTTTTTTTAACTGCAGTATGATTGAGATGTAATTCACAAAGCATACAACTCATCTGCTTCAAGTGAGACACGCGATGCTTGCCCACCTTTGCTCTGACGGCCGCCTGTGCCTGCGCAACGCCTTGCTCAGGGGACACTGACCTGATCCTCTGCTCTGGGGTCACCCTGATCGGTCAACAGTGAACAGCCATCCCTAGAGATTGTTAGTGGCCCAAGGAGGGCACCTGGCCTAAGATGGCCAGTTGTACTGGAGAGAGGAGTGTACACCCCACACTTGAAGGAGAGGTTTCTCTCTCAGTGCCAGCGGACCCGGGCAAGGAGACGCACGTTCCCAGTTGCTGATGGTGGTTATCTCATGGCCGAGAGGGGAACTGACTTCAGAACGAAACCACAACAGCAGATGGCAAAGCAGAGAGGCTGGTGAGGTGTATAACGCTGAATCCCTGGATCCAGCCACTGAACCCACTCTGAAGTCCTCCTGATGGGTAGACTCTGTGATAGGAGATGAATTCTTTTGAGGTATAAATCAGATACATTAGGGGTTTCGGTTCCCTGCCAACAAATGCAAGTAAATGGACACATTGTCCTTTCCAAAAAGCCTTCTCTGACCTGCCCCCGCCCCAGGCCCCAGCAATCCCTCCCCACTCTGAACCTCAGGACCTTCCTCGCTGTGCTAATCCACTGCACCCTATGTGCACTTTATGTCTCCCATCAGCCATGAGCGGGCTGAGAAAAAGAGCTGATTCATCTCTCTCCCCTCCTGAGCCCAGGGCCTTGCACTTAATAGGTGCTTTGTAAATGTTATTGCACAAATAGATGCATATTCTTGTTACAGTTGCTTTAGAAAGCCAGATAGAGGGATGAAAGCAGTGTTTTGCTTTTTGTTTTTAAGAAACGCATCACCGAGATGTAAACTGCTATGTTAGACAAAACTGCGGTACTTTGATGCCAGTGAAGGCGGGTTTTAAGATGTTTTATTTTATTGGGACAAGCAGCACGTCCATAAAACCTTCATCCGTCTTTTTCCCAGTCGATGGCATTTGAAGACTCAGTAATTTCCTCCCTACAATTGATATCCCTCTTTAACATTCAAACTCCCTCTAACAGATGTAGCACTTTCCAACCAACCCATCTGGGTAGGTGGCAGCCAGGCTTAATCGCCTCCGTGGGCCTGGGGCATTCTGGGCACTGCCGGAATGTTATCCGTTTATTCTTTAACTGCAGGAGCTGCCTGTCCTTAGGGAGAATGAACCCCAGCCATCAGAATAAAATGCAGGCTGAAAGTCAAAAGGGCCCTGGAAACTTTAGAGAGAGAATTTCAGGAAGGCGGTGTTGGTTACCGGATAAATTCAAGGTTATTGTTCCAGGGCACTCTCGCAGATGGTCAGGGGCTGCAGGGCCTAAGAGTGAGGACCCCCCAGCATCAGGGCCAAAGGTGCAAGTTTCGGGTGCCCCCAATTCACCCACACTGGTCACTCTCATAGTAAAAGGCAACTCCATCCTTGCAGGCAATTGGGCCAAATCTTGAGGTTGATCTAGATGCTTCTCTTCCTCTTATCCCCCCACGTCCAATCTATCAACCAATCCTGTTGGCTTTATCTTTAAATTTCAGCTGGAATTTAATCACCTCCCAGCTCCACCACAAATGGTCCAAGCATCCATCATCTCTCACTGGACTGTGGCAGTTGCCTCCTTATTGGTCCCCTCTGTCCCCATCCCCCTCCAACCCAGTTCATCCTCCACAGGCAGCCAGAGGAATCATTTCGAATGCCATGTCAAAACCTACACATACATTAATACACAACATTTGTCTTTCTCTTAATGACTTACCTCACTCTGTACAATAGACTCTAGGTTCATTCACCTCATTAGGACTGACTTGAATGCGTTCTTTTCTATAGCTCAGTAATATTTCATTGTATATACGTGCCATAATTTCTGTATCCGTTCATCTGTCAATGGACATCTAGGTTACTTCCATACAAGAATCAGCATGATATTATAAAGCAATTATCCTCCAATTAAAATTTTTTTAAAAGCCTACAAATTTCTTTGCCATGGCCAAGAAAGCCCTTCCTCATCTCAACTGTGGCTCCTCCCTCCCTTCCTCCCTTCCCTCTCACCTTCCTGGGGCAGGCCAAGCATGTGCCCACCACAGGGCCTTTGCACACGCTGTTCCCTCTGTCTGGAACATTTTCCTCCTTGATAGGCACATGGGAGACCCTCTTAATTTCTTCAGGCTTCTGCCCAAAGGGTGCACCTCAGAGAGGACTTCCAGGCCCCCCAATCCAAAGTAGCCCCACGGAATTCTCTATCTCAAAACCCTGCCTGATCTTTATAGCATCTATTACTACCTAGAATAGCACACACATAAATATGTATACCTACGTGTGTATAAGTGTGTGTATACGCATATTTGCATGTATATGTGCACACATATATATGTCTGTACTTGTGTTGGGTGGGGGTGCCTTACTGCTCCCTGCCCCGCTTCCTGCTTCACTGGACTGTCAGCTCCCGAGAACTGGGCTTTGGTCTGTTTCATTCACAGCTGTCTTCCTGGTGCCTGGCACACAGGAGTTGCTCAGCTAAGAGTTGTTGAACGAAGGGACTGGATGAGTGGATAATGCTCTCTTCTGAGGGCACTGCCTCCAAGGAGAACTCAGGGGAGACATACAGGAGATGGCCTGGCCCACGGCATCTGACCCCAGGGCTGGACCCTTCGTCCGGCATCCCTCCAGGAGGAGCCTCTAAGGCTCCGCTGTATTTGTGACTTCTCAGCACAAAGGATCACTCAGCAACTGTGTATCCACAGGAATTATTGTGGAAGCCAGAGCCCAACCAGGCCCGGCCCAGTGTGCTTTCCCAGAGCAAGGAGTCCTAGATCGCCAGGTCTGCGCTGCAGAGATCAAATCCTGGAGAGTTACCACCGGCACCTTACTGTCCAGCAGGACGGAGCTGCACCGTCAGAGACACATGGAGAGCTTGATGAGCCGGAGACCCCCTCTCAGGCCACCCACACCCCGGGAGAGGACGCTGAAGGCCGACAGGGAGCTGTAACTGGATATAGATTCGGGGTGCTGGGAGCAGAGCCGGCCGAGACCAGCTTCCTCCCAGGCCAGGGCGCCTTCCTAATGCAAGTTTCTCAGAGTCTTGGCCCAGATCCCTTCCTTCATCACTCCTGGTGAGTCAGTGGGGCAGGGTTACTAGAGTCCAACTTGGCAAGTGAGGAAACTGAGGCACGGCCAAGGTAAGTGACTCACCTTTCTTCAAAGGGCTCATTACCAACGGGTGATTACAGGTGGTTACAGTGTGGGCTGGAGCCAGAAATCTAGGCTGGGTCCCAGCTCGGCCACTTTCAAGCTGAGAAATCACTAACCTCTGTGGGCCTCAGCGTTTCCTTCTGTAAAATGGGTAATGAGCCTAATTGGCCCATGGCTCTACACAGGCATGAAGAAACCCAGGCATCACTATGGAGAGGAGCCCGACTCTGGAACCAGATGGCCAGTCAAACAACCAGCCCCTCCACTCTCATCCTCTGAAACTCCGGGCGCATCACCAACTGCCTTCTGCAGACAGAGACCATGGCGGCGCCTCTACACAGGATCCTTATGAGGACTAATTAAGATCTGTGAGGTCTTTTTCTTTAATTTTATAAAGTTTGCTTCTAGTGCCACCACAGAGCAAGCACTGTGATAGTTTTTAAATAGAATACATACTGTGCATGAAAAGTTTCCAGACTTGCATCTGATGCCTGTGCACTCAATGAAGTTCAGCTGCTCTGATTTTTTTTTGTTGTTGTTATTGGAATATAGCCAATTAACAAGCTTGTGGTAATTTCAGTTGGACAGCGAAAGGACTTAACCATACATGTGGTAGCTCAAATGGTAAAGATTCTACCTACAATGCAGGAGAGCCTGGTTCATTCCCTGGGTCAGGAAGATCCCCTAGAGGAGGGAATGGTTACCCACTCCAGTATTCTTCCCTGGAGAACCCCATGGACAGAGGAGCCTGGCGGGCTGCAGTCCACGGAGTCACAGAGTCGGACATGACTGGCTCTCACTTTCACAAACATGGAGCCATTCGCCCCCAAACTCCCTCCCCATCTAGGCTGCCACATAGCATTGTTGCTGCTCTAATTTTCATTGACAAAGACAGATCAGATCCAGGAGCCGCCCCAACCTGTTGGCTCTGCCCCAATTCAGCTCGAACCCCTAGGCCCACGTATCCAGTTTCCTCCATCCATCTGGACCATCTCTCCTGAGAGACCACGTCTGCTCCCCCTGTTCCTGTCTCCTCATTCCCGATCTCCTCCAGACCCTCTCCCTCCCCTATGAACACACACACGCACACACTCACACTCGTTCACACTGGACCTCAAGCATGGGCAGGACGCTGAACAGTGGGAGGAGGGGAGGTGGCAGGAACAGCGTGGACAATGACCAAGACAAGATCGCACTTGGCGGGAGCGAGAAGGGGGTTCTGGTGGACGGAGGACCAGTGAGAAATGATTGGATCCAGAGAGGTGATGGACACCAGAAGGAATGGGCCTGAGCCGCCGGTGCAGAGGGGGCTTTATCCCTCAGGTCAGCGCCCCGCTTGCTCCAGCCCCCACCTGCCACCTGTCTGATGCAGCACAACCTGGGATGTGCTTAATGTTCTCCTAAACCAGATGTCTTAATTATGTAAATTTACTTTAACAGCAAGCCTTATATACTTGGCTTAATTGGAAAAATAAATTAGAAACTGTAGCAATGTTATACACGGCAGTCAGGTCCAATTGCACAGGAAGGCTTGAAGCCCAAGGCTGGATCTCTTTTAGTCCAACAGGCAAATGATCAAGGTGAGAAAGGAGGTACAGTGTATTAGCACAAAGTGAGGCTCTTCTCCTTGAGGGAAAGGAGGACTTGAAAGGACTGATTTTCTAACCATGTGTCTCCACGTTACACCAGGAGGGTCTGAGTCGCTTGGGAAGTGTCACCTGTCACCAGCTCCCTGGGGAGCAGGCACTCTCTGTGCCCTGCATATGGCCCTGGAAACTTCCAGCGGGCTCAGCCCACTTCCCGGCACTGCTGTTTGCTTCTCGTTGCCTGAAGACGTCTGTCCACAATCTCTGCAGATCGCTTTGCCTACACAGAGCAGATCAAAGGTGCCAGAAAACTGAGACTCCCTGCAGCAACCCCCAAGAGTGGCATGTAGGTGTTGGGCTCCCTCGATCCTGGGGCAATTCATCCACCTGGGAGACCCCCATCTCCCAGACTTTCTCCCTGCGGTGCCACTCCAGCTGTCCTCTGAACCAGCAGGGTTAATCTCTCGACCCAAATCATCATCTTCCTTTCTCTCTCTCACTTCCTGCTCCCACCCAGTGTTTCCTGGAATCACCTCCCCAGTAAATGACTTGCTCTCGAATTCTTATCTCAGAGTCTGCACCCGGGACATCCCAGACTAAGGCAGGGATCATCAGCAACATTCATCCCACCCTGCCCCCTGATGTCAGAGCCCAGATATGAGAGAGAGAGTCTGTCAAACTCTTCTCAGGGACCTAGAAGACAGGGTGTCTCTTACAAAAGAATGTGAAACCAACTCAAGGAGAAGCCCGCACAACAGTTGACTCTGGGAGGGGCTAGAGTTTCCATGAAATACTGTCATATGGCATTGATTGCTGAAAGTAAAACTAGAATGGGGTCAATCAGATCAGCAGCTGGAAAAACGCAGTCCGCCTCTGCCCTGGAGCTTGGGTTTGGATGGTGCTGGGGCACTCAAGGGGAGCCCAGTCGGACCCCACTGCTATTATCAGAGGCGATGCTGGAGGGGATCACAAGGGCTTGCCACCCTCCCTAGGCAGGCATTTAAGAAGGGCAATCACCAGGAACTCACAGCGGGTTAGGCTGGGTGGGGAGGGGGTTGAGGAAGAGAGTGACTTCTGACTTATAATGAATGGAAGTGTCAGTCACCCCAAAGACAATCACGGCAGGAAGAGCAGGTTTGGGGAGAGAGGTCATGAGTTCAGACTCAGGCATGTTGAACTTGAGCTGCCTTCCAAAGATCCAGGTGAAGATGTCAAGAAGTCTGTTGGATATATGGGACCAGAACCCAGAGACGAGGCAGGAAGAACAGAGCCCACCACTCAGCAGATGTGAGTGAGGGAAGGGTGGATTTGAAGAGGTGTGTGTGGGGGGCGGGGGTGGGGGGGGGGGTTGTGATTTTTCTTTTTAATTGTGGTAACACACACACAACATAAAATTTTCCATCCTAACTATCGTTAGACACTTAGCTTACTTCTACCCTTTGGATATTGTGAATAATGCTGCTATGAATATGGGTGTATAAACATCTCTTTGAGACCCAGTCTTCAATTCTTTGGGGCATGTACCCAGAAGTAGAATTGCTGAATCCTGTGATAATTCTGTTTGTAATTCTTTGAGGAACTCCCATGCTATTTTCCCCAGTGGCTGCACCATTTTACATCTCTACCAACAGGGCACAGAAGTTCCAATTTCTCCACATCTTTACCAACACTTGTGATGATTATTTTCTGGGGGGTTTTTGATAGTAGCCATTCTAATGGGTACGAGGTGGTGAAGAGGTGTTAAATTACAGATGTGGAAAAGGCACAGAGGAAGGAAAGGACTCGAGTACCATTTTAAGAAGGCAGGGATACTTGGATCATCATCAGCCCTGTGACCCCGAATCTGTTAGGGATGCTTTAGGCTGCAAGTTGCAACGCCATGAGGTCATTATTGTCTTCCTCTCCATAGGAGGGCCTGAGTGATTGGGCAGTTCAGGCTCTTTCCTGCTCTACCATCCTGGGCCGCTCAGGAACATCGCCCCCTTCTGGCCACATGATGCCTTTGTCTCCAACACCAGGCATCTGTAGACACACCACCACCTCAGGAACAGAGGAAGCGGGCATGAGGCAGGATCTCCACCTTCTGAGATTCTGACCTTCTTAGCAGGAAGAAAAGTATCTCCTCAAAGTCCCCAGCAGATACCTCCTTACATCTCACGGGCTAGAACTGACGATGTGCCATGCACACGATTGATACTTGGGGTGTGGGGTTGCTTTTGCTAAGTTGCTCAGTCGTGTCCGACTCTTTGTGACTCAATGGACTGTAGCCCGACAGGCTCCTCCATCCATGGGATTTTCCAAGCAAGAATACTGAAATGGGTTGGCCTTTTCCTCCTCCAGGGCCCAGGGATCAAACCCATGTTTCCTGTGTTTCCTGCTTTGCAGGTGGATTCTTTACTCGCTGAACCATCAGGGAAGCCCTGAGCCACCGGGGCAGCTCAGAGTCTGGCAGGGCATGTTGTATCAGACTGCTGGCTCTGCCTCCAGAGCTTCAGATTCAGTGCGTCTGGGGTGGAGCCCAAGAATCTGCATTTCTAACAAGTTTCCTGCTGATACTGATGTTGCGGGTCCAGGAACTACCCTTTGAGAAGCCCAAGCTTACAACCCTCAGCCACCCCTTGAGTGGGGTATATTGATTGCCACCCCCCCCAAAAAAAAAAAAAAAAAAACGAGTTTCTACTGGCATGGGAAAAAAAGAAGCAGATGCAGGAAAGAACTAAAATATTCTGCCACAAACTCTCTCCCAAACCTAGTGTGGTGTCTTTTTCACCTACTGGACTCTAAGCCTCTGGGATCTGGAGTCATGAAATCCATCTTTGGGGTCCTGGGGTTTGAGGCTTAGTGACTGAGTGTAGCGACTTTAAACAGATTTGTTAAATGAATGAATAATTGAGCACCTCACCAAAGCCATGCAAGGCGGCTGTGTGCTGGGACAACCCTGATCAAAACACCTTCCTTTCACAGCAGCTCTAAGGCACAGGGCCAGTCCCGTCCCACCAGGTTAGCCATACGGCTTCCCCCAAAACAGCTCACCTGGCTTCCCTCTCATCATCCAGGCTGAGGCAGACAGCCTGTGGACTTCAGGCCCCAATATTGTCAGTTAATGGCTCACAGGTGCATGGCCCCTGTTTGAGACAAAGAACCAAGCCCTCAATGCTTCCTGTCAATGCTTCCAGGCAGTATCAGCTTATGATTCCTTGTGAGTCCAAGTGAATGCTGCTGTACCCAGGCCACATTGATTCCTTATCCACAGGTTCCTGATGGGAGCAAGATCAAAGAAGAGAACTGTCCTGCATAGAGTTTACCCTTTTATTTCAGCTCACAATCCCATTTGAACATTTGAATGATAGGCATGAAGGGAGTGAAGGGGCGGGGGGCAGGGGGTGGGTAAGAGATTTGGGTGCCCATTTAACAGATGAACAAACAGAGGCTCAAAGTCATGCAACAGGAAATCAGAATCAGAGCCCAAGTCTCCTGACCTCGGCATCCATGATCTGGCTGTTCATGAATGGATGAAATGTAAGTGATTTCCTGCTTCAATCAGAAGGCTCAGTAAGCAAAGGCGCAGAGCCACTCCTGTGATGTCATTAGCCACATGAAATTGGTTCATCTGTTGGTTGAGGCCCCAGGGCAGAATTAGGGCATCCAGCTGGCCGGGGTCTGGAGAACTCTGTGCCATTCCCCATCTAATCCCATCTTTGAAAGCTTGGTGAAAATTCTGGAGTCTGAGCTCCCTGGGACCTTGGAGAAGTCACTTCTCTTCTCAGATCCCTGGTTCCCTGACTTGGAGGATGATTAAATGAGAGACATTGAGTACTCAGCCCACGTGCTGGCATGCTGCAGGTGGAGCAGGTATTTTTCTTTTATGGCCACTCAATTCCTCCTCTCTCCTTTTTCCTAACATCCCACAAAGGAATGGGCTTCGCAGGTGGCTCAGTGTTAAACAATCCGCCTGCCAGTGCAAAAGCTACAGGAGATGCGGTTGATCCCTGGGTCAGGAAGATCCCTTAGAGGAAGAAATGGCAATCCACTCCAGGATTCTTGCCAGGGTAATCCCATGAACAGAGGAGCCTGGTGGGCTGCTGTCTATGAGGTCTCAAAGAGACAGACGCGACTGAGTGCGCCACATACGCACACAAGGATCCTGTCTTCCAGGCCAATTCTAGAAACTCCAGCTCCTGCAGCTCTTTGCAGCTGGGATACAGTCACACAGCCCCATTTCCACCAATCAGATACATCAGTGGGAGACAAAATTTCAGAAGGCAGCTTTGTGTGGTGGCCACTGTGCCCAAGGGATTTGAGTGTCTACAGAAAATACTCTGGCAAGGCTGTGGGCCCTTCCAGGGGCTCAGCAGCGGTCAGACCTCCGTGTCTGGGCCCAGTTTCATCAGGACAGACACAGCAGCCCCGGAGCGTTACCAGAGCAGCCCCCACCCCCACCACCACCAAGTCTTGTCCTGCTGCCTAGCTTGGAGCCTGCGTTCCGACACTCCGCCCAAACTACACAAGGATTTGGACACACTTGATATCTTTTTACAAACCCCTTTCTTGCTTTAGCTAGCCGAGTGGATCTATTGTTCTCAGCCCAGCCCAGACACATGCAGTAAGTGTTCTCGAAATGGCAGGTGGAGTGCTCCTGGGTCGCTCTCTCCAAGGTGAAGGGGACAGAGGGTGAACGCAGCTCTGGACTGCGGCCTCTGCCTGCAGTCTTGGTCAGCAGCCCAGCCTGGATGGGCACGAGTGCCTGCTAGACTCAGACAACCGACCGGATATCGGCACAAAGAGATGAGTTGCCGAGAGCGAGCTCAGAATGGCAATAAACCTCAGGGCCAGGGGACGGCGCTGTGACGGCCAGGGGCACCTCTCGGGCAGAGCCAGGGCACAAGGCCCTGCTGGGAGGAAGGTAAGGGGACACTTTGGGGGTCCCCGGACTCTGAACAAGACAGAGCTCTGGCCCAGCCGCTCTGCAGAGTCCTCCCAGGCTCAGGGAGCTGCCCCAAGATGGAAAGAGCAGGGCCCCGGGCCGTTCCTCTCTGCTGTTTTCACGCCGCTGTGCATCCCTGGGGATGGTGCTTCGCCGCTCTGGCAACAGTGACCCCTCCGTGGGCCTGCTCCCCATACCCACCCCAGTTCCCAGCTGCCACTCTCCCTTCCAAACTGACGGGGGAGGTAGGATGCGTGGACTGGGGAGTGGACACAGGCCTCTCCCTCCAGAAGGAACTGTGGAATGTCCACCACCGCCCACCCCACCGCCAGCACTATCTGCAGCCCAGATGGACCTTTCTAGACCAGGCTCTGGGCTTCGGCCAAGACATCTCAGCAGCCTGACCTCCATCCCTCTCGCCACCCACCTCACCTTCCCACAGCCAAAACTTCTGTGGGGGCTCACTTACATTCTTTTTTAATTTTAATTTATTTTGGAGTATAGCCGACGCAAAATGTTCTGTTAGTCCCAGGTGTCCAGCGAAGGGACTCAGTTACATGTACACCTATTCATTTGCACTCTTTCAAATTAAAAGTAGATTCATTTATTTCACTGTCAACCAGGAACCTCAGCACCCTCTGGGCCACTTTATGGATCTCTCCTCTGTTTCCCAGGCCCCCCACCCCCACCCCGAGCAGGGCTCTCTGCCCAGCCGCGGGTGAGAATCACCTGGAGAGCTTTAAAATGACCCCTGCCCATGAGGGATCTTGTTATGAGAGGTGATGAGAAAGTTCTAGAACTGGATTATGGTAACAGTTGCACAATCCTGGAAATTTAAAAACCATTCGGTGGTACACTCAAAATGAATGAATTTTATGGTTCTGAATTATATCTCCAGAAATTTCTTTTTTTATTACTCATGTCTTTTCCTGATTTCCTAACTCATGTGTTATTACAACCTTAGCTGAAAAACATGTATTTACCTATGTGCCCCTGCATATCAGACATCCAGCCCTAACTATCCTTTTCTAAAAATGTACAAGCCAGTGATAAGGTAGAATTCATAAGAGTCTGTCTACTTGAAGGGAGTTGGTGGAAGGGGGAGTCTATGGAGTAATAGCCTAGATCAATGTTTCACGCTCCTCTGGACACAGACCCTGCTCTTCTGAAGCAACTGTGGGTTGGAGATGGGGAGGGGGAATAGACCATGGTCACAGACACAAAACAAATACAGAATTTAATGCAGCAACATGTACTAGGAAGACAATAAAATGAGGAAGGAAGACACAGTGTGAGGGAGATCGGGGAACACCTTTAGGTAAAACAGGAGAGAACTCTCAGGCAGGTGACATTTGAGCTGAGATCAAATGATGACAAGGAATTCATAGAGCAAAATCTAGGGAAAGAGTATTCCATGAAGAAGGCCCAGTAAATACAAAGATCCTGAGGCAGGCAAAGACTTAAAGAACAAAGAGAAAGAAATGCTTGGGGTTCTTAATGTGAGCAAGTGGGGGAGTGATTATGGAATTACTGTCCTTTCTCTTAGGTGTGACAATGAGGGGGGTCATCTGAGAGACGAGTGTATCTTTAGGATGTGCACACTCAGGTCCTGAGCGGTGATGGGCCACGAGGTCCTCAGTTCAGTTCAGTTCAATTCGGTCACTCAGTCGTGTCTGACTCTCTGCAACCCCATTTTGCAGCATGCCAGGCCTCCCTGTCCATCACCAACTCCCGGGAGCTTGCTCAAACTCATGTCTTTCGAGTCAGTGACGCCATCCAATCATCTCATCCTCTGTCATCCCCTTCTCCTGCCTTCAATCTTTCCCAGCATCAGGGACTTTTCCAATGAGTCAGTTCTTCACATCAGGTAGCCAAAATATTGGAGCTTTAGTATCAGTCCTTCAAATTAGTATTCAGGACTGATTTCCTTTAGGATTTACTGGTTTGATCTCCTTGCAGTGCAAGGGACTCTCAAGAGTCTTCTCCAACATCACAGTTAAAAAGAATCAATTCTTCAGTGCTCAGCTTTCTTTATGGTCCAACTCTCACATCCCTACATGACCACTGGAAAAACCACAGCTTTGACTAGACGGACCTTTGTTGGCAAAGTAATGTCTCTGCTTTTTAATATGCTGTCTAGTTTGGTCATAGTTTTTCTTGAGGTCCTCAGCTTCCTTTCAAGTGGTTCAGCAACATATCAGGACAAAATATTAACAACTGTTGATTTCAAGTGTAGCATATTCACTGTGCTATTCTTTCCATTTTGGGTTTGAAAAGTTCATGATAAGAGAATTACGAGAACAGAGAAAGATGTGGGGAGGTGGCCAGGATAAGGACCATGTAGATCTTGTGCTCAGGAATTTGGATTTTCACCTAAGCAGAAGGGATTGTAAGCCTCGGAGTGGCCTGATCTGGTTTGCCCTGGCATCAAAGCAATTGCCTTGGATGTCCACCGTTAGGTTTTGCAGATGATGGAGGAGTCTCTCCAGAGGCCCGCGGGAGCACGTTTCTGATTCTGATTCAGTGAACATTCCAAGCCAGGACTGTGAGTGCAGTTACCTTAGCTTCATTAGTCTCACTTAGACCGCATGAAATCCTGAGATGTCCTCAATATTATCCTCAATTCTTCAAAATGAGGAGACTGAGACCCCAGGTGACCAGCTAAGGAGTCACGAGCCCGTGGGGACAGAGTCCAGATCAGTTAGAACTTTAGCCCTGGGGCTTTGCTGAGTCATTACTCCACTTTTCCTAAACCAACCTCCAACATTAATCATAACTGATAAATTAATTGATTCATTACAGTCAAAGTTCCAAAGTGATTTTTCTGGAGGCAACTATAAAACGAGGACTGCTGTCACAGAGCGAGGCTAAATTGAATTGCACTTGTGGGCCAATGGGCCCTGCTTTTCTCTATAAAGAAGATCGCCCACCAGAGACCCACCAGCTCTGCCTTGCCCTCGGAGATCTGCAGCTGTGGTACCCGGGGTGGGGGCGGCAGTACCCTCGCTAATTCTGTTACACAAGGACTAATGATGCTTGTGTGTCTGTTTCAGCCCATCACAAATTACATGAAATTCACCTATTTAATCTTTCTTGCCCTCTTATTCAAGAGAGAACTATTGGTGTATTGTTAGGCCACGAGACAAACCGTCACTGTTATCCACATTCTTAACTGGAGGCAGCCTGACTGTCTTTCGTTAGCAAAAATTCCGAATAAACATCGCTGCTCTTTGAGATCACTCATAAGCAGCCCCCAGGAGACTGCAATTATACCCATTTATAATTCTCCTACCTCCCAATCTAACCCTTGATTCATGAATGTGCACTTTTGGGCGTCAGGCGTTAGAATAAATTAGACTATACAATTATGCGTAATTAAGGAGGGAAATGCGTACGGCGCTGCAAAGATGAGCCCTGTTTTGCTGAAGTAAAGCATGTCTATGTCAGCGTGCCAGCCCAGGGAGGCAGCGTGAAATACAATTAATGTTCTTTAGACTTAATGGGGGTTTCTGGTGCTGTTTTTCATTATCACAATATCTCAAGAAATGTAAACAGTGTTCCTCTAAGGCAATGGCAGTTCTACAGCCAAGACAGCGAAGACTCAGCAGAATCAACCGCAAATTCACAATGTTATGGATAGTGCTGGGATTTGTATTTTAAAACCGGTGCAAAACTGTCCCTGCTGAGGAGCTGAGACGTTCCATTCCCAGCCCCCTGGGGGTGACTCTGCAGCCTCTTCAGCTTTGTAGCAATAAGGTTACAGCCAAACTCCTGTGGGTTATTGAAGCCACCTGTGCTCCACTTCTGAGGCTCACTCACATTCCCAGGCCTCCCCTCTCTAGTCCTATTTCTACTCTTCTCCTTCACAGGACAATTTGTGTGAGACATGTTAAAAGCCTGACTTTTACAACCCTCATAAAATCCCATCTACTCCAATCCAAATGCAGCCAGCAGTGCTCGGACAATCAGACTGAGTTTCAGCCTCTTGATGGAGATAAGCACACAGCAGGAATGATTTTTTTTATTATTATTTAATTGTTACATAGGAGTGCAAGGAAATGGAAGGGCATTCTGGCCAAGCCAGGTAGATAGAACAAGATGGGCATTCTGCAGAGAGGGCTGCCAAAGAAGCCACCAGAGGAAGAAAGGAGGGTTGTGGGTGTCGAGAGAAAGGTCCCCTCGAGGTTAAACCAACGAGGAGGTGGGGAGTGGGGAGTGGCATGAGGAGCCTGAAAAGCCCGATTATCCAGCCAGGACCAGGGCGATCACAGCGAGAGATGACATCAGGGTGAGGAGGGACACAGAGGAGAAAGGCTGTCCCGGATGGTGGGGTTGTAGGCAGGAGAGGCCACAGAATCAGGATGGGGGAGGTTCTGGGAATTATCCTGAGCCCCCACCCAGGTCCCCACCCAGTTGTGGCTGAGCGACTTTCCAGGCTGGGGAGCATCTGAGCCCCTGAGGCCCCTCATGTTTCCCAGGAGGAACCTGCGCTCCTGAAAGGGGCCAGGAGTCCCCACCTGCCTCCAGGGAACCTGGGAAACTTAGGCCAAGGCCTCGGACCCAGACGACCGTGGGTTTGCTGAGAATTACGGGGAAAAGAACGTGGCCAGAGGGCACTTTGCAGACCCTCGGGCCCGGTGAGTGTCTGAGCTGGCGAGTTAAGTCCTGACCTGAAGCTGGATCCACAGCATCTGCCTGCAGGAGACACACGCGTGCTTGCACACGCACATACACAGAGGTATGTGAATGCACACACAAAAAAGCACTCACACACAAGATCCATCCCCTTCTTCCTCAAAAAGGAAAAGAGGCGAGCCACAGACATCACCATGTTTGGTCTTTGAACAGCAACAGCTGAAAAAAGAACTATCCAAACCAGATAATCAAATGACACCATCAGCCCGGCCTACAGCCCCACGTAGGCAATCGTGAGCTGCCCCGCCACCACTGGGGTTCCCTGATGAGCAGACAAGGATGTAGGAGAAGACTGTGGCACAGCCCATTTAGGGAAGGGAGAACCATGTTCATAAACGTGAGGCCTCAAGGAAGGCAATGTGGTTTTAAACTTTGGGGGGATGGGATTCCCCTTGACCTCTGAAATGCTCCCCAGAACCCAACACAAAAAGCAGGCTAAAGGCAGATCTCACCTCCCTCCTCCACCCCTCGCACCCAAGACACCCCCACGGGGCTCTGAGGTCCCGGAGAGAAAACTGCTGCCAGAGCCAAAACGTGTCCCAGAGTCAGGCACCACCTCAAGTGGGTCAGAATCCCGTTTGTCAACTTTGAGACCCTTGACCTTTCTGGGCATCAGTTTTCTTGCAAGATCAAGAGGATTACATGAAATAACCTGCTGTAAACACTCGGGTGTGAGCCATAGATCTGCTCTGTCCAGTATGGGATCCCCTAGCCCCACGGGGCTGGTCCGAATTGAGAGCCGCTGTAAGTGTAAAACACACACTGGATTCCACAAACTTAATAAGACACAAGTGTAAGATATCTCATTAATAATTTGAATATTGATTACATGTTGAATTGATACTATTTTGGATATACTAAGTTAAAAAACTATATTATTAGAATTAATTTCACTTGTTTCTTTTCTTTTTTTCAATGCAACTAACAGAAAACATTGAACTACATACATAGCCGGCTTTATGCTTCTCCCAGACATCATGGCAAGAGGCACTCTGCAGCAAAAGTGTCCCTTTCGCAAAGATGAGGCCAAAAGGATGGGGCGTCCCCAGTATTTTTCGTCAGTGATAGTGAAGAGGTAAGCCTCACATTTTGATCCAAGGCAAAAAGAGGGCAGAAGATCAGTAACTTCTGTGGTCCCAAAAGGTGAGCCCCAGAATCTGATTTGGAAAGCAAAGCTCCAGATTTTTCTGATTTACTTGGACAGTCAGTTGATCTAGAGGTAGCTAAGGGAGATTATGGTAAGGGGAGTCTACAGCCCCAATGGGGTCAGGATGCTCAATTCGAATTTCAGATAAACAATGAAGAAATTTTTTTGTATAGGTACATCCTCATGGACTTTCTGTATGTTTAGTCACTAAATATGTATAGTCACTAAACCCCAGGTGGCATGAAAGACTGCAGCAGAGAAAGCAGACACTGTGTTGGAAAGTAACAATGGCCTGGGATTTAAAAACATAACTCTGGAGCCAATGTCTTGGGTTCAAATCCTGAGCCCGCTACTTACACCTGTGTGACCTTGGGCCTGTTACTTAACCCTCTGTGACTCGGTCTGCACATCTGTAATATGGGTCTAATAATACTTCCCTTGTAAGAATGCTACTACTACCGGCAAGTATACTGGTCTACAGTTGAGTTTTTTTTTTCTCCTAGCAACTCAGCTGTGCTTTCTACAGCTACTAGTTGCTTCTCTGGCGGCTCTTTGCCCACCCCTATCATCCCTGTCCTCTTCTGCAAGGCTGGGAACCAGGGAAAGCGCGGTAGACAGCACCACCTTGAGTCGAATTCCTCCCCTTTCGGAGGAAGCCACTTTCTCCTCCTTTCTTTCCTATTCCCGGACCAGTTCTGGGCAACTGGCAGCTATTTTCACGTGAGCTCAAGTTAACGTCTGGAGGAGCTCCGGGGCGCGTGGGCAGTTCACCCTGCGATCTAGCCGCCGGCCCCGGCTGGAGCTCGCATCTCCGAAGACTAACGTGTGTGGTTAGAGGCGAGCGCCGGGCTTTCAGAGAAGGCGGTCGGGTGTTTGCAGACCAGGGCGAGCCCTTATGAAAGCAGATAAAAGAAAACATTTATTAACGTGTCATTACGAGAGGAGCGCCCGGCCGGGGCTGTCGCAAGCCCCGCGCAACACCTGGCTTCTTCGAGCTCCGAGGGAGGAGAAAAAGAAAGCAAGCGGAAAGGAGGCAAGGATTCTTTCTCTTCGTTTCCAGCCAAGTGGACCTGATCGATGGCCCTCCTGACTTTATTGCGATATTTGATTTATTAGGGATGCCCCCCTCGCGCGTGTGCGTGTTAACACACACACCCCCGCGCAAGCACGCCTCGGGCCCGCGTCCCTCCCTCATTCCCACCTCCCGGGCGAAGCCCACAGCTGTTTCAACTCTCCACCGAGGGCGAGCGGGAGCGAGTGTGTGCCGGGTGAGTGTGCGTCTGTGTCCCGGCGAGGGTGCGCGCTCGGCGCCGGGAGCGCGGCCAGCGGGGTCCCGAGGCATCGGGAGGCGGAGTGCCGCTCCGACCCCCGCTCTCCGCCACTGCCCCGTCCGGGGCCGGACTTCGGTGCAGCAGAGCCCGGGCCAGCCGGGCCGCCTGTCCTTCCAGCTGGAGGTAAAGCGCTCGCGCGCGGTGGGGCGCCGGGAGGGCGCCGCGGCGGGGTCCCCGCGGCGGCCGGCCCGCTGCTCCCCGCCCCGCGCGGAGGCTGGGGGTGCAGGCAGGGGGCCGGGCCGAGCGGTGCCCGGGGGCTGGCTCGGGTGGCGCGGCGGGGCCGGACTAGGGCGATGCGAGAGCGGCCCGGGTGGGGCGCGGACCCGGACTTTGGCGAGGGCGGCGCGCCGGGGCGGGGGCCGAGGGGCGGCGGCGGCGGAGCCCGAGCCCGAGGGCGGAGAGGCGGGAGGAGGCGGAGGAGGGGAGGAGGAGAGTCGGCACTCGCCGGAGATGCGGCGGCGGCGGCAGCAGCGGCGGCGCGGAGTCCCCTGCTCCCCGCTGCCCGGCCGGGCTGCGGCAGAGGCGGCGGCGCCCCGCGCCGGGTGAGGCCGCTTGGGCTGTGCGCTCTGGTGAGTGAGGCGCGGGGGCCAGGTGGGCAAGGCGGGGGCTCCCGGCGGCCCTCGCCGGCCCCGGAGCCAGTGCGGCCGCGAGCGCCGCCCAGGTGAGCCCGGGGCCGGTCCCGACCGCCGGGCCACGGCCCCGGCTCCAACGCGGAGCGCGGAGGTGGGACCCGGCGGGCAACGGGGTGGCGCCGGCGGGCCGCGGGAGGATGACCGGTATGACCCCGCTGGCGGGCTGGGCGAGCGGGCACGGACTTCCCACCGCGCCCCTGACCCGCCGACACGCCTCGCGGAGCCGTGGAGGCCTCGGGGGCCGCGCTCCTGGACTCGCCGGCCGCCGGGGAATGGCCTCCTTGACCCTTTTGAGTTTAGACCCAGTGGAGCGGCTAGTAGCCAGACCACGTGGGGCTTGTCCGGGCAAGACATGGGAAAGCGGTGGACCGGATCTTCAGAGTGGTAACTTGCAGATACCGAAAGGGCAAATAGGATTATAAAGACAAACTTCCTCCCAGGCTGGGTCAGAACCAGTTCTCATCTCCTTGTAGACAGAGGCCCCGGGCGCCAGAGGATTTCGGAAGTATGACAGTGAAGCTGCAGCGATTTCTAAGAGTGTACTTTTTTTTTTTTTTTAACATTCTTTATAGTAGTTCATTCATTCGTTCTACAAGCGTTTGTGAAGCACCTCCTGGTGCCTGGCACCACCGTTATGTTCCAGAGAGAAGCGATGAACAGAAAACCTGGTTTCTGAGCAGTGGAAGCTCTTAGTTCACTTGGAGGGCAGCTGGGGAAAGAGACGCAGTCTAAGGTGGGCACCGCAAGGAGACGCACGCAAATCCTGATTTTGCCCAATGACCTCTGCCTGCAACTTCTTGTTTAGAGACTGAAGACCACTCTGCCTGCACACAGTAGGACAAGCCCATTTTGGCAACCCCCTTTCTCCTCCTCCACCTTCCTGAGAGTTCTGAATATTCCCTTCCCCCTCTCCTCTCTGGGCAGCCTTTCCTGCAGCTTGTTTTAATCACTTTTTGAGTTAAAAGTCAATATTTAATTAACCAAGTCATTACATTCAGCTTACGTTTGCATCTGGGTATTTGCGCATCTGTGCATCTTGGGGCACCCGCCCGCACACCCCTCCATCTGTCCCCTGATTCTTTCCCACAGGGCTGCCCTCAGTCTTTGCGGCAGAGAAGGGAGGATGCTCTCAAGCGGGTTCTCTGGGGGCCAGAGAAGCAGGGAGGATGGGCTTTCCTTGGAGGACACCCCACGCCTCTCCCCGGAGCAGGAAGAGCTGCTCTCTCCTTGTAGTTTAATAGAAAAGGGGATTTCTTGCTGCATCTCCACTCCCCATTACAGAGCCACTGGAGGGTTTTAATTAAATTGAAACCATTCATTCTGTATAGAAAGAGGGTGGGGAGGAGACTAAAAGGTCACTTACCTGGTGAGAGAGGTTCTCCCAGGTTTGCTTGTCCACCTGTGCAAGCTAGAGCTCATCACAACAGTCTGTCCAGGTGTGTAATTTAGTGTCCTCATTAGCAGCTCGAGGAGAGATGGTGGGCTTGGCTGATGGCTGCTGACTATTTGCATGTGAAGGATCTTCCTTCCTTGGGCCAAGTTTATGGACATAAATGCATGATGTTGGCATGGCTACAGTGGCTGAGAGGCAGTGTGGCTTGGGGCTTTGTGTTTATTTATTGGGTTTTTTTAATTTGAGTTTATGGCATTTTCTGAAACCTTAATTACATGTTAAGTTTTCATACTTGAAGGTTGAATGATGAGTTGATTGTAGAAAGCCTCAGCCTGGAGAAGGACCCTGTGGCTGTGTGTGTGTGTGTGTGTGTGTGTGTGTGCGCGCGCGCGCGTGCACATCCCCTGCCCAACTCTTCCCTTCAACTGCCATCCTGAGGACCTAGCTGATGTGCACTCGCACACCCGGACACTTGAAGATCCTTTGGATTTGGGAATAACATTTCCCTCTTCCTTTCCCTGGATTTGTTTGATTTATCTGTTTGGACCTGCCTCAAGGGGGCAGAGTCTGGTCTCTGGAGTTAGCCAGATGGAGAATCACACCCAACTCCATCCAATCTGTTCTTACACTTCCTCCCCTCAGAGAGAGACTGAAAGCGTTGCCCTGCAGAAAACTATCAGCATTTCTGACCAGCTCGTGGTTAAGGGAGAGCTGAGTCTAGACTTGAGATGACAGCTAACACTTAAGTAGCGGTTCATGGGCCAAGCACCCTTCTAAATCCTTGTGCATAATAACATTTAATTCACACAAAACTCCCAGGAGGTAGGTCTTCTGATTGTCATCGCGTTAAAGAGGAGGTAACTAAGTCACTGAGAGAATTGTCACTTTCCAACAGCTGGTCAGTCATCAAGCCAGGAATGGCGAGGCCCTGGGGCGCCAGGGTCCACTCTGACCTACCGTATCCTCCCCTGTCCTTGACCTTGGCCTCTTTTCCAAGTGTAGAAACACCTCGTGCAGCAGAAGAGAACACAGACAATCAGACTTTGAAAGGCAGAAGCCCTTCAAACCTCCAGTGTTGGGGAGCCTGGGCTGTGTATTTTTAATCTCAGGGTTGGGGGTGCCTTGAGGAAAACACACGACTGCCTGGCCACGTTCCCTCCTCCCTACAAGTACACACACACACTCTCTCTCTCCTCTAGTCAGGATGCAGAGCGAACCATCACGCAGGGGCTGGCGTAAAAGAGCCATGAAATCTGAGATGAGGGTTTGTGCCCCCTGAAGGTACAATGGGTGAAACTTCTCCTAGAGGTGCGGCCCTCTTGTGGTTGGTGATGGAGTCGCATGAGCCTGTCCCTGGAGGGGTGGTCCAAGGGGGTCCGGGGCCCTTTGTTTCAGGCCTGGGCCCTGTGAGACCAGTGGATGTGGAAGGCGCGGCCGCCTCTCAGGACTCACCTCCAGGCAAGGGAAGCCTCACCCAGGTTCCCTGGGCCTCCTCGTGATGGGCCCTGGTGAGGAATCTGCAGGGCCCCTGATCTGGATTCAAGGCGCTGGCTAATTGGAAGATCATTAAGATCATTATAATTAATTGGCACCCTGATAAATGGCGTGATTGCCTAATTGGGGTGGTTGCTAGGGAACAAGGCCTCACTCGGAGCCGAAAGGGGACGTGGTGTGGGGCTGGCCGCAGGTGGGTGTCAGGGTTACCAGCCCAGCCGGTTAATGGGTGGGAAGCCAGAGCCATCGTCCCTCGCATCAGCTGGTGTTCACTGGGCAACTGCTTGTGTAAATCACAAGTGGATTATCAGTTAGGGGATATTTTCCTAGAAGGACTGGAAAGTACCCAGGATCTTTTTTCTTGTAAGCAACAGAAAGCAGGGCTGGGAGGGATCACAAATCAGTGTTAGGAGAGAAGGGGACTTACTGGCTTCCATGACTGAAAATTGCTAAGGGAACAGCTTCAGGCTCAGCTGAGTCACTGCTCAAGTTCTGGCCTGAGAATCTGTTCCTCTCCATCTCTGCGCTCCCTTCCACGGGGCTGGTTTTTCCCTCCAGCTCCGAGGGGCAGGCAGGCTCTGGCACCACGGTCCGGAGAGCCAGCATGCCCAGCTAACAGCCCGGCTGTGTCATCCACGGCACGTTACTTAGCCCTTCTCTGCCTTCATGTTTTCATCCAGCCAATGACGATGATCATAGCACCCCTCTCCTGGCTGGTAGCAAAGGATAAAATGAGATCATCGGTGTCAAGTGCTTAGCCTGACATCTGACACAGGCAAGCCCTGGGGAAACACTGACTGTTCTCATGACTAAGGTGTTGAGTTCAAGAGCTGTCCCCCTCATCCTCTCCACTTTGAGCCCACCAGAAAAGAACAAGGTAACACCCACCCAAGCCCCAGGCATCTATGTGATTGGACTGTTTGATGTCACGTGCTCTCTTCAAGCTGATCAGTGGTCACAGAAATGAGCTGCTGACCATAAGCTTCAGGCCAGGCTCCCAGGCCCCACCCAGAAGTCAGGGGTTGGGGCAAACCAACTGGAACTCCAAAGCCCCAAAGGACTTCGGGGAAAGGGAGGCTGGTTGCTGGTAAGGTGACAGCCAGTGCCTGTGATGGGGATGGGGGCGGACAGGAATGTGAGAGATCATGGCTAGATGGACCTCCTTCCAGTTCGGTTGAAGTGGGGACCATGGAAACAGCTGCTGGGTGGGCAGCCTCCCCCGCCCCTCACTGGGGTCAACAGGTATTAGAAGCCAAACTTTTCTCCCTCGGTGTCTGGCTTCAATTCTGTGCTTTCTGGTGGCCAGGGGCAGCGTTTGCCCAACTTTCCACCACGAAAGTCACCTGGAGGCTTTTGTTAAAAAAAAAACCCAAATTCTAGATCCTGCTGAATCAAACTCTCAGGGAAGGCTCTGGCTGTTGGAAGGGAACCAGAGTGCTGTGTGTGTGTGTGTGTTCCATGTCGGCAGAGAGGTGGAAGGAGGGCCCTCGCGTGTGTTTACTTGTCCTCCTGTCTGTTGCAGGGGCTGCCAGAAGGCAGAGGAAATGCTCTAAGTGAGGCCGGGCATATAGAGGTGTTCCGTGTAGGTTAAGAGGGCATTCCTCTTGTTTGTCTGTGCCATGTGTTTACTGAGCAGCTACAGGGCGCCAGGCTCTGTGTTAGGCTTTAGGATGGGCAAGAGAGAGCCCTGCCATCGTGGGATTTGCATTCCAGAGGGTGAGAAGATAATACACAAGCAAGCAAGTCCGAGGCGTTTTCAGAAGGTGATGGCCTCTCTGGTGGAAACAAGGCGAAAGTGAAAGTGTTCGTTTCTCGTCGGGCTCTCTGCAACCCCGTGAACCGTAGCCCGCCAGGCTCCCCTGTCCATGGGTTCTCCAGGCAAGGACACTGGAGCGGGTTGCCATGCCCTCCTCCAGGAACAAGATGGTAATATGACAAAAATGATGGGGTCGGGGAGCACAGCTTTTGGCAGGTGGTTAGGGAGGCCTCTCTGAGGATGTGGCTTCTAAGCTGTGACCTAAATTTTTTGAGATGAGTCAACAGCTGAAGGATAATCTGGGGGAAGAGCATTCTGGGTAGAAGGAACAGCCAATGCAAAGGCCTGGAGATGGAGAGGGGTGGCCTATTTGAGACACCAGTTTAAAACACGAGGTAAAGTTCAGTGGTGTGAAGGGCAGTGAGTAAGAAGCGGGGGAGTGGGGAAATGAGGTCAGTGGTGAGAAACGAGGGCCAGGGCGAGAAATTCGTTTTTTATTCAAATGAAATGGAAAACCATTGGAGAGTTTTAAGTCTGGGAGTGACAAGATCGGTATTTTAGAAAGATCTCAGTGGCTACCATGAGAAGGATGCTTTCTAAGAGGAAGCTGGGATATGAGTTTGGGAGCTGATATTGGCCAGGATTTTGGTGGTAACAGAGGAGATGGAGTGAAAGGGGTGAATTGGAGATGTATCATGAAGGTGGAACCAGTGGAACCTTCTGATGGATTGGATGCTCAAAGTGAGGGAAGCACTATAATTTCCAACCAAGGATAACTTTGCACCCCACGGGACATTTAGCAAGGTCTGAACATGTTTTGGGGGGCTTCCCAGGTGGCGTTAGTGTCAGAGAACCCTGCTTGTCAATGCAAGAGACTTAAGAGACACAGGTTTAATCCCCAGATCAGGAAGATCCCCTGGAGGAGGGCATGGCAACCCACTCCAGTATTCTTGCTTGGAGAATCCTCATGGACAGAGGAGCCTGCTTTGGGCTACAATCCATCGGGTCGCATGGAGTCAGACACGACTAAAGCAACTTAGCACAAAAACATGGAGACGTTTTTGATTGCCACAACTAGGGAGGGGATGCTACTGGTAACCAGTGGGTGGAGGCCAGGGATGCTGTTAAACACCCTTCAATGTGCAAGACACCCCCAATCTGGACAACGAAGAATGAGGCACCCCCAATATCTCTAGGGCCAAGGAGTCAAAGATAACTGGGCAGCTTGGTGTAGGGTGATTGGTGCAGAGAAGATGAGCAGAGAAGGTTTGGAGGAGGGAGGATGATCCAGAATTTAATTGTGGAGGTGTTGGGTGTGAGATAACATTCGTCCTGGGTGGCCTAAAGCTCACTGGGTGCTGGATACACAAGTCTGGAGCTGTATGGGGCTGGCAACTGAAATTAGAGAGTCATCAGTGCATCCATGTTATTTTAAGCCTTGGGACTGGACATGATCAGTTAGGGAGAATGTGTTTTGTTCTCTTGTGGGGTTTCCACCCTCTTCCCTCCCCACTGCAATGCCTGTCTTGCATCTATTTGATGAATATTTTTAGCACGTCCCACACTCTCACCTCTTTATGACAGTCCTGAGAAACTCCCAAAGGCTCAGGCTGAAACCACTGCCCCCACCCCTATCCATCTCCTCATTGCTCTGTGATTAGCAGACAGAGCTAAACAGTCATCACGCTGCAACAGAAGCCCTGGGGAAATTGCTTAAGTTCATAAGGATCCTGGCCCTTAAACAGGCAGCATAATGCCTCCTTGGTAGAACAGCTGTTAGCCTGGTCTCCAGAGCGTCTCCTCCAGCCCAGACCCAGACTTCATGGAATTCTCTCTAACCAGCAGCCGCCACTGTTTTGAATTTTCCACGGTCTCTTAATATGATTCCAAAACACACGTTGCCCAGTGGCCCTGGCTTCTGATGCGTAACTTCACCTTGCACAAGGCCTGGATCCACTGCTTTGCACACCTGGGCCTCGCTTGAAACTTGGATGAGTTCTATCCCAAACTCTAGAGTCGTTATGAAGCAGGGCTTGTGTGTGTGAGTTGATGGGGCGGGCCATCCCCAGGGACTATGAGCGGTACCCAAGATGTGTTTGGCCAGGTGGAAGCCAGATGTGTTAGGGGAAGAATGCTGTCAATCGCCTTTCTTATTGAATCAAGACCAGGGCCCCAGTGGGTGACTTGACCCACCTTGGCAGCCAGAAAAGGGGAGTGTTTTCTTAAAAAACATAAGTCCAGGAGATGTTCATGCTCTGGTGAAAATTAGATCATCCAAAAGCAGCATTTCTGGCATGTTCTAGACACAGGCAGTATCCACAGACTTCTGATTGCAGGCCACTTACCTCAATATTTCAGAGAACAGGAAAGCCTACTAGAGTCTTAGTGGTTTGGAGTCCTAATCATCTGAGTGTGAATCAAGATGTATTCACTACAAGTAACAGAATTCCTGGCTGAGGGTGTCTTATACAATAGAAAACACTTAAATCTCACATAACAGGAGTCCAAAGCAGGGGAGCCCAGAGGCCAATTTGTTGGTAAAATAGTGTCATCAAGAGCCCAGGACGGGCCTGGTGCGCTGGGAAGACCCAGAGGGATCGGGTAGAGAGGGAGGTGGGAGGGGGGATCGGAATGGGGAATACATGTAAATCCATGGCTGATTCATGTCAATGTATGACAAAAACCACTACAGTATTGTAAAGTAATTAGCCTCCAACTAATAAAAAAAAAAAAAAAGAACCCAGGATATTCCTAGCCTGTCTGTCTGTCCTCAGCATGTCTTTGGTCTTTGTTGCTTCATGATCTTAGATGGCTGCCACAACTCCAGACATGGCATCCGCATCAGTTTAGTTGCTCAGTCATGTCAGACTCTTTTAGAACCCCATGGACTGCAGCACGCCAGGCCTCCCTGTCCATCACCAACTCCCGGAGCTTGCTCATACTCATGTTCATCGGGTCAGTGATGCCATCCAACCATCTCATCCTCTGTCGTCCCCTTTTCCTGCCTTCAATCTTTCCCAGCATCAGGTTCTTTTCAAATGAGTCAGCTCTTTGCATCAGGTGGCCAAAGTATTGGAGTTTCAGCTTCAGCATCACTCCTTCCAATGAACACCCAGGACTGATCTCCTTTAGGATGGACTGGTTGGATCTCCTTGCAGTCCAAGGGACTCTCAAGAGCCTTCTCCAACACCACAGTTCAAAAGCATCAATTCTTCAGCACTCAGCTTTCTTTATTGTCCAACTCTCACATCCATAGATGACTACTGGAAAAACCATAGCCTTGACTAGATGGACCTTTGTTGGCAAAGTAATGTCTCTGCTTTTTAATATGTTGTCTAGGTTGGTCATAACTTTTCTTCCAAGGAGCAAGTGTTTTTTGATTTCATGGCTGCAATCAGCATCTGCAGTGATTTTGGAGCCCAAAACAATAAAGTTTCTCACTGTTTCCATTGTTTCCCCTATCTATTTGCCATGAAGTGATGGGACTGGATGCCATGATCTTAGTTTTGTGAATGTTTAGTTTTAAGGCAACTTTTTCACTCTCCTCTTTCAAGAGGCTCTTTAGTTCTTCTTTGCTTTCTGCCAAAAAGGTGGTGTCATCTGCATATCTGAGGTTATTGATATTCCTCCCAGCAATCTTGATTCCAGCTTGTGCTTCATCCAGTCCAGCGTTTCTCATTTTCTCATGATGTACTCTGCATATAAGTTATATAAGCAGGGTGACAATATGCAGCCTTGATGGACTCCTTTCCCGGTTTGCAACCAGTCTGTTGTTCCATGTCCAGTTCTAGCTGTTGCTTCCTGACCTGCATACAGATTTCTCAGGAGGCAGGTCAGGTGGTCTGGTATTCCCATCTCTTTAAGAATTTTCCATAATTTGCTGTGATCCACACAGTCAAAGGCATTAGCATAGTCAATAAAGCAGAAATAGATGTTTTTTTGGAACTCTCTTGCTTTTTCAATGATCCAGTGAATGCTGGCAATTTGATCTCTGGTTCCTCTGCCTTTTCTAAAACCAGCTTGAACATCTGGAAGTTCATGGTTCATGTACTGTTGAAGCCTGGCTTGGAGAATTTTGAGCATTATTTTGATAGTGTGTGAGATGAGTGAAATTGTGCGGTAGTTTGAGCATTCTTTGCATTGCCTTTCTTTAGGATTGGAATGAAAACTGACCTTTTCGAGTCCTGTGGCCACTGCTGAGTTTTCCAAATTTGCTGGCATATTGAGTACAGCCCTTTCACAGCATCACCTTTTAGGATTTGAAATAGCTCAGCTGGAATTCCATCACCTCCACTAGCTTTGTTCGTAGTGATGCTTCCTAAAGCTCATTTGACTTCGCATTCCAGGATGTCTGGCTCTAATCCAGTGATCACACCATCGTGATTATCTGGGTCGTGAAGATCTTTTTTGCATAGTTTCTCTGTGTATTCTTGCCACCTCTTCTTATCATCTTCTTATCATCTTCTGTTAGGGCCATACCATTTCTTTCCTTTATTGTGCCCATCTTTGCATGAAATGTTCCCTTGGTGCCTCTAATTTTCTTGAAGAGATCTCTAGTCTTTCCAATTCTGCTGTTTTCCTCTATTTCTTTGCATTGATCACATCCCCATACAAAATGGGAATAGAGAGCAGGACTCCTTGCTATCTCTTTTACTTAGCAAAATTCTTCCAAGGATACCCCCATACCAGCAGACTTAGCTTTATGCTTCACTGGCCCAGGGTTGGGTTTACCTCACCTCTAAGCCAAACACTGACCAAGGGAAATAGGTTTTTTATGTTTGACTTAGCTCAGTGTTTCGCCAAATTAGCAGGCCAAACACCCTCTTCTTATAGCAGATGTATTTTGCCTAGTTTCCCTGAAGTAAATTCATAGATAATATAACCTATCTGCACATATATTTTAATAATCAATAAAGTATCCCGACAGTAATTTAAAGAAAAACTAAAAAGGAAATTGATTTATAATTAAGCTATATATTGAGCCTATGAACACTTAGCACAAGTACCTTAGAGGGTGTAATGAAGCAGGTATTCACACTGGGGCAGAATCATGTAGATCTGACGGCTCCAAATGCAGTAAGATACATACAGATGTTTGGCTTTGACAGCTCGAAGACCACCAGTGCTATAGCCATACGCAATATGCTTTTTCAAAATAGAGAACAACCTACCAAAATTTCCAAGTGAAGCAAACTACCGTCTTCCCTCAAGTTCCCTAGTGATCATATTCCCGGAAGACATGGTTTAGGATAGAACCGCACAAAAACATCTTTGGTGTTTATATGTGAAATGGAGTTCATGTCTAAGGTCAGGCAGTGTAAAAAGCTATTTCACCTCCGTGGATGTCTGGCGGGATGTTAGAAAGTCATGCTGGAAATGGGGTGATTCTTCACTGTGTGGAGCATTGTGAATTATCCACCTTCCCTGCACCCCCACTAGACCCCAGAAGCACCCCCCAGTCACATGACAACCGAAAACTCATGAATTCCTGAGAAACACCTCTTGGGGGGACAGTTTCACCCTCCTGAGTCTACTGGCTTAGACTAATGCTGGTTGTTGCCAGAGGGCAGCAAGTTCCGCCCCCTGAAAAAACTGGATCCTGTGGACCAAAGAACGGCCAGAAGGGAAGGCACATGCAGTTTCTGCCTCAGAGTTGTCCCCAGGCTCCTTTCTGCCCCTCACCCTCCTATTGACATATTCCTGAAATGTCCCGGTCAGTCTAGCCACTGAGATAAACCCACGTGGTTGGCACGGATTGGCCTCTGCTGTGAATGGGGTGATGAGTTCTTGGGCTCATCTGGGTATTGGTGGTTTCCACCTGCAGGAGATGAAGCTGGTACAGGTGACTGCACAGAAGAACTCACTGAGAATCCATGTGTCATACATAGTGGGTAAGGTCATGGACTCTAGAACCAGACTTCCTGGTTCAAATCCCAGCTGGGCCACGCCGAAGCTGGGTGGAGCTGGCCAAGTCACTTAACCTCTGTGAGCCTCAGATACCTCTTCTGTAAAACGTAGGTAATCCCAGTAGCATCCTCCTAGAGTTACTGTGAAATACCAGAACAGTATGTGGGCGCATGGGACATTGCCTCAAAAGGCAGATATTATTATTGCTTATATTTGTAGGTACTTTTTAGCTTTTTTGAGTTGAGATGTAATTGACATGTAACACTGTATTCATTTTAGATATATACACATAACGATTTGATATATGTACACATTGCAAAATGATTACCCCAGTAAGTTTTAACATCCATCCCACACATACTTAGTTTTTTTTTTTTTTTCTGATAAGAGCTTTTCAGATCTACTGTTAGCAACTTTCAAACATACAATATAGTTTGTTAATTATAGTTACCACGCTGTAACTCACATCCACGAGACTTACTTATTTTATATCTGGAAGTCTGTGCCTTTGACCCCCTTCACCCATTTCACTTATCCTTCACCCGTCAGTTTTGCAATCACCAACATGCTGTCTATCTGTGAGTTCAGTTATGGGTTTGGTTTTTTAGATTTCACTTATAAGTGAGATCATGCAGTATTTGTCTTTCTCTGACTTATTTCACTTAGTATAATGCCCGTAAGGTCCATCTGTGTTGTCACAAATGGCAGAAGTTCTTAATTTTTATGGCCAAATAATCCACTGTAGACGTATACCACATTTTCTTTGTCCACTCATCCATCAATGGACTCTTTGATTGTTTCCATATCTTGGCTGTTGTTAAGTAATGCTTCAGTGAACATGGGGTGTACAGATAGGTTTTTGAGGGATTTCATTTCCTTAGGATTAACACCCAGAAGTGGAATTGCTGGGTCATGTGGCAGTTCTAGTTTTAATTTTCTGAGGAACCCCTACACTGTTTTCTATCATCGCTGCATCAGTTCTTTTCAGCTTTGAAGTGCTTTTACACCTAGCATCCTGTGTGGTCTTTTCAGCCAGTTTGCTTATGAGAAAGGCCACTGGTCTCCCTCCTCCTGCTGAGAAATGTCCAGCTTAGAGAGACGGCAGCAGGCTGAAGGCATGACTGGGCTCAGGGCTTGATTCTTTTGGGCCACCTCCTCTTTTGGGCCTTGGCGAGGCCCTCTTGGGAAAGGAGCTGATCTGTAGGGGACAGACCTCGAGGACAGGGCCCTGAGTGTGTCCTCGGAGCCCAGGGTGGGGCTCGTCACCATGCGGACAGGGAGATGCCCATGAGTAAACAGGGGTTCCTAACCGAATCTCCGGGGGCGCTCTTAAGTTCCAGTGCCCACACCGTACCCAGATCAACAAACTCAGCACCCCTGGGGGTGGGACCCCGGCATCAGGCTGTCTTACAGCTTCCAGATGATTCCAACATACAGCTGAAGTTGGAGGGCTCCTGAAGCAGGAGAGTAGGTGCCTGTTGGGATGCATTTCTGCAAAGTCACAAAAGGGCTTGTGGGGGCTGGCAGCTCCTCGAAACAACCCTCCCTCCAGGGGCCTGCTGCACCCATAGTAAAAACTCCTTGGCCCTGCACCGCCTGGCCTCCACTTCCGTCTCACTGCACACCCCTCTAAGCGCGTGACCCGCAGACACACTGGCCTCCTCTGCCTTCGGATGCCTCTGTCGAAAGTGCTGAAGTGAGAGCTGGAGAGAAAGAGACATGTGGGTTTCAGGTTTTCCTCACCCCGGGCCCACATCACTTGGTTCCATTACTTGCCTGGCCCACATGGGCCTTGGCGTTTGCCTTTTGTTGCTACACTTTGCTCACACCAAAGGGCCACCCTTCTAGGGGCAATATGTTGCAATTTCATTTATTTTAATGATAATAAAATCTAGTATCTACATGGTACTTGTTGCCAAGCGTTTAATCATCAGGAAAGTGTTCGTTGCTCAGTCATGTCTGACTCTTTTGCGACCCCATGGACTGAAGCCCACCAGACTCCTCTGTCCATGGGATTCTCCAGGCAAGAATACTGGAGTGGGTTATCATTTCCTTCTCCAAGGGATCTTCCTGACGCAGGGATTGAACCTGGGTCTCCTGCATTGCAGGCAGATTCTTTACCGTCTAAGCCACCAGGGAAGCCCTTTAATCATCATGATAATCCTTTTAACCAGGGCCTGTTATCTCCATTTCAAAGTTGAGGAAACTGAGGCAGAGGATGTGATGCCCTCACCGGAAAAGGGGGCTCAACTTGTTCATCTTTGTAGCAGCCCACCAGCTGTTTGAAACTGATTGAAAGAATGAATGAATGATGTTCTCCGCTAAGTGTTCTTCTGAGTAAAGCCACTGGCCCCAGGAGACAAAAGTCTCGACTCACCGTAGGAAACCTTCCAGGCTCTCATCAGTGTCATTCCAGGCTCTTTAGCCGTGTGTCTGCTGTGTAACAGATCACTCCCAGCTCAGTGGCTTAAAGCAACGATTATTTCTAACAAGATTATGGGTTGCCAGGTGGTTCTCGATTTGAGTGATGCCAGCTGGAAGGTCCAAAATGGCACCATCTGAATGGCTGTCAGCGACTGTTGGTCCAGAAACGGGTGCTCAGCTGAAGGGCTCCATCCTCCTCCACGTGGTCTTTCCCCTTGGCTGCTTGTACCTCCTCACCGTGTAGCGTCTCGGGATAGCCTGACTTCTAAGACCGCACATATAAAAGCTGCCAGGCCTTCTTAAGGCTTCCACTTCGCAAGTTCTAGGGGCCTAGGGGCAGGAGTGGCCAGCAGCCTCCTGAAGGAGGGGTTCCAATGAGATAAATGCCCCCCTGCTTTTTCTGTTCTTAACATTCCATTTGAGGGTCAGGGCCCAGTAAGAGCGTCTGGCCAGCTTTGGTCATGTGATCACCCTTTGGTGACATGGCAGGAGACGGTGGGGCATCTTAGCAGGAGAGAGAGAGAGAGCGAATCCTTGAAAGGAAACTGGGGTGCTGTTGTCAAGAGAAGGGGACCAGATGCTGGCCAGAAAGGAGGACTTAGAAAGCTCTGCACAGCCCCTGAATAAGGGGCTCTGCCCCAGGATGAGCAGCTAGCATTGTAGAATGATTGGATGGAGAGGATGGATGGATGAATATTTTTCGAGTCTGCTATAAGTGTATGCCCAAGTCTGTATGATGCTGTTCCAGGCAGGGGCGCCATATTTCAGGCACTGCTAGGGGTTCGGGAGCCCCACCTTCATTATACGGGCCAAAACTAGCTCCCAGAATCCCGGCCGTGCTCAGCATCTTCACCCCAAAGATGGGGCCGATTGAAGCTGGCCCTTGGAAAGGAGAGGGTGCTTGGTGGTGAGGGACCGGCCAGCCCAGCGGGTGGGCTCTTGCCTCCCCACCGTGGACACCAGGAGCCCAGGGCCCACTCCTTTTCTTCCAGCCATTGTGCACCTGGACAGGCAGGACACCTGCTGACACCCAGTGAGTCCCCCAGGGACCAACCCCAGCTCCAAGAACACCTCTGACCCCGGCGCTCCTCCCTGTGGCGGTCTATTTCCAGCTGCTGCTAATTAGACAGCACAGCACGCCAGGGTTGGAAACAGATCTGTCATTCGACATTCTCCCTGACTTCCATCTCTAAATTTAGCGGGTTATTTGGTAAAAGTTGCTTTAGACGCCCTCCCCCGCCTGTGAGTACAAGCTTCTCAAATGATTGTAAGCTTCAGGCTGTTTCCAAGGTGAGCTAATGAGACACGCATCTGCTAATAGCAGGGTGTGATGAGTGAGCAGGGTACACGCGGCTGTGGATTGGGTGAAAGGGGAGAAATAACTGCATTATAAATACCGGGCAGTCAACCTAGCCTTTCACCCCTTTATGTGTATGCAAGAGACTGCAATCTCTGAAAACCTAAATACAGGGTCTGTGGGGGTAAACTGTGCTGAGAACCAGTGGGGTTAGCACATGGGAGGGGGTGGGACTGGAATCACCAGCCCTGGCCACGGCTGTCTACACCGAAAACCAGCCCACAATTAGGCGTGAATAATGACTCTGTTGAGGTCCGACTTTATTGCTTTTGGCCAAAGGCCTTTTGCAGAAATAACTCTGTAGCTCGCTGCCAGGGAAGCTTTTGTCCACAGCCAAGACAAAAGAACAAAGAACAGAGGTGGGAAGAACTGTATCTGATTGCTGTTTCCCCTAAACACCCAGGAAGGGTAGCAGGTGTGGCCTACCGGGAAAGTGTGGGCTGAGGGCAGGTGACGTGCAACCTTACCTATGCCAGGCGACCACTCCTGCTCCCCGCTCCTGCCGTTCTGGTCTTTTCTCTGATCTTCACATGGACCCTGCTCTTTCCTACCACAGGCCCTTTGCTTGCGCTTTTCCCTTGCTTAGAAAGCATTGTGCCCACAACTGACTTCTGCAGCCCACTTCTGGTGTCAGCCCAGACACCACCTCCTAGAGGCCTCCCCTGATTTACCCTATCTTGTCATCCTGACAAGGCTCTTAAGATCATCTGGAATTCATCTTCATTTGTTAAATGTCTGTCTCCCCCACCAGAAGGTCAGCTCCTTCAAGACAGAGGCCTGGCCTGCCTCAGGTTCACTGCTGTCTCCCAGCTTTCCACACAGCACTGGCACAGAGTAGGTGCTCAGAAAAGACCACACAGCTGCAAAGGGTAGTACATGGGCCCCCAGGCAAGCTCCAGGGGAGCTTTGCTTGGCCTGCTCAGAGTTTAAAACGTAGTGACTATTTTGATTTTGCAAACGGCCCGTCCACCCCTCCGTGACCCTAAACCCTTGTCGCTCACTCACGCCTCTAGCCTGGGCCCTGCAGGCATCTGAGTTTGCATCCTCACTTTAGACAAAGGCCGCAGCACACAGGTGTGTCTCCACGGGTGACCATTACAACATCAGACTTCCCGTGAGCCAGCCCACCCACCTCCAGCCCACCCAGTCCCACCGAGTAGATTGAGTCTTGCTTCCTGGTGGGCGGGACCCAGGGGTCCTCGTCTTAGGAGTCCCTGACGTTAATGACGTTGAACTTCCTCGTGCTCTCTTTTGAGCCTCTGAGTCATCAAGGAGGCCTGCTCCCCTTGCAAGAAAATGTCCGGTGTCCTTGGCAAGCAGGAATTTATCCATAATGTCACTGTATTTGTTTCTCTGTGCTGCTGTCTGTTTATGGCTGGGGTTCTCACCTGGGGGGCGATTTTGCCCCCCACCCCCAGGGGACATTAGGCAATATCTGGAGACGTTTTTTACCGTCACCATTGGGGGTGGGTGCCTCTTGCGTCTAACAGGGGGCGGCCAGGGACGCTGCTCAACGCCCTGCGATGCGCAGCCGCTGCAGAGGATGACGCAGCCCCGATAGCAGCAGTGCCCAAGTCGAAAGACTCCGGTTTAGGGCAGGTGGCGCTCATTCCCCGCGGAGGGAGGAAACTGCCTCCGTAACTGCGTTTACTGAAATAAGAAAGGGGGTAAACAGAAAACCATCTGGCACAAACGCCAGGGCAGGTGATAAGCAGAACTTCCGAGACCCTGACATATGGGGTGCTGGGGTCAAGGTCAATCAGGTCGCCCTTTGGAGAGCTAAGCGGACCATTAGCTCCACACCAGAAGCCCCTGCCCATCTTGCCAGAACATTCCTGGCAGCTGCCTATCAAACCCTAGCAGTCGATTCTGGGAGAAGCAACATGCCCTTGGGCCGAGTTCTGGAAAGTGAGGAGCTGTGTGCAGCTCTCCTGCCCAGCCAGGCTGTCTTAATGTCCCTCCCAAACCCAGCCCAGCAGCCCCCAGCTGAAGTCTCCCACTGCGACAAGCCAGCAGCCCACCCATGCGACCGGGGCTGACAGCCCCATGGCCTGGGCGGCCTCCCAGTGGACGGTGACCCTGAGCAGAGGGTCACAGCCCACGTCAGCAGGAGGAAAGGACCCGGGGAAGTGAGGGCCAGTTCCCCAAAATCAGATCACCCACTTCTGTTTGGGTTCCTGCGATGAGGAGGTGGCTTCCTTTCTACTTACAAAGAAGGGACTTTTTAAAAAGCAGGAATAAGTCAATGTTTTCAATGCAGATCTAACTGGGGCTCCTCTATTCTCTGAAGTGGCACAGGAGGAGAGGCTGTTACCGCACGCTCACGCCTAGGACAAGCTTGCTTTCTGCCTCTTCTGCTCCCTTCAGAATCAGCTGAGCACAGGCCCCATTGATCTAACCCCTTTGGGTCATTCACAAAAGAGGAGAGGGGTTGGGGAGCCTTCCGGTCACCCCAGGACTTCCTGAGGCTCGGGAATCTTTGATATGGGCGTGGGCACAAACTCCAAAGCTTGGCAGGTGCAGACAGATGGAGTCTGACTCAGATGCCGTTTCACTTCCTAGAAGGGTGACGTGTGCAGGGGAGAGGCTGCCACCCCCTGGTGTACCCAGGCCTTCATAACTTGGCAGGGCCTCCTGTGTTTTCTTGGAGAAGGAAATGGCAACCCACTCCAGTATTCTTACCTAGAGAATCCTGTGGACGGAGGAGCCTGGAGGGCTGCTGTCCATAGGGTCGCACAGAGTCAGACACGACTGAAGCAACTTTTCATGCGTGCATGCATTGGAGAAGGATATGACAACCCACTCCAGTGTTCTTGCCTGGAGAATCCCAGGGACAGAGGAGCCTGGTGGGCTGCCGTCTATGGGGTCGCAGCAAGTCGGACATGACTGACGCGACTTAGCAGCAGCAGCAGCAGCCTGTGTTTTCTCAGGCCCACAAGGTAACCCCCACATGTGCACCTCCAGTGCGGTCTTCTCCTTCCTCTCTCTGGAGGCGGGGCATGCCCCGTGTCCCCTCCATGAATCTGGCCAGGCTCGCGTGTCACTGGTGACCAGTAGAATGGTGGGAGTAAGGCTGGGACAGCAGAAAAGATGAGGTTCAATCAGAAGAGATGAGGTCGGGACTTCCCTGGTGGACCAGTGGTTAAGACTCCAAGATCCAAATGCAGGGGACCTGGGTTAAATCCCTGGTTGGGGCACTAGATTCCAAATGCTGCAGTTAAGACCCAGTCCAGCCAAATAAATTTTAAAGAGAAGTCCCACCTGGGCTGGTGGGACGCTCACTTTTGGAGCCCTAAGCTGCTGCAGAAGAAATCAGTCGCCAGCCTGGGGCTGCCATGCCGTGAGGAAGCCCAAGCTACGTGGGGAAGCCCCCTCACCCGCTACCCAAGGCTCCAGCCCACTGCCACCAAACTGAGGATTCAAGTCCCCAGCTTTTGAATCTTTTCAGCTGTGGCCTCAGGCGCAATAAAGCAGGGACCGGCCCTTCCTGCTGTGTCCCGCTGGAATTCCTGAACCCAAGTTCCTGAGCATTAAAAAAAAAAAAAAATTTCCACTGCTATGTTTGGAGGTGAAGTGTTACATAGAAATGGCAACCCACTCCCATACTCTTGCCTGGAAAATTCCATGGACAGAGGAGCCTCGTAGGCTACAGTCCATGGGGTCACAGAGTCGGACCCGACTGAGCGACTTCACTGTCACTTTGTGGATAGAAGTGGTCACTGGACCCCCTGGCATGCGCCAGTCTTCCCTCTGTTCAGTCAGTCCTTCACTCATTCATTCACAGTACTTGGAATCTCACTTCTCACCCTTTTGCTGCTCCCACCCCAGTCCAGTCCCGGTCCACGGCCATCGTCTCACTGGCCTCGGGTGTCCACCCTTGCTCCCTATAGCCTGCTTTCCACGTACAGCCAGAAGGACCCTGGTAAAACCTACATCCAAGTGCAGTACTACGGGCTAGACTGTTCCAAGTCCCCCTCACTCAGCTCCACCCCAACCATACTTGCCCCCTTCATGTTCCTCAAACACCCTGGCCACATTCCTACCTCAGGACACTTGCATTTGTCTCTGTGCCTGGAACACTGGTCTCCTGAATATCCACAAGGCACTTTCCTTCACCTCTTGGAGGACTCTGCCCAAGTGTCATCTCTCAGAGAGGCCTTGCTACCCTCCTATTTAAAGATGCAAGCTTCCCACCCCAGCCCTTCCCACCCCCTCCCCTAAGGACTCAATCAGCTCATGTGCTTGTCTTTTATTTTGGTGTCTGACCCACATCAGAGTACTCGTTTCTGGGTCCTTAGCACACAGAACAGGGCCTGATGCATAGTTGCTGTTGTTCAGTCACTCAGTCTTGTCCGACTCTTTGCCACCCCATGGACTTCAGCACGCCAGGCCTTCCTATCCATCTCCAACTCCCAGGGTTTGCCCAAGTTCATGTTCATTGAATCGGTGATGCCACCCAACCATCTCATCCTCTGTCACCCCTTCTCCTCCTGTCTTTAGTCTTTCCCAGCATCAGGGTCTTTTCCAATGAGTTGGCTCTTCACATCAGGTGGCCAAAGTACTGGAGCTTCAGCATCAGTCCTTCCAATGAATATTCAGACTGATTTCCTTTAGGATGGACTAGTTGGATCTCCTTGCTGTCCAAGGGACTCTCAAAAGACTTCTCCAGCACCACAATTTGAAAGCAACAATTCTTCAGCTCTCAGTTTAATTTATGGTGCAGAGTAAGTTCTCAGTAAATATTTGTTAACCTGAAGAACTAGTGCCCAGGGGGCTGAGCCAGGGGCTGAGGCTATGGAATAAGAGAGACAGCCCCCACCCGTGCAGAGCTTCCGGTGGGGAAAACGACTCCCTGCAAGACACACACTCCAGCAGAAGAGTGCATCGAGCAATCAGACGTGGTGAGGGGTGCTCTGGAGAGAACAGACCTTGGATGAGACCAGGACTCAGGGAGGCCTCTGCGGGGAGCAAGGGGAGAGCACCTCCCCTTCTGCTTTAGGCTCCACCGGTCCAGACCCGGGGAACAGTCTGTTTTTCTTGGCAGGTGAGGAAACTGGGGCAGGTCAGAACCAGAATTCAGGATTCCCATGCCCACATTTCTTCCCCTGGTCTGCACCACCGTCCTCTCGTCAGCAAGTAAGAGAAGGAAGGTCTGCCTGTGATAAGGCAGAGGGGGGCCCAGGCCACGGGCTAGTGGCCGTGTTGTCAGATGTCTGTACACGGAGGCAGACGGTGTCCGGGAAGCCGCCTGAGTCAACTCTCTGCCCCCAGCCTGCTCTACCAGTTGGGCTCATTTGGTTGCAAGTGATCGAGAAAGCAATTCTGAGTGACCTAAGAGAGCAAGATAATTTGATTCATGTCCTCAGAGAATCAAAGTGTGAGAAAGTGACCCTAAAGGAAAGAAAAACCCTCAAAGCCACTGAAGAACATAGAAGAATCCCTGGGTGCCCAAAACAAAGACCCCGGAGGTGAATCTTCCTCCTTCGGGCTTAGCCAGATCCATGGTCTCGAATGTTGGCAAAACCCAAGAATGTTCTATTTCGAAGCTGTGTTTTCTTCTACATGGTGCCTTCATTCCAACTCTCCATGAGGCGAGATGGCATCTGAGACTTCCCTCATCCTCGTGGTGGACTGACATGGACCAAGTTAGCCGGCTGAAATAAGAGGCACCTCTTCCTAGTCAGACCAAAGCACCTGGATTAGTCTGCTGGACTGGTCACTGAGGCAGGGGATTCAGAAGGCTCAGATGGGCTCAGATCTGATAAAGGCTCTGCTCAGATATTTGAGTGTGTAAATATATGGTCCCTCACTTGGTATGCAAAACACTTTGATGCTCAGCTTCTCAAGACTTCAAGTTATATCATTTTTAAACTTTCTTTGAGCTTGCTCTATAATCCATGACTCCATTCTAAGAGTTCACCTGTGGTTTACCATTATTTCTGGTCTTGTTTCCTGTCACTTCTCACCGTTCGCTGGACTCTTTCCACTCCAGCTTCTGATATCTTGACTCCTTAGAATGTCAGCTCCATGAGGGCAGATTTTTTTTTTTCTTTCACTATTTTACATGCAGTGCCAAGAACTATGCCTGGCATAGAGCAGGCGTTCGAGAATCCCTTGGCAGATGAATAGTTGTGCAGGCAACTGGGTTCTTAGGCTCTTCTCTTTATGCCCTAATTTCCTCTCCAGATCCTGAGCCCTCGTCTTGAAACCTGATCTTTCCCTCCATCCTCTGAGGACCCTTCTTGTCCTGCGGGCTTGGTTCTCTGCGGAAATTCCAAGGACAGTTACAGAGAGCCACCTGACCCTTGGACTTGTTCGGCGAAACGGAGAGAGTCTGTGGACTGTAGACTGCAGGAGCTCGTGTCCTTTCTGTGACAGCCCTGGAGAGGAGGAGGGAAGGACAGCCAGGCTTCCTCTCCCAGCAAGGGGCGATGCCGGGGGAGTGTCAGGTTTACCAGATGTGCATGTGTCATCCTCTGTCTAGACGGTTTCTAGGCTCGCGAGGTTGGGGACCACACATCTCATTCCTCCCACACCGCCTGCTACTCGCGGAAGCTATTTCCCCTGCCTGAGGCACTCTGTCCTCCACGCCTTCGTCAGAGTCTACCCAAATCCTCTGGATTTTTCAGAACTTTGCTCCTCTTAGGCTTCTCAAACGTTTCTCTGTAAGGACTCCTCCACGCAGCCATCCCTGCCTGCCCGCAGATCAACAGTTCCCCCTTTTTCTTCCTGTTTCTACAACACACTTAACCTCAGCTTCTAGTATCATATGTCAGTTTCCAAGTAAACGGAGGAGTCAAGAGAGGACTCTGGGGTCAGGGTATCTGGGGAGTGCCATCTTGGGCACGCTATCCGCTTGCTTTTTCAGCACAGGTGCCCTGCAGGAAACAGATGGTGCCCCCCACAGAGATGTAAAATGAATAATACAGATCTCTGGGGCCAGGGGACAGTGGGGACCACTCGCTGGAACCTGGCGAGGGCCACCCACAGGAGCTGTGGCCTTCAGTGGAGTGATATGCTCAGTTCCTAGCAACTGGGCAGGGAAGATACCTGGAAATTACCCAGGCCTTTCTCTCCTCCTGTCCTCCCTTCCCTGGGCAGTGTTTCCTTTAGCCAAACCCAGCCAGGAGCCAGACAGCACAGAGCTTGTTGATGTGGTCCAGCCAAGTGAACCTCCCGGGGCAGAGGAAAGAGAGGAGAGAAGAGGAGGAGGAGGTCAGTCAAGGGATAACAGTCAGCGTCCAAACAGCACGACCTTGGGAAAGTTCTCGAACTTCTCCATGCCCTCAGTTTCCTCACCCACAACTGGAGCATCCTAACGTTATCGTAAGGTGACCTGAGTTAACACAGGAAAAGTGTTTAGTTTTGGTCGAGTTCTGCAATAAGCAGAATTAAATAATTAAAATTTAATTGTAATTCTTCCTCATTATTCCTCATTATTCTTTTAGGGTAGTTACTGTGTTGGTCTGGGCATTTTCCTATAGCAAATGACAGCCCCAATTCAGATCAGCTTAAGCAACAAAGGGCAGTTGCTTGAACCTGTAACTGGCTCCAAGGTGCAACTTGGTTCAGCCCACCAACACCAGAGGTGGTAGGTGCTCCTAGGGAGGGAAGAGCTTTCTGTTTTAACCTGCAGAGGTGAAATTTGAGCAAAGACCTGAAGGAGGTGAGGAAAGGGCCATGAAGAGATCTGAATGAAGGCTCTGGGCAGAGAGAACAGCACGTTCAAAGGCCCTGGGGTGGGGAGTCCTCTCTCAGGCTCCAGTTGGTGGCTGGGCTGGGCTTGCCCGGTTCCAGCACTCAGCATCCACCCTACTGTTTCTTACTTCTCTCTCATTGGCCAGGCTTGGGTCACGTGTCTGTCTCTGGGCCAGTCATTGGAACCAAAGAGATGGAACGTGCTGACTGGCTCCACTTGGGTCACATGTTCTAGCCTATGTTCAAACTGCACATAAGTAGAAAAGGAGTGGTCATTGCCGCCATCTGAGTTTCCTTGGTGGCTCAGATGGTAAAGAAGCTGCCAGCAATGCAGGAGATCGGGTTTGATCCCTGGGTTGGGAAGATCCCCTGGAGAAGGGAATGGCAACCCTCCAGTATTCTTGCCTGGAGAATTCCAGGGACAGAGGAGCTTGGCAGGCTACAGTGCATGGGATCGCAAAGGGTTGGACATCACCCAGTGACTCTTTTTAGCGCCTCCAAGTACAGCCAGGGTCCAGTTACCAGAAGGGAGAAAATTCTTCACCAAGAATTTTAGTATTATCTTCAATTATCTTCAATATATCAGTATTATCTTCAATGTCTGCTGTGTTCCAAGCACTGTTTCAGGTGTTGGGATGGGCTTCCCTGCTGGCTCTGACGGTAAAGAATCCGCCTGCCATGCAGGAGACCTGAGTTCAATCCCTGGGTTGGGATGATTCCCTGGAGAAGGGAATGGCTATCCACTCCAGTGTTTTTGCCTGGAGGATTCCATGGACAGAGGAGCCTGGCAGGCTACAGTCCCTGGGGTTGCAAAGAGTCAGACACGACTGAATGGCTATCGATAGAGACGTGAACAAAGCTGACAAGAATCCATCCCGTCAAAGAACTGACGTTCTTGTAGGGGAGACTGACAAAAAAAATAAGTAAAATATGTAGCTGTCAGAGGTGGTAGGTGCTCCTAGGGAGGGAAGAGCTTTCTGTTTCAACCTGCAGAGGTGAAATTTGAGCAAAGACCTGAAGGAGGTGAGGAAAGGGCCATGAAGAGATCTGAATGAAGGCTCTGGGCAGAGAGAACAGCACGTTCAAAGGCCCTGGGGTGGGGAGGTGCCTGGCTTGGACAAGGAGCAGCACAGGTTCTGTGTGACCAGAGTCAAGTGGGGAAGGGCGGGGAGTGGAGGTGATGAGGTGAGAAGTGGGTGACAGAAGGCATAGGGTCTTCTAGGCCTTTTGGAGGGCTTGGGAGTTTTATTTGGCATGAGGTGGGAACCCTGGAGGGCTTTTCTGTGGAGGAAGACAAACTTCTATCTTTAACAGAATCCTTCTGCCTGCTTGATAAAAGGAGCTGAGTGTGGAAGCAGGGAAACCAGTTAGGCTGTCATAATCCAGACACGTAACCCTAAATACTTACTTGTAAAGTGAGTGAAGGAAGACATGGCTCACGGTCTGGCCCTCTGGACCACGTAGGAGGGTCCCCAGGGTCTAGGACAGGGGCTCTGGGGATCTCCACATCCCAGTTTCCTTTATTCTCACCTCCTGCCGATCAACTCCTCCTCCTGCTTCTGGCCACTTTTTCCTCTCCCGCTCCCACTCTCTGAGCTATCTGATTGCTCCTGAACTCTTCTCAGCCACTCTTGTTGAGTTTGGGGATCCTCAGAGGAAAATAGCCATGTGGGTCTTCCCAGACAGGCCTGTGTGAGGTCCCAGGCATTTCCCCAAAGCTATGATGCCGAGACCTGCTCCTCTGCAAATCAGATAAATCCAGAAGCAAGAGTGATATTTCTGAACACTCAAGGCATTCGGCTTTTCCAGTGATGTCTTCTTGGGCCGATGTGGCTTTGCCAAGGTCTGCGAGAAAGACACAGGATGAAGAGCAGGAAGGGAATCCAGCTGGTGGAAATAAGCAGAGGGGTCCGAGGGATGGACAAAGTGTCACTCAGCTGGTGTTGCAGAGATTCACCAGATATGCTCTCACTTCAGCCTCTCTGAATCTTTACTAAGAAGGAGAAAAATGGAGGCAGAATCCCTTGTGTCATTTTAATTGATTTATTCAGCATCCAGAGAGAGGCTGGCACCAGGCCAGGGAAGTGGGAGCTTGGGGAATTCATCAAAAATTGACCTACTGATGACTTGAGCTGATGAAGTAATTAGCTCCTGTTATTCTCTGATTTCTGGTCGTGGAGTTTTGACTCCCATCCAGAGGGTCAGCATCCTGGCTGGAAGGCTAGAGCTGCCCAGGAGCGGAGGGGAAGAGCCTCAGGGTCCCAGGAAGAGTCCAGTCGACCGTATGCCCCAGCTCCACCCACCATCTGACCCGGGCCCCCTGTTCCTCCGTATCACAGGCCCAGAGCCAAAAAGACCCTCCAAGGGCACCTGGCTTCCTGCTGCTTCAGAGGCAAATGAGGAAACTGAGGTTGGGAGACCTTTAGAAAGTTACCCAGAAATCTGCTTCCAGGAGGTTCTCGTTGAGCTGCTGACTCCAGCCAGACTGGGCTTAAATCCCATCTCTGCCCCTTGTTTAGCCATATGATCGTGGGAGAGCGCTTTTATTAAAATTCCCTGTGCCTCAGCCTCTTCATCCATAAAATGAGTATAATATTGGTGGGCAGATATGCTTATTAAATAAGTTGATATGTGTATAAAATGAGAGTTGCTGTTTGTAGGGCACCCCTTAGAAATTCTCTCGCTGCTATTTTATCACTCGATGTCCATCTGAAGGAGCATAAATGTGCTTTTTTTTTATTTAACTGTAGTCGATTTATAATACTGTGTTAGTTTCAGGTGTACAGCTTCAGATTCTTTTCCACTATAGGTAGTAACAAGATACTGAATCTAGTCCCCTGTTCTATAGAGTAAGCCCGTGGTTATTTCATGTATAGGGGTGTGTACCTGTCAATTCCACACTCCTAATGTGTCCCTCGCCCCTCCCATTTCCGCTTGGGTAGCCATAAGTTTGTTTGCTATGTCAGTGAGTCGGCTTCTGTTTTGTAAATAAGGTCATTTGTATCAGGTTTTTAGATTCCACATTAAGTGATACCAAATGATAATTATCTTTCTCTGGCTTGCTTCACTTAGTATGATGATCTTTAGGTTCATCCATGTTGCCTGCAAGTGGCATTACTTCCTTCTTTTTGTGACTGAGTAGTATTGCACGGTATAATATATCCCACATTTTTATCCATTCGTCTGTCGATGGACATTTAGGCTGTTCCCGTGTCTTGGCTATTGTGAACAGTGCTGCTGTGAACATAGAATGCATGTATCTTTTTTAATTATAGTTTTGTCCAAGTGTATGTCCAAGAGCAGGATTGCTGGATCATGTGGTAACTCTTTTTTAAAATTTTAAGGAACTTCCATACTCTTTCCCACAGTGGCTGTAGCAATTTACATCCCCATCAACAGTGCAGGAGGGGTCCCTCTTTTCCACGCCCTCTCCAGCACTTATTTTTTGTAGATTTTTGATGATGGCCATTCTGAAGTGTGTGAAGTGATACCTCATTGTGGTTTTGATTTGCATTTATCTAATCATTAGCGGCACGAAGCACCTTTTCATGTGCCCCTTGGCCATCTGTATGTCTTCTTTGGAGAAATGTCTTTTTAGGTCTTGTGCCCATTTTGTGATTGGGTTGTTTGCTTTTGTTGTTCTTCAGCCATCAAGTCATGTCTGACTCTCTGCGATCCCATGGACTGCAGCGCACCAGGCTTCCCTGTCCTTTTTTCCCTGTTTGCTTTATGAATGTCCATTCTAGTGGGCCAACGGGTGTGCCAGTCAAGAGCACATTTCAGGTGCAAAGCACCAAGCAGTCGTCTTTGTTTCCTGAAGGGGGGTGCGACATGGACTGATAACATGATTCGAAGACCCCCTCCCATGATCTGGGGTAATTCAAAGACCACTAGAATCTTGGGCATTTCTCCTTTGAACCCTCTCAAGCCTCCCATTACCTCCAGCAGAAAATCTCCTGATGGTGCTAAAGTGCTTTGTCGCCTTTCAACACCTGCTTATTTCCCGCAAATAGAGACAGTGCAGATGTGGGAGCCGCCAGCTCAGGGCTCAGCTTAGAGCATTAAATGTGAACTTGAAGCTGTTAGATGGGGCAGCGCGGTTTCTGCTCTTTGACTTTGTGTGGTTAGTTCTACAGGAAAAGGACACGGCTGTTTTATTTATACTTGGGTAGAAAGTTTTCTTTTTCAAAATACTGTGTTTATGCCTTCTTTTTTTTTAAAGGATTCTTTTGATGTGGACCATTTTTAAAGTCTTTATTGAATGTGTTACAATATTGCTTCTGTTTTATGTTTTGGTGTTTTGGCCGGGAGGCATGTGGGATCTTAACTCGGGTTAACTCGGGGACCAGGGCTTGAACCTGCAGCCCCTGCATTGCAAGGCAAAGTCTTGTCTAAGTGACAGGAAAAAGCCATGCGTCTGAGAGCACTTGGGAGGATGGGGGAGAGGTGGGCAGGGGCTGGATCATGCCCCCCCACCCCGTAAGACTTACTGGGAGTTTGCATTTTGTACCCTGAGCCCTGAGAAGCCAGGGGAGGGTCTTAACGGGTGAGTGACAGGGAGGACTAAGGTGAGCTGGTCACCTTGCACCTGGCCGCCTGGGCCCCGAGAACCTCCCTGGTCTCGCCTTACCCAGGCCTTGTGAGTTGCATGTTTGGATCTGAATTTTAGGAAGACGCTGCTGGCTCCTCCGAGAGGATGGAGGTGGGGACAGCGGGTTGGGGAGGAAGTGGGATTCCCCGTAGGCAGCTGGTGCCATCCCCAGGGGGGGTCACACAGGCCACACACCCCCCGCTGAGGACCTGGGATCTTCGATGAGTTCCCTGAGCCATGGCTTGAGGCGAGGCAGGGTTCCCCGCAACAGCAGTGGGACAAGGAGTCCTTCAAGGTCGTGGGGACGGTGACTCAGGTCGACAAGCTTGGTTTCCTCCCAACACGTCTTCTTGCTCGCTCTTTCTCTCGTTTTAAATAGATAAGACCAAAACGTCTATATCTGGACAGGAATTGAAGGCTCATTTCCTCAAGAAGTTAAAAAATGACTGCAGAGAGCGAGATCTGAGACCCGCCTGAGTCCAGTTTAGCCAGCCAGCCTTCCTTCCCCCGCCTTTTGCTGGCGACCCCATCTGACCCGCAGTCAAGGGGCTGACCAGGATCACAGGGGACTGTGACACTTCTCCTCCCTCAGCTGCCGAGCTCTCAGTTTTCTCTGTTGTCATTTTGTTTTGCAACTTAAAACCAATATAAACATCTTACCCCATCACAGGACCTGTTGACAGGCGACCTTTGTGAACAACTGCCCCCCTGGGTTGAGTTCTTCAACAGTCATGTCTCCCCGTTTTATTCATGGGGAAACTGAGGTTGCTCACTGGCTTATTGATGGGGAGACCTGGCTGGTGAGTGATGGAGCCGAGACTAAAATACAGAGTCGCCTAGCCTACAGCTTCAGCCCAGCTCACCCAGACCCCTCCCCGAGTCACACGCTACCTGAGAGCTGGGGGTGCATCCGCTCATCTCTGCATCCTCCGTGGTGCTGGCAGAGAAGAGATGACCAGAAATGTCTGCTCTCCCAGACTTTTTCCTTTCCTTTCACTGCGGGGTGATTTGTCTTATGTTGGTTGGCGGGTTCGGAGGCAGGCTGACTACCTGACTTGGGACCTGGGCTCACACAGGCACATCCAGAGGATGGCTGAGTCCAGGGGAGGAATGCTGTCTGCAGAAGTGGTCTCTGGAGGCTTTCCTGCCAGCCTCTTCCCTGAGCCAGTTGCAAATAACTTTTCTTGCAACTTTAACCAAATTGGGTTTTTGCTCCGCTCTAGCTATCGCTGATCAAAGAAGCTCTCACTGCCCCTGCCAGAAGCCATCAAAGAAGTCACAATGCAACTTGTGGCCTAATGTGCTTCCTCTTCCTCTAGGTCCGTGAGTAGAGAGGGAAGAGAAACAAACCCACGGAGCACAGCTCCAGACACCTGCATCCCGCCAGAAGCAAGGGGATCCGCAGAAACGTGACATGGCCCCGGCCGGCGTCCTGCTTTGCTTGCTCTCTGCAGCGGTCTTCTCTCTGCTGGACGGAAGCGCGGCCTTCCTGTCCCACCACCGCCTGAAAGGCAGGTTTCAGAGGGATCGCAGAAACATTCGTCCCAACATCATCCTGGTGCTGACGGACGACCAGGACGTGGAGCTCGGTAAGCGCCCAGCTACTGGCAGGCAGCATCGCCCAGGCTCACCATGCTGGGTCTCGGGCCCTGATGCAGGTGCTCGGGTTGACCCTGCAGAGTTCATGTCTAATGGACTGAACCGAGTCCCGGGGTTGGCCCCACGCATGGGGATGCACAGCTGGGTCCTCAAGGTTAGGGGTCTCCCACCTTTTCCGAATGCAGACCCATTCCTAGATTCCTCCAAAGTCCTAAGGAAAAGAGATGTTATGACCAGTTGATGACTTGTTGTCCAATTTCTGCTGAGAACCTACTACGCTCCAGGCCATATTCTAGGATCTGGAACTTCAGGAACGAGTCAGGCAGGCAGTCTCTAGTCTCATGGAATGTGGGAGACAGATAATCAAGGTCATTGTTAGCTCATATGGAAGATCATTTCAAGAAGGGAGAAACGCTCTGGGGTAACTGTAGAGGATTCTGGCTTGCGGTGATGGTCGGAGCTACTTTGGATTAGTAATCAAGGAGGGCCTCTCAGAGGAGGTGATATTTGAGCTGATGCCAAACAAAAGGGGGGAGCCAGCCTGGGCAGCATGTGTGTGTATTTCATGTGTGTGTACACATACACCTGCAAATGTGGACCCCTGTTCAACCCATCTTAACAGGTGGCACTAGTCTTAACCCAGGGAAGTGTGGGCTCTGCCTTCCTTGGCAGCATCTCGGGAAAGGGAGGGTGGCCACTACTGCTCGTGACCCGACTCAATTTACAGGGATGGTGGCTTGGGAGGGTAAGGGTGGTCGCCTCTCATCCTGAACTGTTTCCCCTCTGGTCCTGCGGGCTCCAGGTAGAGCAAGTGAGGAGAAGGGCCCTGCCGTGATGGGGCTCGGTTACAGCAGGACGCTCTCCCTGATCCCTCAGACAGCCCCCCCGGTCGTGTCCTTGCTTCACTGTGGAAACCCTCCTGGACTCCTCCCTCTCCCTCCTAAGCAAGCCCTGGGCTCCTCCACCCAGCTGGACACCTTCATCTTCATGAGGCATCTCTCACCACATTTTCACTCACTTGAGAAGTCTCCATCCATGAGGCCACCGGGAGTGAGGCCCCCAGAGTCAATCAGCTGGACCTTCTGCTCCCTGAGGTCACATTCCATTACATTTCCAGCTCACCTTTGAGGGTGTCTCAGTGTCAGCCCTGTTCTCCTTTACTTGTGTCTTCTCCCCCTTCGAATTCACTGATTTTACCATTTCCATTTCTCCATGTTAAACCCCACACAAGCTACCGTTGAGATCTATCAGGTGAGGCGCAAATGCAAATCACATACGTAATTCTAAAGTTCCTAGTGGCTACACTTTAAAAAAAAAAAGTAAGAAGCTGGGGAAATTAATTTTTAAAAGACCCAATATATCTAATTTATTGTCATCTTAACATGTAATCAATATAAAAACATCATTAACAGCATAGTTTATATTTTTTATATTGCTTTTTAAATCTGGCATATACACTTAGAAGACAGCCCAGAACCAGCCCCCTTTCCAGTTCAGTAGCCTTGTGTGTCTACAGTACTAGACAGCATACAAGCCCCTGTGCGTTTTCCTTCTACTGTAAATCGGACTTCCCCCTCTTGCTAACAGTGATGATGATAGACATGGTAGACCATCCTGCCTTGTACTGTGAAAATCTGGGGCAAAGCCTTCCAAGCACAGAGTACAGCGTGTGCAAAGGCCCTGAGGCAGAGCCAAGGAGATCGATGTGGCCAGAGCCTGGGAAGGGCCATAAGATGACCCAGGAGAGAAGGAAGGGAACCAGATTGTGGAGGCTCCCGTGGGTTGTGGTGAGGAGTGCCACAATTGACCAGGTGAGGGGTAGGCTTTTAGCTTCTGTCCCCTATCAAAGGAAAACTGAATATTGTTGGTGGCAACAAATTTAAAGGTTGACCAGAAAAGCCTTTGCAGTCAAATATACAAGATTGTGGTGACGATCCAAATGAAAACCTACACCCTTTTTGAAATCAGTCTTTTAAGCACCAAGAAAAGGTGATTTATATGCATCCAAGCCACTCCCTTTTAATGATTTGTATTAATGATCACAAGTATAGATGTTTCTCAGGGAGTTGTTTGGTGCAAAAACAATTTGCAGCCAGAAGCAATCATAGCCTAGGGCTTTTATTGACAGTTTGATGCATAGGATACCTGTTTCTCAAACCAGTCAATCCTAAATATTCATTGAATATTCAACCCTGAATATTCATTGGAAGGACTGATGCTGAAGCTCCACTACTTTGGCCACCTGATGCAAAGAGCTGACTCACTGGAAAAGACCCTGGATGTTTGGAAAGATCGAAGGCAAAAGGAGAAGGGGGCAGCAGAGGATGAGATGGTTAGATAGCATCACTGAGTCAATAGACATGAATCTGAGCAAACTCAGGGAGATAGTGGAGGACAGAGGAGCCTGGCATGCTGTAGTCCACGGGGTCCCAAAGAGTTGGGCACGACTTAGTGACTGAACAACTCCCCAGCAGCATTTAGAATGAGCCAGATTTGATAACCTGGGGAGCCTATAGAATGTGGCCATGGGACCGTGAGTTTTGTTTCAGGCAGAATTCTGCAAAGAGCGCTCACAGGCAGCACCTGACCTCCGCACACCTTGGTCATGTCTCGTGGGGTCCCTCAAGCTGTTTCCATCATAGTTATGCCTGAGAATTCAAGACTCCCCGGACGCTTATTCATGCATTCAATAGATATTGATTAAGTGCACTGTGCTGGGAGCAGAGGGGCTGAGGGAGGATCCCTCCAGCTGGAGAGAACAGGAAAGGCAAAGACAGAAATGAGCTTGGTGGGTCAGGACAGAAAGAAGGCCTGTGAGCTGGAGCAGTGAGAGCCGGGGTGTATGGAGGGAGATGAGGTCAGGTTGTGGGGGACCTTGTCATCCTGGTAATGATTTTGAGTTTTATTCATAGTGGAATGGACATCAGGGAGGGCTGTGACCTGACTTATGTTCCAATAGGATCCCTCTGCCTGTTATGTTGAAATCAGGTGCCAGTAGAAGTACAGGGCCATAATGGGGCAGGCGAGGATGGGAGCTGGGACCAGGGCAGGAACAGTGAATCCCGAAGAGTGCGTGAATGGGTGGATGGCTGGGGGACTGAGGACAAAAGGAGATCCTAGATTTTTGACCTGAATCAAGGCTGATGATTGACTGTCTACTCTTAGGAGCACCAAATTTTTGCTGCAGCTGCATGATCTAACGAAGTCTTATGTCAGAATCTGATTGTAGGTTTGCACCTGTGACTCTCGAACAAAGCATATGCAGATATAAGGAAGGGAGCTTCGGGCGTGATGAGGACGTGGAGAGAGGAAAGCAGAGAAAACCGGGCGAACTTAAAACGCCTAGATCCCTCCTTTTCCTTTGAATGCGGAGACTGAAGCCTAGAGAAACTAAGTCACTAGTCCAAGGCCACACAGCTAGGATGTGGCCAAATAAGATTTGAACCCAGAGCCTGTGGTCTTAACCACAGCTTGACTTAACCGGTCCCTTGTTTCTAGATTGGGAGTGCGTTTGTTAGTAGCTTTCACTGTTACCAATACTGTTGTCAAAGAAAAATATTTTTTTTAATATTTGCTTATTTATTTGGCCGTGTCAGGTCTTAGTCGTGGCATGCGGGATTTTTGTGGTTCCCCATGGACTTCTCTCTAGTCGGGGTGTGCAGGCTCTAGAGCATACAGGCTCAGTAGTTGTGGCACATAGGCTTAGTTGCCCCCCAACATGTGGGATCTGAGTTCCCTGACCAGGAATTGAACCTACATCCCTTGCACTGGAAGCCGGATTCTTAACCACTGGACCGCCAGTGAAGTCCCCAAGAACGTCTTTATACAGGCATCTTTGCATCAGAGAGCGAGGATTTCTGAAAGATCAATCCCAGGAAGTGGATGCAGTGGGTGTGGAGGCCGCGTGCTCGGTGACATCTGTCAGTTTCCTCACGTAGCACCCACTTGCACAGATCGGTCTTCCCTTCCACGAAGGAGCCAGTCCCTCCAGCAGCGTTTGGAGGAGACTGAGCTGCTTTCAGGAGGTGAGGGATGATGGCAAGGTGCTGGTGGGGGGAGGGTGCGCTTTTTATAAACCACCAGACAGACCCAGATCAATAATGCATGCTCCCCAAAAGGCCAGCACATTATCTCACAGTCAGCAACAACTGGCACGCGGAGGGTGGTCCTAAAAAATTTATCATCTGCTATTTTCTGCTCATCCAGGCGGCAGTTCTGACAGTTCTCGGGGCTGGAGCCTTCTCGACTAAGATAATTCCAGGCTTTCTTCCAGTCCCGGGGCGGAGAAGAGCCGTCCATCCTAATTAGGGTCTGGATGAGAGATCTGGTATGGGACAGAGCACAGAAGAAGGGCTCTTCCTGCCTCTGAATTGATTGCAAGGGGGGTGCTGGACCTTTTTTTTTTTCTTTTTCTTTCCTTTTTCCCTACATGCATTTGATGTGCCTCCCTGAGTGGTCACTTGGAAGTGTCCATTGCCAGGGGGCCAGGTTCTAGGACATATTGGTCAGAAAGTGGTCTCCACTATCAATATATTTTGGGGGACAATCCCCCTGTGTTTGGATGACTCTTGGAGATCGGTAGGGTCTTGGCTGCCATCTTCACTAGGAGGGTGGAACAGGGAGAAACATACGGAAGCCAAGGTCTCATTTGCATGGTGTCCTTCAAATAGGCTTTGAAACCGGTGGAATCCACCTGTGTTTCTGGTTTAATTCAACCCAGACAAACCCTTGGTGAGCCTCCAGGGCTGGGACAGGCTCTGAGACACCAAGATGTGTTGGACACAGTCCTTGCCTGAAGCAAGAGAATATTTGCAACATCTCAGAGCTGTCTGTTCTATTACTTGAACTGGATTTACTTTTTGAAGCTTAAGTATTATTTGAAAAGGAAGCTTTAATTACAACTGTACATGAAAAAGTAGTATTCACTGCCTGCAATAAAAGGTCACTGCAGAGCCAAGTCTAATAAGAACAGCAGTGTTTTTATATTTCGGCAAGATGCTGCCTCCCATGAGGCTGAGGCCAGAATGGCTTTGTTATAAAAGGTGATGGGCAGTTTTGAGAGAGGAGTTCAAGGGGAACTCAGCCCCTCGCTGAGACTTTCTCCTTGACCTAATCAGCAGGTTGGTGACTGGATAAGAGGAAAATTTTCTGGAGTCTGATCACACGTTTTGACTGTTGGGGCCATGCTTATATGGGTGCCACCTGGCAGTAAGTCTTGTGTCTGAGCGTTACGGAAACAGGCTGCAAATATCAGGCATTGATGCTTCGCTGCCCGTTTTCCTGGGGTCCACACAGGTTGGAACAAGGTGCCTTTCAGAGACCTCAGTTTGCTGGGTTTCAGGTGTGGCACTCATGACTACGTGAACTGCGGATCAGATGTTCACCATTCAAAAGAATCCTTTGTCTCTCAGGATATCTTTCAATGAAAGTACTCCAATAGAGATGTAAAGATGAGAACTCTCTAGCAAAACAGCCAGGTTCAAACTCTCGTTCTGCTGCTGACTGTGTGGCCTTGAGAAAGTTACTTGACCTCTCTGGGCTTCTGTTTGCTCATCTGGAACATGGAGGAAGATCTATGAACCTAACGTTCTTGGTGAGGACTTAATATCCTGGAGCCCCAGGGATGGGGTCAACCCTCACATGAACCACGAAGCCTGGGAGAGGGATACACTAAAATCAAATTTCAAGAACTGGTGCCAGAAGAGGGCAGAATGGCTGGAGTGCCGTCAAGTCCAGAAGATGCCCACAGCACCCCCGTAGGGCTCTCTCTGAAGCCAGGTACCCAGAGGGTGGACCAGACTCATTCATTCATGAAATGTGTGTTGAGCACCTACAACGTGCCAGGCGGGATCCAGCAGCCAACGAAATAGGCTCCCAGGGAGCTTATATTCTAGGATAAGAGTTAATTTAAAAGATATGTAAAATATGTATTGGATTGCCCCCAAAAAAGTCATTTGGGTTTTTAAGAACATCATATGGAAAAGCCTGAATGAACTTTTTGGCCAACCCAATACTATATGAGATAGTAAAAAGCTGTCAGAAGAAAACAAGGAAGGAAGGTCAGCAAGGAGGGGAGGGGAAAGGAAAAGTTGTGATTTTTATGTTGAGCAGCATGACTGAGAAGAGGGTACCTGGACAAAGAAGGTTAGGGAATACGAGTCAAGAGGACTCCCCCAGGAAGAGTGTTCCAGGCAGAGAACAGTGGGTGCAAAGGCCCTGGGGCAGAAGCGGTCCAGGCAGGCTCACGGAGCAGCCGATGGCCGCAGTGGGAGACCAGTGTGAGCAAGGGAGCCAGGGAGAGGTGAGGTCTGAGCGGCTACGGCTGGTAGTGGGAGAGCGGCTCAGGCGGGGTCTTTGCGCCGGGGGAGGGCTGTGACTTTCTAAGTGACAGGACACCAGGGAACGACATGAATGTCATGTGGCTTCTGTGTTCATTTTGACCTTTTGGCTACTTTATAGAGAACAGACTGAAGGGGTGCAATCGGAGCAGTGAGGGGCCTGCTGCAATAGGCCAGGCAGGAGATGGACCCCAAGAGAGGTCTACTGCAGTGGTCCAAGCACAAGATCCTGGCAGCTCAGACCAGGGTGGGCAAAGGGGTCAGACGCGACCCAGAGTTAGAGGGTGGTGCTGACAAGATGTGCTAGTGATCTGATGTGGAGTGGGAGGGGAGTTCAGAATAACTCCCAGGTTTTGGCCTGAACATCTGGTGGGGGGTTCGGGAGGGGGCGGGGGTGGATTTTCTATTTACAGAGATGGGGAAAGCTATCTAGAGCTCAGTTCTAGACGCCAAGGTGGTCAACCTTTAGAGTCAGAAGTTCAAGTGGGGAGGCCCAGGCCTGGATGGGCCAGGAGTAGGGGAGGGTGGGAATTATATGCAGATCAAGTACCTGTTCATGCTTTCCTGGGTCAGAGACCCACACCAGATGCTCAGATGGGCTGGTGATCCTGCAAATGGCAAGTCTGCCAGCCTGGAGGGCTGTCTTGTGGGAGAGGCTGACTTGAGAAAGAGGCTCGGGAGGGCCTCTGGCCAGGCACTTGTTTGCCTCTTTCCATCTGCGAACACAAGGAAACCACACCCTGTGCTGCAGACTGATATTCAGAAATCAATTCTAAATTGCAGGCTTGGGTGCTCTGCAGGAGCCAAATGGCTGGAAGCCTAGGATAGTGTGCCCAGATTCCGGACGCCAGATCAATGGTAACTTCCAACACAGCCTCTCTGAGATACCAGCTCCTGACATTCCTGCTGCCGCTCAGAAAAACATGTGGATGCAGGTCATTGAGGAGGAAGAGAAACTTATTTGGACCCACCCTGGTGTTCAACTTGCCAAGTACATTCCTGCAAGATCTTTTTTAAACTCAGCACCATTTAGGAGATCACTTAAATTTGGAAGCTAAGTGCATCAGGATTAGGTTTGGCGGTGGGTGAAAGAAAATAGAAAATAACAGTGGCTTAAGCAAGACAGAATTTTGCTTCTTAATCACATAAAAATGTTGGAAGTTGGCAGTTCAGGGCTAACATGGTGAGTTCAATGTTATGAGGGACTCAAGCTCCTTCTCTACTTACGTATTCTACTATTCTTATGGTGTGGCTTCCATCTTTAAGGTTACCTTCATGACTCAGAATAGCTGCTGGGTCTCCAGCTATCACAGCCATATTCTAGATAGGAGGAGGAGGCAGAAGGGAAGAGAGTGGACCTTTGAGTCAAGTCAGCTCCCTTTAGGAACCTCATCCCAGACATCACCTACAACACAGACAGAACTTATTAGTCACATGATGTCAGCAAGAAATACAGGACACATTCAAACCTAGATTATTCAGTGAGGCTTTAACTTTTTGCTCAAGTGTGAGCAAGTGTGGGGAAATCACCAATGATAGGGTAGCACTCAAGGCTAGTTAGTAACAGTGGGGTCATCTCTAAACCAAGACCAAGGGGGTAAGGTCAGCAAATGGTTACTGGGAACCTCGAGACACAGGGCCACTCAGAGTTGTCACCCTCTGTTGACACCAGGGGGGTGAGATGGAGGAATCCAGACCCTAATCTTAGCTCTTCCTTTTGCTGATCTCCTGCCAGGACCCCCCATCAGCCAAACTCAGCCAAAGCCAGACTGTAAAGCCACTGGTGGGTACAGCCCATCCAGGTCAGATCCCTGGGCTGGAAAACTAAGCAGAAGGTGGATCCAGAAGGTTAAAGGGACCACTTCCGCTGCAAGAGAGCCTAGGAAATGTAGTTTCCTAGTGGGGTGTGTTGAAGATTAGGGCCTGTTGATAAGAAAGAAGGGGAAACACGTTGGCGGACAACCTGGGGTCTCGGCCACACCAGAGATCAGGAACAGGGGTCCCAGGAAGGGACAGCAACCCCCGCAGTGGATGTGTGGTTATGTGACGGGTACCTTGAGAAGGAGATACTCACAGGGAAACCTGGGGGAGAAACACCCCAGGCAGGGAGGAACTGCTGAGAACTCTGAGGCGGGCAGCAGGACCTGGGGAGGGAGGGAGAGAAGGGTACGGGGGAGGGCAGAGAAGGGATGGAGGAAGGTCCGGATTTTATTCTCGGGCCAATGGAAAGTGACTGCAATGTTCTGAGCAGGTCAAGCACGCATGACTCATGCTTTCAGTGGCTCTGGCTGCCGGTGGAGAAGAAGTGGGGGACAGGAACACAATCTGATAGACCAGTTGTCCCGGTGGGAGGTGATTGGGGGTGCTGCAGAAGGGAAGGGGGTAAATGAGCAAGTTTTGTTTTGATGGTCAGCACGCCTTGTTGATGGAGTACAAGTGGGAGGGGAGGGAAGGAGAATCAGGGATGACTGAGGTTTTTAGCTGAGCTCTTGGGCAGATGGTGGTGCCTTTTACCGAGATGGGAGGCTAGGGGAGGAGGGATGGGTTTTCAGACTTGGGACAGACGTCAGCTGCTTTGCCAACATCACCCACCAGGATGGTGGCTGGGTGAGTGACTCTGTGGCCCACCCTGAAAAATGGGCAGAATATCTTGGAGAGGCTGCCTCATTGAGGCAATGGCCTCTGGCAGGGGCAGCGAGTTGGCAAATTATTAGTAAGAGGGACGTTTCTGGGTGGAGTTCCTCGGAGCGGAAATGACCAGTCATTGCTGGGCACCATTGTTATACCCATGACCTGCCCTGCCCCAGGGCACCTCCCCTCCATTGAGAAAGCCTGGGTTGGAATTTCTTCCCAGAAGCTTCTGCTGGCTCTGGTTTGCAGGAGAAAAAAACACACTGCATGATCTTTCTCATTTTTTTCAGTCTAGTGTTCATTAACGAAATTCCATTACTGCCTCTTGAACATCTGCTTTAACTGATTTTGGGGTTAAGAACCAGTTTTAAGCCTTGGATTTTTATCGCTAAACTCAACAATAATATTTAACTTTATTTTGTAATCGCCGAGGGTCAGGAATGGTTCCTCCTCTGCCACCACCATGAGGAAACCTCGTCTGAAAAGCGGGTCCCAGGAATCCAGCGGATTTTTCTGGATTGAGTTGCAGGCACCGCAGTTGTTGTCAACTGAAAGCAGTGAGGACGCTCCAACAGGAGGAGGAGATCAAATGTAACTGCTCGGGAGACAGTGGAGTCCCTGGGCCAGAGGCGGCCTCTGCTTGCTGCCGTTAGTTTCCCAGGCCTTCCCCTCGTCCCGCTGCTGGGGACAGAGCGCTTCTGGGGCCCTCGGGCTGATGGGGCCCAGCCCGATGTGGCCATTCAGCAGGTGTTGCCACGAGCTGGCGGCTCACAGTCTAAGCCAGTGACATTGTGGGGATTCCAGGGACACTCACGGGCCAGCTGAGGGCCAGTCGAGGGCTGTCACTTAAATTCCAGCCTGGCAGGCGGCCACCAGCGGCTGGAGGCTGGTACAGGACGCACGTGCTTCCCCACCTGTGGCCTGAGCTCACAGCCCCCCACCCAGAGCCTGTCCAGGGCAAGGCTCTGTGCCAGCTTTTGCTCAAACCCACCACCCCTCTATACCCTCTTAAAGCCCGTTCTCTGTGGGTCTCCAGGCCACAGTGTTACTTTGCGAGTTTACTTAGCTGGTCAGTTCAGTTGGAGTAGAACCAGCTAAGGGTTGCAAGGGCTTCCCTTGAGGGTCAGATGGTAAAGAATCCACCTGCGATGCAGGAGACCCAGGTTCGATCCCTGGGTCGGGAAGATCCCCTGGAGAAGGGCAAACCCAGTGCAGCAGGGCCAGGCCAGGACTGTGGGTGAGGGGAGTGGGCCTGATGGGGGCCATGCAGACTGCAGAGGGGCCCTTCTAAAACCAGCCTTGGCTACTCAGACCCACCCACCTGTGTGCCCATCAAGGCCAGATCTGTGTATTTTCATGCTAAGCCTAAAATCCGGATTGATGTGAAGTCTCCTGAATAAAACTCAAAAGTTAGCAATTAATTCAGATTTTTAACCACTTCCGAGCAGACCTAAATCCAACACATGCAGACAAGAGTCTGTCCGGAGACGCTCAGTGTGTGAACTCTGTGTTACGCCATATATAGTTGGGAGCTACTGTAATTTACATTTTTAAAAGCTAACATGTTTTGGATCTTTTCTATATGCCAAGCATTGAACTAAAGGCTTTGCATATATTTATCTCAATTAAAATTCTGCAATAGTCTAGGTAAGAAACAGCAGTGGTTAAACATTGATTTAAGTCAAGACCCTGGGTTGGCTAACCATGTCCCACCTCCCACAACTTTCCCAAGGAGGGTCAAACATCACAGACTCTATTTACCTCTCATTTTAAGAAGACAAAGATCAGAAAGCGTATCTCTTAGTTATCCATCTAAACCAATGCCTCCTCTGTTATGCCACCCAGGTTGGGGACTCCGGAATTTTGTCTTGGGGAAGGGGGCATGTAGGGTGTGTCTTCTCTCAGCTGACATAGACTTCTAGGACAGAAAGTGGACATGAACCACCCAAGTCCCGGGAATGGCCAAAATCAGGTCATGTTTTGAATCTTGAGAGCCCCAGCACCTGCTGAGTCCCCAGAGATGGTGGTTGCCCTGACCCAGACTTCTAGAAGTGCACATTAAATCAGCATTTCCCAAATGCCTTTCTATGTATGACACAGGTCATGCACAAAATCATCTTATGTGACAGGTTGACAAACATTGATTTTTTTACTACTTACAAACCTCTTTTGATATGCTTCCAGAAAAAAAATCTAAGTCGCACATCAAATCTAGAATTTTGCATTGTCACTTGGGTTGAAAACAAAGGTTTTAAAGCCACACTAAAGAAAAATATCAAATCAAGTAAATAATAGCCCAGGTGGTGCACTGAGAGTCCCCAACCCCTCCCCTCCCAAAAAAAACAAGCAGTGGGAAAGGGAGTGGGCAGATGAGGGTGCGGGGGAAGCACCATGCTTCTGGCAAGTGCGTGGTTTGGGCACCAAGATTTAAGTCATCAGGGTGGGGAGGGGGCCTCCCCCGTCCATCGGAGTCACCGAGAAAGGTGTCAGAGTGACCTCACCCTGGCAAGGGAGGAGGGTGTGATCACGGAAGGAAGCCGGCTGTGTTTTTGTCTGCGTGTCCCCAGGCGTGTGTTGGACGACAGGAGTTTTGGTTGGCTGGCCTTTTTATTTCTGTGTGGCCTGGTCTTCCAGCCCCTTCCCTCCCCCTCGGAGCTGTCCATCTGCATGAGGGCTGTGCCGGGCAGGGAGATTAGATCATATGCTTTCCCGTTCCAGATGTGGATTTATCGGGCCCCGTCACTGTGGCTGTTCTCATCAAGCAGGTTACTGTTCCCGAGGGGAGGCTTAACATGTCGTGCTGCTTACACCCAGATGCGGCTGTCATTTAGGGCATCGTTAGATTGTGCTCTAAGAGCAGATTGACACGGCTTCCCTGCAGTCGGCTTATTTGGGCCGGGGCGGGCACCCCGAGCAGACACGTGCGGGGAATTGTTGGAAAGAGCAGACCATCACTCATGTGACTTGAGGGGCATGTGGTGACCCTGGTTTGGAGCCCATTACAAATAAGGAACTGCAGGCTGCTTGCCTTTTGCCAACGCAGCATCCAGGGCTGCTGACTGCAGGTGAATTATTCACCGGGCGGCAGAGCCCTGCTTTCCAGGAGGGTCTGAGAGGTCGGGTGGGCGGCCAGCTTTGTCCTTTCCGCAGTCTCTAGAGCCCGAGCAAGGCCAAGTCCTCATTACCGGGCGCTTCCTTCTTTTCCTTGTGGTCTGGGAAGAGCAGGCAAAGGCTTGATTCTGCCTGGACTGCCCTAGATTCATGCCTTCGAGAAATATTTATTGAACGCCTACTATGTGCCAGGCACTGTTCCAGGCCTCAGGGCTGTGGGGCATAGTTAGTGGTCCCAGCTCTTGTGATGCTGCCATCTAGGGCTGCAGAGCGGGTGACCAGCAAGATGAAGATGTCAATGTGCCAGAGTGTTGAGTTGGCCCCAAAAGTTAATTCAGGTTTGCCAGTCGATGCTGGCAAAACCAACATGGGAAAACCCGAACAAATTTGTTGACAAACCTGAGATATAGTGTGTTAGATCAACACATGCGGAGTTGAAAACGTAAAACATAAAAAGGAAGAGGATGTGAAATAATGAAGACAAGAGAGTAAAATTGTGGATGTGGTCAGCAGGGCAGGCCTCACAAAAAAAGAGAACTGTTTTTTTAAATTGAAGTATACAATATTGTAAGTTACAGGTGTAGTGTATAGTGATTCACAATTTTTAAAGGTCATGCTCCATTTATACTCATTATAAAATATTGGCTGTATTCCCAGTGCTGCAGAATATATCCTTGCAGTTTATCTTATACCTAATAGTTTGTACCTCTTAATCCCCTACGTGTACATCATCCCCTCCCCCCAAGAGGAGAACTTTTGAGTAGAAACAAGGAGGGGTGAGGACCCAGGCCCTGGGATTGCTGGGGAAAGGCATCCCCAGCAGGAAGAACAGCCTGGGCAAAGGCTCTGGGGCGGGAACAAGTTGGCAAGCGTAAGGAGAGGCGAGGACCACAAAGGGCAGGGAAGAATGGGGAGCCTGGTCCCACAGGGGCTGCAGTCAACCTCACAGACTTTGTTCTCTGGGTGAGTGGGAGCTGTGGGTGATGCTGAGTAGAGGCACTGCGGCTACTCCTCTGGAAATAAATGGCCAGAGTCCAGGTAGGAAGCAATGGACCTAATTCAGAGGAAAGAGGATGACCGCCTGCCTAGGGAGAAGGCGACAAGACTCTTGAGTGTGGGTATCCTTTAAGAAAGAACAGCAGGCTCTGCTGATGAACTGGGTGTGGAAACAGAAAGATGGGACCAGGGAGAAGCCACGATTATTGGCTGAGTAACTGGAGGATGGGAGAGTTGGTCCATAAAGTAGGCTGAGCACTGAAGAATTGATGCTTTTGAACTGTGGTGCTGCAGAAGACTCTTGAGAGTCCCTTGGACTGCAAGGAGCTCCAACCAGTCCATCCTAAAGGAGATCAGTCCTGAATATTCATTGGAAGGACTGTTGCTGAAGCTCCAATGCTTTGGCCACCTGATGCAAAAAGCCAACTCATTGGAAAAGGCCCCGATGCTGGGAAAGATTGAAGGTAAAAGGAGAAGGGGGTGACAGAGAATGAAATGGTTAGATAGCATCACCGACTCAGTGGATGTGAGTTTTAGCAAACTCTGGACGATAATGGAGGACAGAGGAGACTGGTGTGCAGGAATCCATGGGGTCGCAAAGAGTCAGACATGACTTAGCAATGGAACAACAACAGACTAGGGGGGTGGGGAGGACCTCAGGGGACCCCCAAGGTGTCTCTTAGCAATCCCATCACTGGGCAGACATTTGTGGCTTGTGCCAAACGCCAGCCGTTCCCTTACCCTCCCACAATTTTCACTGTGTCCCTGTGCCACTTGTATTGCTGTTTTTTGAAACGGCTGTAATTATTTTTTGAGAACGGGATTCTACTACCCTAAATGAGAAGCTAGCATCACGTGCCCTAAGTAGAAGGAAAGTTAAACCACGCGATCAAGTTTAAGCTAATACAACTGTCCACCCGGAGCTTCTAGGGGGTGGCCTCATCTCTTCCCTTTGAAATAGGAAGTGTGTGAATGTTAAGGATGTGACCACATCCCTGCACCCACCCGAGAACTTTCTCCCGGAGTTGATCAGAAGGAGTGAGTGGGAATCAGTTTCCCACACTGGGGTCCCTGGCACTTGGTGACGTGACCCCAAACCACTGTCCCTGCTGGTGCGTCAGGTAAAGTCACATCCGGGGTGACGTGGGGACCCAAACGAGAGTCCCGGGGATGATTCTGACCCTCACTGAAGCTGAGGGTTACAAAGCATGTAGGGACCTCCGTGCCCCTCCTGGGTTCCTTATCAGCGCCCCTGCCTGGTATCCACTGCACGCTTCCTGGATGTGACACAAAACCCCCACCTCCACCATCAAACACGCTGGGCTGAAGTCCTCCCGGCCCGCTTCCCCGGCTCCGCAGTTCTCACCAGGCACCCAACTCCCTGCGCCCGGCTCCCTCTTATGTTAAGTGGTTTGCTGGGAGGATTAAGTAACACGGTGCAAGCCGTGTGCCCGGCACAGTGCGTAAAGCAGAGTCCGCCGACGGCAGTCACCACGTTAATCGTGATTGTTAGGGATGTGCAGCACCGCCCTCTACCCCAGGGCCGAGTTAGAGCTGTCTCAACAATTAGGTTATATTAGGAGCTGCCACACCAGGGCCGTCAGGGACTGGCAAGTAATGTGGCGGGGCAGAGCTGGTGTCAGACTATAGAAGGTGCTGGGCAGCATGGCAGACACAGAGCACATCGTCTGTTAGCTGCTATTCGAAGTCAGATTTTTTTTAAATCTACGACACACAACACATACATGCGTATCATGAACATAGACCCACTTGGGCTCCTGAGTTATATGGAAACACAAAGAGTGAGATTTTTTTGTTGTTGTTAATTTAGCAGGTGTTTGTTGAGCAGTCGCTTTGTGGCAGGCACTGTTCTGGGCTTGAGAAGATGACAGTAAGGAGAATAAGCCTAGATCCCTGCTCCCTCGGAGCTGTTCCGCTGTGGAGCAGCGGGCAACATGCAAATAAGTGAACTGTCTGAGGGCATCAAGTGTTAGGGGGCCAGGTGAGGCAGGGAGGGGCCATGGGGGTGCTGGAAAGAGGGGCAGCAGTTTCAGTGTGGGGCCAAGGACGGCCTCTCAGATATGGGAGGTTTGATGAATAACCTGGAGGAGGCTAGAAGGATGCACCCCAAGGCTGGTGAGGCCCAGGGCTCTGCTGGACCCTGCAACCGAGGCCTGCTCCCTCTGCAGGTTCCGGCGAGTTTGCACAAGCTGGTGGAGGGGAGCTTCGGAAAAACCCACCACCTCCATCCCCTGCAGAGGGAGACTTCACACCTGGTGTCAGTGGCTCAGACGTGTCTGACTCTCTGCGATCCCATGGACTGCAGCACACCAGCCTCCCCTGTCCTTCACTGTCTCCCGGAGTTTGCTCAGATTCGTGTCCGCTGAGTCAGTGAGGCCATCACACCTGGCAGAAACTCTCTAATTGCCACCAGTTACAGATGGGACCCATGGGGACTTCTCAGGAGGACACGTGACCTTGGCAACAGATGCTCACGTAGTTCCAGGGCCTGATGATTCCTGGTCAGACACAAAGCCAGTTCTTTGCCCATCGGGGTGACCTTAGCCGAGAGGCTCAGGAAACACACCTGGTTCCAGGTGGGCATCTCTTACAAAACTGCTTCAGCGCTGGGCTCAAGAGGGCAGGCTCTGCTCTGTTCCCTTCAGTTGTTCAGTGAGATATTACAGGGCATCAATTATATATTCCTGGGGGTAGGGGGCGGACAGCACCCTGGATCATTCAGGACTCTCAGTCCAAAAGCAGAGGCTGATTACAAATAAGGGCAGTTGTAAAGGAAACCATTTCAGAAGGAGAGAAATGCTAAGAAGAAACCTACACAGCTGTGATAGCAAGTAAGCAGGGAGCTCCTCCAGATGGGGTGCTCGGCCAGGACTTGTTGAGTAAGTGACTATTGAGATCCGAATAATCGGACAGGCCAGCAAAGCAAAATCTCAGAGAGGCACTCCTCAGCAGAAGGGAGAGAGCAAGTGCAAGGATCCTGGGGCAGGGGTGAGCTTGGAGCCCCTGAGAAACAAAGAGGAAGCTCGTGTAGTCAAGTGAGCAAGGGACAGGGAAGTTCAGTTCAGTTCAGTCGCTCAGTCATGTCTGACTCTTTGCAACCCCATGACTGTAGCACGCCAGGCCTCTCTGTCCATCACCAACTCCCGGAGCTTGCTCAAACTCATCATATCCATCGAGTCAGTGATGCCATCCAACCATCTCATCCTCTGTCGTCCCCTTCTCCTGCCTTCAATCTTTCCCAGCATCAGGGTCTTTTCCAATGAGTCAGTTCTTTGCATCAGGTTGCCAAAATATTGGAGTTTCAGCTTCAGCATCAGTCCTTCCAATGAATATTCAGGACTGATTTCCTCTAGGATGGATTGGTTGGATCTCCTTGCAGTCTAAGAGTCTTCTCCAACACCACAGTTCAAAAGCTTCAGGTCTTCGACATTCACCTTTCTTTATAGTCCAACTCACATCCATACATGACTACTGGAAAAACCATAGCTTTGACTAGATGGACCTTTGTTGGCAAAGTAATGTCTCTGCTGTTTAATATGCTGTCTAGGTTGGTCATAGCTTTCCTTCCAAGGAGCAAACATCTTTTAATTTCATGGCTGCAGTCACCATCTGCAGTGATTTTAGAGTCCAAGAAAATAAAGTCTGTCACTATTTCCATTGTTTCTCCATCTGTTTTCCATGAAGTGATGAGACCACATGCCATGATCTTAGTTTTCTGAATGTTGAGTTTTAAGCCAACTTTTTAACTCTCCTCTTTCACTTTCATCAAGAGGCTCTTTAGTTCTTCTTCACTTTCTGCCATAAGGGTGGTGTCATCTGCATATCTGAGGTTATTGATATTTCTCTTGGCAGTTTGGTTCCAGCTTGTGCTTCCTCCAGCCCAGCATTTCTCATGATATACTCTGCATATAAGTTAAATAAGCAGGATGACAATATACAGCCTTGACGGACTCCTCTCCCAAGTTGGAACCAGCCTGTTGTTTCATGTCCAGTTCTAACTGTTGCTTCTTGACCTGCATACAGATTTCTCAGGAGGCAGGTCAGGTGGTCTGGTATACCCATCTCTTGAAGAATTTTCCACAGTTTATTGTGATCCACACAGTCAAAGGTTTTGGCGTAGTCAATAAAGCAGAAATAGATGTTTTTTAAGAGCTCTCTTGCTTTTTCAATGATCCAATGGATGTTGGCAATTTGATCTCTGGTTCCTCTGCCTTTACTAAATCCAGCTTGGACATTTGGAACTTCACAGTTCACATACTATTGAAGCCTGATTTGAAGAATTTTGAGCATTACTTTGCTAGCATGTGAGATGAGTGCAATTGTGCAGTAGTTGGAGCATTCTTTGGCATTGCCTTTCTTTGGGATTGGAATGAAAATGACCTTTTCCAGTCCTGTGGCCACTGCTGAGTTTTCCAGATTTGCTCACATATCGAGTACAGAACTTTCACAGCATCATCTTTTAGGATTCGAAATAGCTCAACTGGAATTCCATCACCTCTACTAGCTTTGTTCACAGTGATGCTTCCTAAGGCCCACTTGACTTCACATTCCAGGATGTCTGGCTCTAGTTGAGTGATCACACCATTGTAGTTATCTGGATTATTAAGATCTTTTTGTATAGTTCTTTTGTGTATTCCTGCCACCTCTTCTTAATATCTTCTGCTTCTGTTAGGTCCATACCATTTCTGTCCTTTATTGTGCCCATCTTTGCATGAAATGTTCCCTTGGTATCTAACTTTCTTGAAGAGATCTCTAGTCTTTCCCATTCTATTGTTTTCCTCTATTTCTTTGCATTGATCACTGAGGAAGGTTTTCTTATCTTTCCTTGCTATTCTTTGGAACTCTGCATTCAAATGGGAATATTTTTCCTTTTCTCCTTTGCCTTTAGCTCCTCTTCTTTTCTCAGCTATTTGTAAGACCTCCTCAGACAACCATTTAGCATTTTTGCATTTCTTTTTCTTGGGCATGGTCTTGATCACTGCCTCCTGTACAATGTCATGAACCTCTGTCCATAGTTCTTCAGGCACTCTCTATCAGATCTAATCCCTTGAATCTATTTGTCACTTCCACTGTATAATCATAAGGGATTTGATTTAGGTCATACCTGAATGGTCTAGAGGTTTTCCCTGCTTTCTTCAATTTAAGTCTGAATTTGACAATAAGGAGTCCGTGGTCTGAGCCACAGTCAGCTCCCGGTCTTGTTTTTGCTGAGTGTATAGAGCTTCTCCATCTTTGGCTGCAAAGAATATAATCAATCTGATTTCAGTATTCACCATCTGGTGATGTCCATGTGTAGAGTCTTCTCTTGTGTTGTTGGAAGAGGGTGATTGCTGTCACCAGTGCATTGTCTTTGCAAAACTCTGTTAGCCTTTGCCCTGCTTCATTCTGTACTTCAAGGCCAAAGTTGCCTGTTACTCCGGGTATCTCTTGACTTCCTACTTTTGGAAGTCAGTGGCAAGGATATACAGAATGCTACTGCTAAGTCACTTCAGTCATGTCCGACTCTGCGACCCCATAGACGTCAGCCCACCAGGCTCCCCCATCCCTGGGATTCCCCAGGCAAGAACACTGGAGTGGGTTGCCATTTCCTTCTCCAGTATGTGAAAGTGAAAAGTGAAAGTGAAGTCGCTCAGTCATATCCGACTCTTAGCGACCCCACGGACTGCAGCCTACCAGGCTCCTCCATCCATGGGATTTTCCAGGCAAGAGTACTGGAGTGGGGTGCCATTGCCTTCTCCGAATATACAGAATAGATGAAGTCAAAGAAACGTGGAGGTGGGTTGGCAGGGAAGGCCGATCTAGACGGGTCTTAGACCCCCAGTAGAGAACTGGTATTTTCTTCTGAGTGTGAAGGGAAGCTACCGGATGGTTTGCAGCAGTGAACGGACGTGATCTGTGTTTTCCCTGGGAAAGCGCTAGCTGCTTCCTTCCCTGTTTGGCGGAAAAATGGGCCGAAGACCCATGTAAATCTCCTTTTCCGTCTTTGGGGACAGAGTGCCGAGGTGGGTCTGATGTGCTGTTTTCAGGTCTCGGGGGGTGGTTGGCTCCCCAGCAAGAATCAGACACCGGGTAGACCCTGGATGGTTTCCTGTTGCTGTCCTAACAAATTGCACAAACTGGCTGGCTTAAAACAACAGAAATTTACCGCCTCACAGCTGTGGAGACAGAAGTCTGCAATCACAGTGCTGGCAGGGCTGTGATCCCTCCAGAGGCCCTAGGGGTGAATCCTTCTCTGCTCACCCAGCTCCTGGAGGCCCGAGGAGTTCCTCGGAGGGATCTACGTGCCTCCCTCCGATCTCTCCTCCATCTTCACATGGCCTTCCCTCCGTGTCTATGTGCCTTCTTCCTTCTGTCTCTTGGAAGGACGCTTGTCCTTGGATTTAGGTCCCACATCCTAACCAATCTCAGCTCAAGGTGTTTTAGTACCTCTGCAGAGACCCTTTGTCTAAATTAGGTCCCATTCACAGGAGCCTGGACATAGGACAGGAACATATATATTTGGGGGAGGCATCATTTAACCCACTATAGACCCTAAGTACTGCAAGGAAAAGAAAAAAAACTGCAGATGGCTGTAGAAGGAAGAGAAAAAGGATTTCCATGAAACCTCCTATGTGTCTGGGTGCCGGCCGGGTGTGCAATTACACATCCATTCCTCTTCACATGTGTATTGAGCACCCGCTGTGTGTCGCACGCTGTGGGGCACTGGGGACTCGGCACCGAGCAAGGCGCAGGCTCTGCACGGCTGGAGCCCTCGGGAGAGCGGACGGCCTGCAGGCACTGGCGCGCAGTAGGGTTTCCAAACTCCTTGCCTCCCTGCACCTTACTCTGCTCACAGCTTCACTGAGAAACGAGAACAGGCGTGAATGAAATCACCATTCCTAGTTTATTGAGAAGCCCTAGTAACACATGTGTAATAAGAGCTCAAGGGACTCAGAAGCCACAGCGATCCCAGGGAGGTGCGGCTGCAATGACGGGTGAGACGTGCGGGGAGGTGGGAAGTGGGTTCCAAGCTGGAAGAACCAGGTGGACAAAGGCAGCCACCACGGGTCGTGACTGACACAGAGTGTTTCAGCAGAGACAAGATGTATTCAGTGAGAAGGCGGGCTGGGGTTGCCAGGTTGGCATGATCAGATTTCATTAAGAGGGAACAGTTCTTGGGAAAGTTCCAAATGAAACAAGGTATAATCTTCTCTCTGTTTACACAGTGGTTGCTTTCCAAAAAAAAAAACCCAGTGTATATTAATACCCTGCAAAAAAAAAAAAGATGTTCTGTTTATATGCAAGACAAAGTTCTTTACTAGACTCAGATAACTTATGAACAGGGTTTTACCTAACCACTCCTATGAATGCCTAGTGGAACTGGGGACTGGCAGAGTACTTCCTCATTGCACAGAGGTCTGAAAGTGAAAAAAAAGTGAAAGTAAAGTTGCTCAGACGTGTCCAACTCTTTGTGACCCCATGGATTGTAGCCTAGCAGGCTCCTCCATCCATAGAATTCTCCAGGCAAAAGTACCGGAGTGGGTTGCCATTTCCTTCTCCAGGGGATCTTCCCGACCCAGGGATCGAACCCGTGTCTCCCACATTGTAAGCGGACGCTTTACCGTCTGAGCCACCAGGGAAGTGTTGCAAGCTGCTGCCCACAAATGCCAAGAGTGCCCACCAGTCAGCCCCTGGAGGTTTCCAAAATGCACTCCCCTCCTGAGGGGTGGGGGTGCCACCCTACTCAGGGCGCCTCCGTGCGCGTCTCTAACTGTGCGGTGCCCGACGGGGGCGCACGCGCTGGAGGTCGGCCGGCCCGCGTCTCACCTCCTCACTCTGGTTGCAGGTTCCATGCAGGTGATGAACAAGACGCGGCGCATCATGGAGCAGGGCGGGGCGCACTTCATCAACGCCTTCGTGACCACGCCCATGTGCTGCCCCTCGCGCTCCTCCATCCTCACCGGGAAGTACGTCCACAACCACAACACCTACACCAACAATGAAAACTGCTCCTCGCCCTCCTGGCAGGCACAGCACGAGAGCCGCACCTTTGCCGTCTATCTCAACAGCACCGGCTACCGGACAGGTGAGCCCGGCTGCCGGGGTGGGCGCGTGCGCAGACGGGACCCGCCCAAGTGGTACCCAGCGCCCTGCCTCGGATCGCCGCCTTTTCCCCTGCGGTCCCGTGCTGCGGGGCGGGGGTCCCAGCAACTTTAATTTAGAAGCTATGCCTTGCCTTCTAAATGCGTTAGAGAAACAGATTTATTTGCTCGTAGAAGGGCTTGAAAGTGACCTTTTCAACGGAATTTGAGTTTTGTTTTGTTTTTTTTAAGTGAGCCGCTTTAAAGTTTGAAATATAGTACAGAGGCCGTGGACGAGCAGGAGCGTGAGTTCTGTGTGAATTGTGTCATTTAAGCCGCTGGGGACTACTTCATTGACTTAAGGCCATCAGCATGGAACAGGCTTCCAGAAGAACTGGGGTGGGGCACGGGGATTAAAATTGGCGTGGAGGATGGAGAGGCCCGTGCGTGGGGACTGTGGCCGCTCTGCAGATGGCAGCGCAGTGTTCGTCCACCCTTGACCGTCTGCACTGCCCAGGGTGCTCCATCCCGTCTGCCGTGGGTGCCCACAGTGCTGCATCCTAGGTGAAGAGTGAGTGAGACTTTCTGTCTCCTTATCTTGCATGAGGTACTTTGGTGGGTTCTGGAGACACCTGCCAGGCTGGTTGCCTGAAGCAAAGGCACAGTTACAGTGGCTTACCTCCAGCAACATTGCAAAATCCTCCAAACTCGATTTAATTTGCTTTAATTTAGAAAAATAAACAAGCACTCCCCACCTCGAGTAAGGAGCCAAGGCAGTTGTGAAATCAGATATTGTGACTCCGGTGTCGTAACCCCAGGAAGTTGTGCTCAAGCGACAAAGGACTCGTTTGGGTGGGAGTGACAGAGAGGAATGGATATCGCCATTTTGTTCATTCATACGTCCATTGAAGACACTTAGGTTGTTTCCATAGCTTGGCGGCTGTAAATGTTGCAACGAACATGGGATACAGGTAGCTTTCAAGTTTGTGTTTTCATTTTGTTTGGATAGATACTCAGGAGGTGGAATTGCTGGATCATGTGGTAGTTTTATTTTTAATTTTTGAGGAGCCTCCAAACTGTTTTCCATAATGGCCATACCAATTAACATTCCCACAATGAACAAGGGTTCCCTTTCCTCCAAATCCTCTCCAGCACTTATTCTTTGCCTTTTTGATAACTGGTATTCTAACAGGAAGGCTTCCCAGGTGGCGCTAGTGGTGAAGAACCCACCTGCCAATGCAGGAGACATAAGAGGTGCAGATTCGATCCCTGGGTCGGGAAGATTCCCTGGAGGAGGGCATGGCAACCCACTCCAGTATTCTTGCGTGGAGAATCTGCCTGAAACAGAGGAGCCTGGCGGGCTACAGTCAGGCTTACAAAGAGTGGGACACGACTGAAGCAGCGTGGCCCACAGCACATTCTCACATATGTGAGGTGATATCTCATTGTGGTTTTGATTTATGTGTCCCTGATGATTAATGATGTGGATTTAGATGTACCTGTTGACCATCTGTATATCTTCCTTGGAAAAAATGTCTATTCGGATCTGTTGCTCCCTTTTTAATTGGATCGTTTTAGTTTTTTCTATTGAGCTACATGAGTTTTTATGTATTTTGGATGTTAACTCCTTATCAGATGTAATGATCTGCAAATATTTTCTCTTGTTTGGTAGATTGTCTTTTCATTCTGTTGTGCAGAATGTTCCTCTGCTGTGTTTGCTGTCTTCCCACTTATTTCCTTCTGTTTTTATTGCCTTTGATGTCAAATAAAAAAAAAATCATCACCAAGACCCATATCAAATGATGATTTCACATCATATGTTCCAAGTCTTTAACCCATTTTGAGTCCATCTTTGCCTATGGTGAAAGATAACAGTTCAGTTTAATTCTTTCATGTGTGGCTGTCCAGTTTTCCCAGTTCCATTTATTAAAGAGACTGCCCTTTCCCCCATCATATATTCTGGGCTCCTTTGGTATAAATTAACCAACCATATATGCATGGATTTATTTATGGACTTTCTAATCTATTTCATTGATCTATGTGTGTTTTTATGCCAACACCATACTGTTTTGATCACTGTTGCTTTGTGATACGGTTTGAAATCAGGGAACATGATGCTCCAACTGCATTCTTATTTCTCAAAATTGCTTTGACTCTTTGAGGTCTTCTGTGGTTCCATATAAATTTTCAGATTATGTTTTCTCTCTCTGTGAAGAAAGCCATTGGATGGTCTAATGGTTAGGACTCCATACTTCCACTGCAGGGGGCACAGATTTCATCCATACAGCACAACCAAAAATGAATAAGTAAACAAGATAAATAAAATTTGTAAGTAATAATTTTTTTTAATGCCATTGGAAATTCGATAGGGATTGCATTGAATCCGTAGATTGCTTTGGATAGTATTGACTTTTTTTTGGCTGCACAAGGTCTTCATTGCTTTTGCACAGGCTTTCTCTCGTTGCAGTAAGCAGGAGCTCCTCTTCATTTCAGGATGCTGGCTTCCCATTGCAGTAGCTTCTCATTGCAGAGTGCAGACCCTGGGCACAAGGGCTCAGTGGCTGTTGACTCTTGGGCTCTAGGTCACGTGGGATTCAGTAATTGTGGCTTGCAGACTTGGTAGTTGTGACTCGGAGGCTCTAGAGCGCAGGCTCAGTAATTGTGATGTGTGGGTTTAGTTGCTCTGCAGTATGTGGAATCTTCTTGGACCAGGGATCAAATCGTGTCTCCTGCATTGGCAGATGGTTTCTTATCCACTGTGCCACCAGTGAAGCCCTAGTATCAACATTTTAACAATATTAATTCTTCCAACCCATGAGCATGGAAATATCTTTCCATTTATCTATGTCTTCTGTTTCTTTCCTTAATTCAAGTCTTAGTTTTTAGTGCAGAAGTCTTTCACCACCTTGGTTAAATTTATTCCCAGATATTTCATTCTTTTTTATGCAGTTGTAAATGGGATTGTTTTATTAATTTATCTTCCTGATAGTTTGTTATTGATGTATAGAAACTCAACAGATTTTTATGTATTGATTTTGTATCCTGCAACTTTACTGAATTAATTAGTTCTAACAGTTTTTGGTGGAGTCTTTGGGGTTTTCTATGTATAATATCATGTCATCTACAGATAGTTTCACTTCTTCCTTTATGACTTGGATGCTTTTTCCTTCTTTATTTGCCTCATTGCACTAAGATTTCCAATACAATATTGAATAAAAGTGGTGGCAGGGAGTTCTCTTGTCTTCTTCCTGATCTTAGAGGAAAAGTTACTAGTTTTTCACTGTTAAATATGATGTAAGCTATGGGTTTTATTATGTTGATGTATGTTTCCTCTACAGTCACTTTTTTTGAGAATTTTCCTCATAAATGGTTGTTGAATTTTGTCAAATGCTTTTTCTGCATCTACTGAGATGATTTTTATATTTCATTTTTAATGTGGTGTACACATTGATTGGCTGATGGTGAACTATCCTTGCATTTCTGGAATAAATTCTACCTGATCATGATATATGACACTTTTAATGTATTATTGAATTCAGTTTGCTAATATTTTGTTGGAGATTTTTGCATTCTATTTTCATCAGAGATATTGGCCTATACTTTTCTTTACTTGTGGTATCCTTGGCTGATTTTTATATCAGGGTAATGCTTGCCTTATAAGATGAACGTGGAGTTATTCCTTTCTATTCTGTTTTTTTTTTTTTTTTTTGGAAGAGTTTGCAAAAGGCTGGTATTAATTGTTCTTTGAATTTTTGGTAGAATTCACCTATAGAGCTGTCTATTCCTAGACTTTTATATTTTGGGAAGTGTTTGATTGTTGATTCAACCTTCTTGCTAGTCTGCTCAGATTTTCTATTTCTTCATCAGTCAGTGTTGGTAGGTTATGTGTTTCTAGTTAGAGTTCTCTAGCTTGTCAAACTTGTTGGCCTGTAATTGCTCATAGTAGTCTTTTATGGCCCCTTGTATTTTTGTGGTATCAGTTGTAATGTCTCCCTTTTTATATCTGATTTAACTTATTTGAATTCTCTCTCTTTTTTTTCCTGGTGAGTCTAGCTAAAAGTTTTATCAGTTTTGTTTATCTTTTCAAAGAACTGGTTTGTACTTCCATTAATCTTTTCCATTGTCTTTTTTGTATCTATATTTCATATATTTTTGCCATAATCTCTATTGTTTCTTTCCATCTACTAACTTCGGTCTTTGTTCTTTTTCTGGTTCCTTGAATTGTAAAGTTTAGGTTATTTATTTGAGATTTTTCTTGTTTCTTGATGTAGGCATTTATCACTTAGAACTTATCTTGCTGCATCTTGTATGTTTCAGTATGTTGTATTTTCATTGTCTCATTATTTTTTTTAATTCTTTTGATTTCTTTAACTGATTTGTTGTTCAGTAGCATGTTGTTTATCCTCCGTGTATTTGTGAATTTTCCAATTTTCTTCCTGAAATTGATTTCTAGTTTCATACCATTCTATTTGAAAAAGGTGCTTGATAGAATTTCAGTTTTCATAAATTTATTAAGATTTGTTTTGTGGCCTAACACATGCTCTATCCTGGAGAATGCTTCATGTTCACTTGAAAAGAATGTGTTTTCTGTTGCTCTTGGATGGAACGTTCTGTGTGTGTGCTAAGCCTATCTGGTCTACGTATCATTTTAGACCTATGTTTCCCTATTGATTTTCTCTCCGGATGATCTATCCATTGATGAAAGTGTGGTATTAAAGTCCCCTCCTATTATTCTATTGCTGTCTATTTCTTCCTTGGGGTCTATTAATACTTGTTTTATATGTTTAGGTGCTCTTAAAGTGATCAGAGACTCAACTGCCTTCTGTTTCTCCTTATCTCCCACTGATGAGAAACAAGTCACAGGAGCACATGTGATGGCAAAAGAGTCTGGGGGAATGTAGTCTTTATTCTGGGTGACCATTTGGCCAGCTAAAAATTCCATTACTATGGGAGAAAAAGAAAATGAATACCAGGGGAAGATTTAAGTTACAACCTCAATAATAGTTCTTAGTCATTTGTATATGTAATACTGTTTGAATAAAAGAGGTTAGCTGGAATTGTAGAAGACTGAAACCAGAAAAAAGCATTCTTTAAATAGACCAAAAGTTCATTTAAATAGAACTTTTAATGTATTTGTTTAAGTATTTTATCTTGAAAAAGTGAAACTACACTATTTTGAAAAATAACCTTATTCTATGTTATATTCTAACAGTATTTAACAAAGGTTATGTTATAATTGTGGTTAGGTTATAGGTTGATTCTTTAATTAGATGAGTTGATAAAGTGTCAATTAGAGGCAGGGAGGGAGATAACTTGTTAAACAAATTTAAATGATAGCACCATTTGATGTCATTTATTTCACCTTCTATTTTCACAGCAAATCATACAAAGTCATTTTTGCAAAAGTATTTGAGGATTTGATGAGTTTGCCCTTCCCTGGTGGTTCAGCTGGTAAATAATTCGCCTACAATGCGGGAGACCTGGGTTCAATCCCTGGGTTGGGAAGATTCCCTGGGGAAGGGAACAGCTACACACTCCAGTATTCCAGCCTGGAGAATTCCATGGACTGTATAGTCCATGGGATTGCAAGAGTCGGACACGACTTAGCAACTTTCACTTTCAGTTTTTTCTCTTAACCCCTTGACATGTGAGTCTTCCCTGTGAAGCATTGATTCCCTCATCATCATTTTCAGTGGTTTCTTCTTCAGCTATCTCACAGACCAGATTATTGTTTGTCAGTGGATTCGCACATGCTTCAGGCTGTCCTCCAGCATCACTTTAATTAATTTCTCAAAACCTTGCATCTTTCACAAGATTTGCAATTTCATGTTACCATCATCTTGCTTGTGTTTCCCCGTGTTTGCAGTAGAGATTGACAAAGGATGAAGTGAGAGGTGCTCCATTTAAGCAGGACAAATACCAATTTGTTCATGGATATTTCTGGGTGCTGGCTTCCTCTCACTTTGGGGAGGGACTTGGATCTCAAATATAAACACACTTGAAAGGGTAAATTGTATCTTCAGTTTTTACAAAATGTACTTAGTCATCTATTTTAGCACACTTCAGCTACCCTGACTGTGCTCACTACATAGGCACCAGCTAAAGTTATATTGTCTTTAGAATGAGACGCCTCCAGGTCTTTGCAGAGCGGTTGAGAGCAAGGACTCTGCCTGAGTTCAAATGTGAGCTCCACCACTGACTAGCTGAGTGAACTGGAGTAAGTTTTCTAACTATGCCTTGGTTACTTCAAGGGAGAAGAACGCTACTTAGCTCATAGGGTTTGGTGAGGATTACATGTGCTACAACAGTGATACATATGAAGAAACATTGGTGGGACTTCCCTGGCCGTCCAATAGTTAGGACTCTGTGTCTCCACTACAGAGGGCACGGGTTTGATCCCTGGTCAGATCCTGCATGCTGCAGGGTGGGAGCCCAAAAAAAAGAACATTAGCAATGATAAACACAGCCTCACAGAACCCCAGACCAATGTTCAGATGGATGTCACACAGCGTAATATCATGTGATGGGAATAAGTTATACCCATGAATCCAAAGATAGCAGCACATACTCAGCCTCTCTGGTAATCAGGGAAACACAGATTTAGCCAGCAGTGCATTATCACGGCTCACTCATCACCACAGCAAATATCTCAAGGCCCTGCCCCACCAAAAGGTGGTGAGGAGGTGGGAAAACAGGAAGAGAGAGGTGGGGATGCGCATTAGCACCTACTCTGAAGAGCAGGTTGGCAGTTCCTGGCAAAGTTGAAGAGGCATCTCCTTCCATTCAGTGGTTCTCTGGCTCTGTACCCCTCAGTTCTGAGGAGGTGGCATTTGAGTTGTGCTTGACCAAGGAGAGGGTGCTTCTTGGCAGTGCTTGTGGCTGGTAAGTGGCCATCAGATCCGAAGAACAGAAAGCTCCCCCGCCAGCTCCCAAGTGATTTTGACAAGTTATTGAACTTTGTGCTCCCTAAACCAAAAAGGGGCTTCTCAGGTGGCTCCAGGGTAAAGAATCTGCCTACCAATGCAGGAGACGAAAGAGATGTGGGTTCAGTCCCTGGGTTGAGAAGATCCCCTGGGGGAGGAAATGGCAATCCACTCCAGTATTCTTGCCTGGAAAAATCCCACGGACAGGGGAGCCTGGTGGGCTATAGCCCATAGGGTTGCAAAGAGTCGGACACAACTGAGCATAGCATACAAACCAAAAAGATGCAGGTGAGCTTTCGACAGAGGCAGATTCTGTGGTTTGACTGTGTCATAATTTTATCACAAGGCCTGAGGTCTCAAGATGTGGTTGGCGCTGGGAGGGGTCCCGTACCTCTTCCTTTGTATGATATGCTAGCATTCAGCAGGATCTTCTCCCAGAATGCCCAAGTGGCGAGAGTCTTTCTGATTGGACCAACTCGAGTCACATGCCAACCCCTGAACCAGTCACCATGGAGAGCAGATGACCTGCCAGTCAGCTGAGCCCACATCACCTGGCCCTGGAGCGGGGGATGGAGTCAGTGTTCCCCTGGCACCTGTGTGCCCAAATGAAATCAAGGGCCTTTGGAAAGGATAAAGAGGAAGCACGTACTGCAATGGCATTCACCAATTTCCAATAGCCTGCTTTGGGCAAAACAGCAACAACCAACGGGAGAAATAAATACCCCTTCTGGATCTTTCTGATGAATTAGATCAGAATGCCCATTTTCTTCTCATCAGGGTACTGCTTTCTCATTCCATGTTGCCGTCTGAGCCTGGCTGTTCGGAAGCCGCTCCCCCGCCCAGCTCCTGCCATCTGGTACAGACGTGTAGAGATGTGAGCACTGGTGTTTGAGCCTCCCACCCCTCCCTCATCATGTTCTAGAACACACCGTGGGAGGAGGGGAGCACGCCCCTCATGACCAGCCCCAGCTGTGCCGGGGCTCCTAGAGCTCTCCAATTATTTTCATTCTTCTCCTCCAACAAAACTGGATGGGGGAGGTCAGCTGGGGACCTGGACTACTTGGCTGTCAGCCTTGGGCAGCCACCCTCACTTGGGGCAGGTGGGGGCTCGGTGCCATGATGCGCACTGTGGCAGGATGCCTGGGGCGTTGGTGGAGGCTGGAGCATCCCCCAGACACAGGAGGGTGGAAAGACAACTGCTGAGCGTTTGGGCATCCCTGACAGAGACTCACTGCTGCTGTGTAAAGGGGTGTGTGTGAGAGCGAGCGAGCTAGGGAAAGAGGAAGAGAGACAGAGACTTTTTTTTTTCCCCCCTGATGTGGTTTTAGGGCCACAAAGACGTGAGAACTGGTGTTTTTCTGTGAAATAATCCCCTCCCCTCCCTCTTTCCATCACCCGGTTTTGATCTGCTTTTAGCCTCTTGCCCTGAAACCTACACGCCAGCCTCCAGCTGCCTGCCCGCCATCTGCCTCTGGATGTCACCCCGGCACGTCGAACCTGGCGTGTCCAGACTGACTTCCTGACCCTGCACCTCCCTCCCAGGCACCTCTCTCAGTCTTCCCTTTGGCGGTCCTAGTCGCTCGGGCCAAAACCTGAGTCTCTTGTTTGTTTTCTTCCTTTCACACTCTGCATTGAGCCCATCAGCAGATCCCATCAACTGTCCCTTCAAAATACAGCAGAACCCCTCTGGTGCCATCACCCATATCTAAGCCTCCTGGGCTCCACTCCCACCAGCCCCAGCTCTCTCCTCTCTGGCCTCCCTGCCTCCCACCTCGCCCCACGAGAGTAACCAGAGCACATTCGTCACAGCACCCAGAGACTGCTCTCAACCTCATCAGATCCTGACCCACCACTCTCACTCAGGGTGGGGCTCCCACAGGCTCCTCAGGGTCCTAATGGGCTGCCCTTCTGTCCCTCACCTCCTGACCACCTCACCTCCTATTCTCGCCTCCTTCCTGTTCCTCAAGTGAAGAGTGAAAGTGAAGGTCGCACAGTCGTGTCCTGCTCTTTGCGACCCCCTGGACTATACAGTCCATGGAATTCTCCAGGCCAGGATACTGGAGTGGGTAGCCTTTGCCTCCTCCAGGGGATCTTCCCAACCCAGGGATTGAACCCAGGTCTCCCACCTTGCAGGCAAATTCTTTACCAGCTGAGCCATGAGGGAAGCCCAAGAATACTGGAGTGGGTAGCCTATCCCTTCTCCAGGGGATCTTCCTGACCCAGAAATTGAACCGGGGTCTCCTGCATTACCAGCGGATTCTTTACCAGCTGAGCTACCAGGGAAGCCCCCTGTTCCTGAAACCATCCAGTAACTCCTGGCCCATTCCCGTCTCATGGCCTCTGCACTTTTTCCTTCTCTAGAGCCTTCCTCCCCTCTCCTCTGCATGGCTTTCACTCACTTTCCTGAGACCATCATTCAGGTATCACCTCCTCAGGGAAGCCCTCCTTGATTACCCATCCAGCAGAGGGTCCCCTTCCCTCTTTATCCCCTCACCCCACTTTTTTAAGTCAGAGTCCTTGTTGCCACTTCACATATATTTGAACGCTGACTGTCCAATTTCCCTTGTGAAGTTACATCCCCTGCCCGCTTCCAGTTCTCCTTGCCCTAGTTCCTGTTTTATCCGCCTCCCCAGTCCTTTCACTGCGGAGAATGCACCTGGCCACTGATCTGGTTGCTGTGTCCCTTCTAAACCGTCAGCTCCCTGGAAGCAGGGACGTGTGGTCTGTCCTCCCCAGCGTGCCCGAGCTGGAAGCCGTCCTGTAGTAGCTGCTCATTGGATGCTGCGGGACGAGTGGGTGAATCTATACTCCGTCCAGACCCGGCCGCCTGCCTTCCGACCCTCTGCCCTGTTTTCTATGCCCCGTTCTCTCGCGCGTCTCTCCCCCCGCCCCCGCTCCTGCCATCTCAGCCTCCGCTGCGCAGAGGAGAAAGGACTTCGCTTCTTCCTGGGAGGGCGCCTGCGGCCCCGGGTGCAGCTGTTGGGCCTTCACAATGGCCGCCTTCTCTTGGTTTGGCCTTCCTCCTGGGTTTGCTCCCCGCTCTCTTCCTCTCCCCCGAGTGCACACACAGCTCTCTTCTTCCCTCCGTCCAGCTGCCCCCTCCACCCCCTTGCCCGCCCCCTCTCCAGCCTGTGGGGGGACAGCAGAGCGTCTGCGTTTGCCCCGGGAAGGAGGCCCCCCTTAAGAAGCAGGGCAGCCTTGCCTCTCCTGACCCCATAACCCACCTTCCCTGCCATGAAAGCCAGGTATCGGTGGGGTAGGCAGCCTCGCCCAGGGCTCCTTAGCGGGGTACACATGCATCCCGGTCACACACATCTTCAAGCTACTTTTATCTCTGGGCAATGGTGAAGGACAGGGAGGCCTGGCGTGCTTCAGTCCATGGGGTTGCAAAGAGCTGGACATGACTTAGCAACTGAACAACAATCTTTTTTCTTAAACTGCAATGTAATAGTCACTCTCTTCGTCTAAGACCTTCAGCTTTCAAACCAAGTAAAGTATGGGTGCAGGAGTCCAGAGACTGAGGCTCAGCTTCTGACTCCTCTGTGACCTTGAGCTGAGACCCGCCCCTGTGGGTCTCAGTTTCCCCATCAGTGCAGGGGAGCTGCCATGTCTGCGTGTAAATTACCTGGTCCCTGTGCTGTGATTGCGCCCTCAGAGTCGTGGGACCAGTGCCCACAGACTTGGGAGCAGAGCTGCCCCAGGCCGCTGGAGGAAAGAGGAGGCAGATGGTCACCCTTCTCCTCGACTTTTCAGAAACCGGGTGTGAGGCGGGTGGGGCAGGATTTCTACACTTTGAAAACCCTGTGTCCCAGCCCATTAGCCTGGATATTCATTTCCTGTCGCCGCTGTAACAGAAGTGCCACAGCCTGGCTGGCTCCAAATCAGAAATGCATTCTCTCACAGTTCTGGTGGCCAGAAGCCCAAGCTCATGTGTCAGCAGGGCCCGGCTCCCTCTAAAGCCTCCCCGGGAGGATCCTTCCTTGCCTCTTCCAGCTTCCGGTGGGTGCCAGCGAGCCCTGGCATTCCTTGGCTTGTAGCTGCATCCTTCCTGTGTCTGCCTCCCTGTTGGCACAGCCACCTCCATGTGGGGCCCTCTCTTCACGTGGCCTTCTCCTCTCTGTGCATCTGCACCCAAATTTCCCTCTTCTCTAAGGACCCCTGTCTCCAGATGAGAGCCCACCCTTATCCGCTGTGACCTCATCTTAACTTGATGACATCTGCGGAGACCATATTCAAAATAGAGTCCCCTTCACAAGTGTCTGGGGTTAGAACTCAAACATGTATTTTGGGGGACCACAGTCCAACCCACACCAGCTGGGTTCTTCCCCACACACCACTTTATTTAATCCTCATGGATGCATTAACCTCCATTTAGGCTGCAGTCTTAACGTCCAGCTGGAGCAAACCCTGCAGGCCATCAGGGATGCTCAGAAGCCAGCTGCCTCCCCATCATCACCTGGGCTGCAGGCCTAAGCCCAGGGCCGTCTGTCACCCAGCCAGTCAGCAACGCGCATTGGTTTTGCTCACGGAGGTCATTCAGTCAACCTCGTAAGTCAAAACCCCAAAGAAACTGTTAGTCACTAAGTCATGTCTGACTCTTTGTGACCCTGTGGACTATAGCCCACCAGGCTCCTCTGTCCATGGGATTCTCCAGGCAAGAACACTGGAGTGGCTTGCCATCTCCTTCTCCAGGGGATCTTCCTGACCCAGGGATCAAACCCGGGTCTCCCACAATGTAGGCAGATTCTGAGCCACCAGGGAAGGCCCAGTCAAAACCAGTGAGAAGGACGACTGTGGTGGGTGAATATATACCTCTGACCACCTAGAGCCTCAAGGGGCCACAAGGCACTTTGCAGGGTGTGGCCTTTGCAGGCAGCTGCCAGCCCTAACTGCCTCTCCCCTGGACGTTCTGCAGGTGTTCAGACTAAAGCCAATATGGTAGCCCCTCGGCACCAGGAGCTACTTAACTTTCCATTAATTAAAAATAAACCAGATTTTAAATCCCATTTCTCCATCGCGCTAGCCACGTTTCAAGTGCCTCTGTAGACACACATAGGTGCCAGATGGGATGGTGCAGATTACAGACTGTTTCCGTCACTGCACAGGGCTCTGTTGATCTGGAGAGCCTCAGAATAGAGTGTAACTCAAGCAAAATCTCTCTGGGAGGAGGGCACAAGCCTTTGGGAATATGATCATTACAACAACAAAAGTAGAACCAAAACCGAAAAATGCAGGTGGTCACGATGCAGCGTTCACCATGCCCAGACCTCGTGGTGCGTGTTTGATGTGATTCACACTCCTCCGTCCTCACACAAGCCTGTGATATACCTGGGTCCCCCTCTCCTGCTGCAGTGCCCCCCTTGGGCCCCCAGCCCAAGGTTCCAGTTTTTGTCCCTGCCTCTCCAAGCCTTTGCAGCCATCCGTGGCTGGGTCATGGGTCAGGGTCATGGGTCAGAGTCGGAACCAGCCACACAGGAGGCTTCATCCTGGAGCCGGTGGGTCCCACCTGTCCACAGTAAGACAGGTTCTTATTTTCTCAGCATCTGGCACATCTGATTTGTTGGAATGCGATATCCAGGTTTTTACTGACATTGCCAAGATTTCTAATGTGGATTATTCATTCTACTTTCTAAAAGATTAAACACCAGGCAGGCCCACAGCAAACATAATGTGTGCAGTGGATTCAGCCCACAAGCCACCATGTTTGCAAACTTTTTTCTAACACGGTGGTTCTCAAGGGGGCACACCTCCCAGTAGGGCTTAACATCTGTGGAGGCATTTCCGGTGGTGATAAAAGTGGAGAGATGCTGCTGGCTTCCGGGACCAGGGATCTCTGATGTCCTGCTCTGCACAGGAGAAGCCCATGTAGCCGCTGAATTGCCTCGCATTCCACATGGCTTCTCAGTCTTCCACCAGTTCATTATGTGAGTGGATTATTTAATATTTATTGTTCTCTGAGCCTTGTCTGTAAGTTCATTTTATATAAAAACCCTTTTTTTGCACAGTTTTAATACATTCCGAATTTTCCAGAAACATAAGGATAAGTAAGTAGGGCGTGTACTATATGTGAATGCAGAACTTTTTCCAGAGTTCTTCCCTCTTGCGAGCAGTCTCACCGATGGCAGGGCCATGTCAAGTATGCGACTTGCAGTCCCACCGAGTTCACATGTGTCCCTGTCACACTCCCCCTGAATCTAGGTTCACGCGTCTGACCACTCCATCCTGTCTCCTTGTTGGATGTGACTGAAAATTCATGCTGACATGTTTCTTTATTATAAACTGACTTCCTTTTTTTCTTGTGGATTGTGATTGGAACATTATATTGATTTTTTTTTTGAAATGATGTGCGTCTGTAGCTTTTGTTGCCTATAAGTTTCCCTGCAGGAAAATAAGGGAACATTACAAAATATTTGTCACAGAAGTGGGGCATCTGTCTAATGGTGTGGCAAACAGCTCTTTGAAGGATCAGCTTAGTGTCAGGTTCCTCCAAGATGATAATTAAATATCCATTGATTGATAGATAGTCTTCCTGGGCTACCTTCTAAAGGGTTTCTTATGGATTTTCTCCACCTCCTTCATCCCATTCTTCTGGACAAAACCATAGTTTATGGCTGATTCATGTTGAGGTCTGACCAAAAACAACAAAATTCTGTAAAGCAACTATCCTTCAATAAAAAAATAAATAATTTTAAAAAACCATAGTTTATTTCTTTAATTTTATTGAAGTATAGTTGATTTACAATGTTGTATTAATTTCTTCTACAGAGTGACTCAGTGATACATATATATTCTTTTCCGTTATGGTTTATCCCAGGATGTTGACTATAGTTCCCTGTGCCGTCCTGTGGGAACTTGTTTATCCATGCTGCATATGTGACAGTTTCCCTCTGTGAATCCCAGACGCTCCTGCCTCCTCGCCTGCGCCCCTCGGCCACCACACGCCTGTTCTCTGTATCTGAGACTCCGTTTTCGTTTCCTAGTCCTCTCGACTTGTATCATGGTTTAGATCCCACGTGTAAGTGACACCATGTGATATTTGTCTTTCTCATTCTGACCTCACCTCGTATGGCAGTCTGTAGGTCTGTCCATGTAGCTGCACATGGCATGATTTCATTCTTTTTTGTGGCTGAGTAATATCCTACTGTATGTATGCTCCACATCTTCTTTATCCATTTACCCGACGATGGGCATTTGGGTTGTCTCCACATCTTGGCTATTGTAAATAATGCTGCTGTGAACATGAGGGTGCATGTATCTTTTTGAATTAGAATTTCTTCTGGGTATATGCCCAGGAGTGGGATTGCTGAATCATATGGCAACTCTATTTTTGGTTTTCTGAGAACCCTCCATACTGTCTTCCATGGTGGTGGCGGTACTGATTTACATCCCCACCAAGTGTAGGAGGGCTCCCTTTCCTCCACACCCCCTCCAGCATTTGTTACTTGTAGACTGCTTTTTTTTTTTTTTTAATTCTGGCTGCACTGGGTCTTCTTGGTGGCTCTTCTCTAGCTGTGGCACATGGGCTCTAGCGCTCGAGCACTCGGTAGTGGCAGCGTGAGGGTTTAGTTGCCACACAACGAATCTGCGTCCCCTGCATTGGAAGGCAGATTCTCAACCACTGCACCAGCAAGAGGGTCCCATTTGGAGATTTCTTAATGATGGCCGTTTTGACTAGTGTGAGGTGGTGTAGGAGAAGGGGACAACAGAGGATGACACGGTTGGATGGCATCACCAACTCTATGCACATGAGTTTGAGCAAGCTCCGGGAGTTGGTGATGGACAGGGAAGCCTGGCGTGCTATAGCCCATGGGGTCACAAAGAGTCAGACATGACTGAGCAACTGAACTGAGGTGATACCTCATTGTAATTTTAGTTTGCATTTCTCTAATAATTAGTAATGTTGAACATCTTTCTATGTGCCAATTGGCCATCTGTAAGTCTCCTTTGGAGAAATGTCAATTTAGGTCTTCAGCCCATTTTTCAATTGGGTTGTTGGTTTTTTGTTGTTGAGTTATATGAGCTGTCTGTATATTTTGGACGTTGAGCCCTTGTCGGCCCCATCATTTGCACATATTTTCTTCCATTTCATAGGCTGTCTTTTCATTCTGTTTATGGTTTCTTTTGCTGTGCAAAAGCTTGCAAGTTTGATTATGTCTCATTTGTTTATTTTGGTTTTTATTTCTATTGCTTTGGGAGACTGATTTAAGAAAACATTGGTATGATTTATGTCAGAGAATGTAGACAAAACCATGCTTTAAAAGGACCAGGAAGGAATTCTCTAGTGGTCCACCGGTTAGGACTCTGCTTCCGCTACAGGGGGCATGGGTTTAATCCCTGGTCAAGGAATTAATATCCGGCATGCCTTGGCATACGTGCATAAATAAATGCGTGCATGCATGCACGTGTTAGTCGCTCAGTCTTGTCTGACTCTGTGACCCCATGAACTGTAGCCCACCAAGCTCCTCTGTCCATGGAATTCTGCAGGCAGGGTAGCCACTCCCTCCTCCAGGGGATCTTTCCAACCCAGGGATTGAACCTGGGCCTTGTGCATTGCAGACGGATTCTTTACGGTCTAAGTCACCAGGGAAGCCCAAATGCATACATACATACATATTTTCAGATACAGCGCACCCTGATGGCATTAAAACCTGGCCGTAGTGCTGGGTAGTGTGTGTGGCACCAAGGGAGGGGGATGGGCTCCATCCCAGACTAATGAAGTTTCCAGGGAACAGATGGCCCCGGTCCCCATTTGCTGAAGCTGCATGACTCTCCCAGGAAGTGGGTGGCTGAGGCCAGCATTTAATTGGAAACCCAAGCAGCCCGCCCTCCATGCCTCAACCAGAGCCTCAGGGTCATCTGCAGCCCAGCCGTGACCTCACCAAAAGCAGGCCGGCAGAACACAGGGGCTGGTGAAGAGGCGTGTAAACAGCAGCCCCAGCCCTCCTTCCCTCCGGGTGTCTGCTTGTCCTGCTTCTCCCCCGCGATTTGCCCGTCCTCCTCCCCACCTGGCAGCTAGAGGAGGCTTTGAAAACGGACGTGTGATCATGTCAGTCCCTGCTCCCAACCCTCCACTGGCTGCCCACTGCTCCAAGAATAAACTCACAGTTCCTTGGCCTCCACACCTCCCTGTCCCCTTCTTCTACCCCCTCTCTTCCTTTCTCACCACATTCAGGCCACCCGGGCCTCTCTGCTGTTCCTCAGACAGTCCCAGGTCGGGCCTGCCCCAGGACCTTTGCACTTGCGGTGGCACTGCTCACAAAACTTACTGCTTGCCGTCCCTCTTCATTCCTTGCTGTCTCCTTCCATCTCCAGCATTCCTGCTGCGTTCCTGACCTCCCTGTGTCAGTGAGTCCTCCCCACCCCCATTACCCAGAAAGCCTGCTTCTGTTCTTCAAAGGACTTATCAGCTGCCTTTAAATCCTCTCTGGTGTTCTTTTGTTGTTGCAATTGTTGTTTTCTCATGGAAAATGGAAATACTCATTTTCCTGAAACATGGCTGTGTTTTGAACGATAATTCAGAATGTGGATTGCACACCACTTGTGACGTGTTTGTCAAGAATAATTTGCATGCTCAGACGTGCTTTAAGAGTCTCTGCTGAGCGTTTGTCGGCCTGTGCTGGTGTCAGTGAAGCGTTTCTCAGGCTTTCATGGAGATCTGAGTAAAACGTAAAAGTCAAAGAATCCCCGGTGGACTCTCCATGAGGTGGTTGTTCCGTCTTACTTCCGTAAGCCCTCTGGAAATGTGTGTAGTGCCTTTGTGTGGAGCTGTGATATAATCTTCTGGTGGTGTTTCCCACAACAATATGGATATTAAAAGTTTTACATTTGCTTAAAAGAGGGAAAAATCACTGATTTGTTGTCTCAGATCAGAGTAGGACTTTGGTTGGTTTTGTTGGTGGTGGTGGTGGTGTGGTGGTGGTGGTTTTATAAAGCAGAATAAATCTTTGCTGTCCAAGAGTCCTGAAAGCTAGGTCAACATGAAAAGGTACCTCTCTGAGTGTGTTCATGGTGAAAGAAATCAGGTAAAATAATGTCATCCTTGAACTAACAATCATTTGTAACCTGTATCTCGGGTGTTTTGAACTTATTTCTTGCCTGTTTTGTTCATTGCTATATCTAAGAACAGTTTCTGGCAGGTGTTAGGTACCCAGTAAAAATTTGAGTGAATGGATGAGTCTTAGGCGTTAGGCTTGAAGTAAGCAGAAAATGAAAACAAAATGGAATTTTGATTACTGTCTGACTTGCCCAGCATTAAGAAATGTAATTGAAATTAGTTCAGGCAAATTTGGCTGAGTCTCGGTGCTCATTGTTATCAGAACCCTGTCTTTTTGCTGCTTGGATTTACTTTGATTTGGGTTGGCTTTATTCTTAGGAAGGTGTGCCTTTATGATGTCAAAATGCCCCTTCCAACCCCCTCACCACCCCTCACCCCACCTCACTCCCTCCCCCCACATCCCATCTTACCAGGCTGAAAGAGAGAACCTCTTTCTGATGCGCCAGCGAAAGTCTCAGAGGATACCTTCATTGGCTCAACTAGGGTCACATGTCCCTCCATCACCCAATCACAGAGGCCAGGGGAGATGGGCTCCCCTGATTGACCAGGCCCAGATCATGTGCTCAGCTCAGGAGCTGGGAGCTAGAGAAAGCCTCACTTGGAACAGGTATCACTGAGAGAGGGAAAATGTTGGTTCTTTCAGAAGCACAGTCACCAAAGGACAGGAGAATTGGTGCTGGGCAGATAAATAAAACAGAGGTCTGCTCCAGAAACCCAAATCCAGGTTCCACTTCAAGAGGCAAGTGGAAAGAAGGCCTTTCCCCCAGCCCCCAGTTCTCTCTGCTTCCAGCCCAGGATGCCTCCTTCATACATAATCAGGCCCCCGCCTTCCTCATGAATTTTCCTATAGCTCTCAGCTCAGCACGATCCCATCTCTGGCATCCAGAATTTTTACAGCATCAATTTATCACTTCGTGCAGCAATCTACATTCGGTATCTTTTCAAAAGCAGAAGAAGGAGATTCATGTAACCTTGCAAGCAGCCCAAAGTTAAAAGGATCCGGTTACAGAAGATCAGAAATGTCCCAGCCCTAAGAGCTTTGGAACTCTGGGTTTATTTAATGTATTTCTTCCCGGCCCTGCTTCCTCAGCCAATTTGTCTGCCAAAAAAACAAAAGACTTCAGCCCTGTGGCATTTTGCATCTAATATTTATAGCATTCTAGAGTTTGCAAAAGCTCTTCCTCCTCATTTATCACTTGTTCCTCTGCTGACTCCGACTCTGCCCCCAGAAGGTTAGTAGGTTTGTTCTACTCTGCCCCAAAAGCCCAATCACAGATGGCTCTGGTCTCACAACTCAAGGTCCTGCTCCTGACAGCGGGAATGGGATGGAAACGTGGCCAGGGCCAGCTCAGTTTCTCTTCTTCACCCTTAGGACCAAATTTGGGTCTTACAAAGTGGCAGCCAGCAGCCCGAGGCCACACTCTAACCCTAAATTTATTGTGCTTGAGTTACAAGATGTTTTTTTAAATGTGGAAATTTCACCCCAAAATCCAGATTTCCAAGCTTTTTTTTAAAAAAAAAATTTAATTAAGATGATGATCTTACCAATATTAGCAACATTCCTGAATGATAAGGGTCAGCAGCCCACAGCCCACAGCGATCTATCGACTGCTTTTATAAATAAAATTTTATTCAAACACAGTCACTCCTGTTCATTTATGTATCATCTGTGGCTGCTTTCACTCTGCAGTGGCGGTGTTGATTCTGCAACAGGGACCAGAGACCACAAGAGCTGAAAAATATTTTCAGTCTGACTCTTTGCAGAAAAGGTTTGCTGACCCCCGGAGTGGCAGTAGCCAGCTGTGTTTGTGTCACAGCTGTCCCTAGTGTTTTTAGAATATAGGTCCAGGTGAGGGCAGCCCACTCCGGTATTCTTGCCTGGGAAATCCCAGGGACAGAGGAACCTGGCAGGCTACAGTCAACGGGGTCACAAAGAGTCAGACATGACTCGGCAACTAAACCACAACTGATGTTGTTGTTTAGGGCACATCAGTCCCCAAGTAACGGGTCATTTAGGGATAAGAAGTGCTGATTTCTCTCTCATTTGGCGGTTTGGCATCCCAGCCCTGGGGTGATAGGGCACTCAGAGGATTGTTACCCAGGCCCCTGTCACCTCGTTCCACTGCCCTGGGGAACTAGCCTTGTCCAGAATGACTGCCCGTGTCCACAGCCAGCCAGCCAGCAGGAAGTAGAAGATAGAGGAGAAGCATACCCGCTTTCTGTAGAGCCTTCACTGGAACCCGCACACCGTGCCCATCCACCAGGAGTTGGTCCTGGCCACATCTCCCTGCGAGGGAGGCTGAGCCTGTCGGCTCCATCCTGGCAGCCTTGTGCCAGCTCGCAGTTGAGTTTCAACAGAGAAAGGAGCCCATGGACACTGGGCAATACAACAGACGCCGTGACACCTCATCGGCCGGGCCCGAGTCTCCATTCGCAACACACCTCTCCTTCTCTTATTCTTGGTCCGTTGCGTTCACTCACAGGAGCACCAGAATCTTGTTTGCATCTGTGTGCCCTGTTGTAAACGGCGACATTCTCTCCCAGGGGACAGGAAGACGGGGAGCTGATGACCGCCAAGGGCAGAAGGACGGTTGCAGGCAGGGAGTCGTGCTCGCTGTGTCCCCTTGTTATATGAACCGTGTGCGTGCTCAGGCGCGTCTGACTCTTTGCAGCCCCGGGGACTGTAGCCCACTGGGCTCCTCTGTCCATGGAATTTTTCAGGCAAAAATACTGGAGTGGGTTGCCATTTCCTCCTCCAGGGACGCTTCCTGACCCAGGGATCGAACGAGAGTCTCCCGCATCTCCTGCATCAGCAGGCAGATTCTTTACTAGGGATTGGGAAATAATTGGGCTGAATCTGCTTGAAGGATCCCCTGCAAAGCATCTCCCCACCCTATCAGATCAGTGACTGGGGTCACGGCCCTGCCAAGATGCAGGGCAAGATAGTAGTCAAAAGCCAGGCTGGAGACAGGCCACCTAGGCTTCAGTCTCAGCTCTGCCACCTGGGGCCACCTGGGCCACGGACTTCACCGCTCTGCGCCTCAGTTTCTACAACTGCTTTTGCCAGCAGTTTCTGTCCCCGGACTGTAAAATGGGGACAGAAATATTATCTGCCTTGTTGGGTTGTTGCAGAATGCCATCACTGCCCAACCCAATGGTTTTCAAAGTGTGGCCCAGGAACCCTGGACACCAAACCATTTTTGTGATAATACCAAGACATCATTTGCCTTTTAACCCACATTTTCTTCATGTGTGCAGTGTGTCTTGATGGGTACACAACAAACCCACCCTTGTCTACAAAGGGTATGAAAAGATCCCATCCCCCTCCTTCCTGTGCGAGGTTGGGTTTTTCATGAAACACAACCAGAGCAACGAATCACGACGCATTGACTGCAGAAGTAGCTGTGAGAACCCAGATGTCTTCTGTTAAACCAGACCCTTAAAGAACCCTTGAAGGGCTTCCCTGACAGCTCAGATGGTAAAGAATCCGCCTGCAATGCGGGAGACCTGGGTTCGATCCCTGGGTTGGGAAGATCCCCTGGAGAAGGGAAAGGCTACCCACTCCAGTATTCTGGCCTGGAGAATTCCATGCACTGTATAGTCCATGGGGTCACAAAGAGTCAGACATGACTGAGCAACTTTCACTTTCAAAGAGATTTGCGAAACTTTAAAAATAGTCCAGCTCTTCTCACTAATTTTATTTTGTTGGAGGAAGATATGTTTATTTGCAATTTTGAAATATATATACCAACAAGTAGGTTTATTATTACTATTTTTAAATGAATGTATGTGTTTTAAATTTCTCAGTGTTCATTTCTAGTATGGTAACTATCACCTGATATAACCAATATGAACGAAGCTCCTTCACATCCTCAATAGCTCTTACGACTCTGAAGGGACCCTGATACCAAAACATTTGAGAGTGACCTCTGTGGACAAACACTGGCTTGGGGACCGTCTTCAGTTTTGCACAGCACCCCACAGGAAAGCCCTGCTCCACGCGGGTGAAAGAGATCCCAGTTCAGCCCATCAGACACCACTAATCAAATAGAAAGACAACAGTCTAACAACTCCATCTGCTGTTCTGCTCAAAGACAGTGAGTGCCCTGGGCGCTGGGCCACAGGAATCTGCTAGCCTCTCAGCCGGACAAGATTCCCGCAGGCCTCCTATCCCCTGGGCTTTCATTGGTTCCATCAGTTCACCATTCATTCCACAAATGTTCACTGACGCCTTCGTGCTTGCCAGACTCGGTTCTTGATGTAGAGAGGTGGTGAGAGCCAGGCAGGCAGAAACCCCTGCCCTCACAGAGCAGGTGTTCTAGTTGGGTGAGCGGGTGGGAAAAGCCAGAGGACAGATTCATCAGGTGGTGCTAAGTGCCGTGGAGAAGCAAAGTCAGTAGAAGAGGGGAAGCCGGAGTGGGGAGAGGCCATCTCAGTAGGATGTTTGGAGATGTACCAGAAGGTAACATTGGAGCAGTTCGCCTGGGAAAGGGGAGGAAGTGGTCCTTGGAGGCATCTGAAAACGGTGCTTCCTTCAAAGGAAACAGCAGGGGCAAAGTCCCTGAGGCAGAAATGAGCTTCCGGGGGCTGGGAAGATGGGAGAAGGCCTCCATGGTGGGAGCAGAATGGGCCAAGGCCAAGGGGAGAGGCGAGGTCAGGGAGGGGGCAGGAGGCGTATCACGTGGGACCTTGTGGGCCGTGACAAGGACTCCGGGTCTTAGTTCAAGGGTGACGCGGAGCTGTTGAAGGGTTTGGAGCAGAACCAGGGCCCGGTCTGTGATTTAACAGAACCCTTCTGGTGACGGTGGAGGTTGGATGGGAAGGTTGGAGCTTGGAGGTCAGATGGGAGAGGCATCGGGACCAGGGAGGAGGCCCCAGCGAGGTCCAGGCGAGAGAAGGTGGTGGCTTGGACCACGCTGGTCCCAGTGAGATGCGGGAGGCACTCAGTGCTGAGTCCGTTCAGAACATGGAGCCTCTGTGATGCATCATCAGTGTGTGTATCAGTGAAGCAGAGAGGGCAGCTGGAGATCCCCAGAGGGGTGTGGCCGGAGCGGCTGGCATTTACCAGAATGTGGGGTGCGAGGCAATTTTAGGGGAACCAACCAAAACTCCAGTTTGAGATGCCTATTTGGCACCAAATGAATTGACCCGGAAGGAAAATAATTTTTAAGTTTTGTTAGTCATCCAAAGGATACATAAAAATGGCCAAATGTTATCGTCTCACTGAGAGATGGACAAACACATGAAGTACACTGGACCCAGATAAGTTTGTCCGTTTTGTTCACCATTTCACCCCTCAGACGCAGAACAGTATACAGTAGATGTTCAATAAATACTTCTCTAATTTTTTTTAAAAATGGCAAAAACATATGAAAGAGACACAGGCCAACTGGAATTTGGAAGAAGTCATGGAGGGTGAAGACCCATTTGTGTTTTCTCAAACTCCTTGTGTGTGAAATGGGGTGGTTTGTCCTGGGAAAGATGGACTTTTCCAGGCTTCTACTTCATTTTTCACTGACCTTTCTGAATCGCTCTGGCAAACGTTGTTTGTTGTCATTGGCTTGGCTCCTTGCTCCCGCCCATCTCTGCTATCGTGTCACGCTCAGACGGTTTCTTTGTGCCGCATAAACATCCTTCCCCGAGCTCATTACTGGAGTCTCCAAGGGACCTTGTCATTTTCCAAGATGCTGTAGAATCTGGTTCCTAACAACTATTTTCGTTTCTCCAGGGACCTGAGTTCTCATCCTCCCGCCCCCATAAAGAAAAGCGAGCTATGTTTTGGGAACTCACAGTGCCTTTTTTTGGAGTGCTCCCCCTCTGCCAGACATGATTTCATTCGCTGCTGCCCCCGTTTTAAAGGCGAAGTCACTGAGGCTCAGAGAGGAACACTCACTTGCCCGAGGAGGCAGGGTTGAAACCCTCGCCCTTAGGATTCTGTAACAAAAACCAAGCTCTTAAAGCCACCCTGCACCCCAGGAGACCCACACAACTTCCGAAACTGTACCCAGCACAGAGTTCCTCCATCTCAGCATCACTGATGCTTTGGAGTCTGATCGTCCTTCGATGTGGGGTCGTCCTGGGCCCTGGCGGGTATTCAGCAGCATCCCTGGCCTCCACCCACTAGATACCAGCAGTGTGCCTCTCCCTGAGTTGTGACAAGCAGAAAAGACTCCAGACACGGCCAGCGTCCCCTGGAGGAGTGCAGATCGCCCCAGTGGATCTGATGCGCCTTCCCCATGCTCTGGATGTGGGCTAACATCACCACCACCTCCATGTAGCCTTTTTCCACAATGCAGCATTCTCTCCTAGCCAATACTGTGATAGAAATCCCTTCTAATAAAACCTGTAGCTGCTGCTCTTCCAGCCCTCCCAGGAAGGGTGTGAGCCTTAAGACACTGGACGGGGCAGCCTCACCCTGCCTGACCCATGGGCCTTCCCCAAGTCCACTGACCCAGGCACCCGGTCAGAAGCTGTCACTGTGTGCCCGCACTTAGCCATGTGCCAGGCTGGGGCTGCAGCACCCAGAAAAGGCCCATGCCTCGTAGACCCAGCGTGCCCAGGGAGAGGATGATAAACAGGGAAACGGCACACCTACAGGATAATCTCAGAGAGCGCCGAGTGCCATGGAGAAGATCAATAGCCTGGTGAGAGGGATGGGTGACTGCAGACAGAGCACTCAGAGACACCTTCTCAGGGGAGGTGACATCTGATCTGAGATGTCACAAAAGGAGACCAGTCCATGTGAGAAGGGAGAAGGCTAGGATCTGAGGCAGAGGAAGAACAGGTGCAAGTGTCCTGTGATGCAGTAAATTCAAAGCGTTTTAAGGAATGAAAGGTCAGGAGTGTTCAGAACAGAGTGGACAGCGGGGCGAGTGATTGGAGATGCAGGAGAAGGTTGTAGGACAGGTGGGGGAGTCACTAGAGGAAAATGACAAGGATCTTGGGTTCAGAAGGGTCCTCTGGACACTGGGGGGTGTCTGGGTTAGAGGCACCGACTGCAGGTGGAGGCTGCTTCCTCTGTGTGCAAAGACATGAGGATGGAGGAGCAAGTTGCATTTTTCCTTTTGGACTAAGTCACCCTGAAGGCCTTGCCTCTTTCATCTGGATTTCCAAGCACTGCATCTGAGGATTCAGATTACAGCTCTTGAGCAACTGTCTCATGGAGGGTGTTACAGAAATCCAACCCTTTTTTCCACCTTTGAGTCTCCTAGCTCAAGATTCAAAATCCCAGGGCAATGTCTGATTGGCCAACCTCAGCCATACTCCGGCCCTTTGGGTGGGGAGGAGCATTTTGATGGACCCTTGGGATCTTTGTATTTAAGAGGAATCATGGGTGCAGTGGCTATGGGTTTTCAGGGGTCATCTAAAAGAAAAAGAGTGTGTGTGTGTGTGTGTGTGTATTCATGCAAGGGTATAGATATTGGTATATTGGCTCCAAATTACGAGGGAAACTACCCAATCAAAATGAGTAAATATTTAATGAGATGTTTATATTCAAATGTAAATAAGGAAGTGTAGCATGATCAACCAGTCCACTCCGGAATCTTTTGACTGTTAGTTATTTATCGATTATTTCTAATGTAGGATGTGGGTGGAGATGGTGTGGGCTGAATGTGTGTTCAGAGGCGCCAATGCCCTTGAAATAGCCTTGTCGACAGTTCCACCCAGATGCCCACCGTGGGGGAGGTGAGGGTCCTGAAGGCGGGCGTGCCGTCAGTCCCTCTTGCTGCTACTTGCCAGGTGCTTAGGCCATGCCAGGGACTCTCTTCCATTCCATGCACATGTTGGTTTTCCTCCACTCCACGTGACAGCAGGCAGTGGCTTACAGTTATCCTTGTCCACTGAGGCACAGAGGGGCGAAGTCACTTGCTGGAGGTGAGTGTTAGGAAGTAGGAGACCAGACAGTCTGGCTGCAGAGATGCCCTTGGGCTGCTTGTCTGTATCACCCCCGTGTCACCCCCAACGAAGGGGAATGACCTCCTAGAGGCGCAGAACGTGGTGCCAAGCACTTTGGCTCAGTCTGACCCGCTCTCCAGCACAGAGAATGACCCTGGCTGCCTATTTTATTCCAGCTGCCCAAACCCTCCGTCTCCCCCGAATCCAAAGTGATGCCTCCGTCTGCCCGCCTGTGCCAGGCTCACCGCCAGCTCACTTCAGTCTCTGGTCGCCGCGAGACACAGCTTTTACAGACCACAAATGCGATCATTACGAGGCAATTTCAGTTAGATTCAGGGCTGGGAGAGATAACAGAAGGCCTGGTTCTCCCATCAGACTCTGAATGGTTCCCCAGCAGCACTTAACTCAGACTAATGCAGAAAGCAGCAGCCAGGAGGGGAAGCGGGCCCTCAGCTTTGCATCCAGAGCTGCCTGCCCAGGCCTGCAGGACAGGAGAGAGCGCTGGGGAAGGACTTGGGGGGGTAAGAATCCCCTCCAAGTGGGGAGGAGGAGAGTCTGGTTTCTGACATCTGTCTCTGCAGGGCCTCCCTTGGACAGGGTATTAACAGAGCAAGAAGGGGATGGATGCATTGGTGCTGATGAAACTGTCACACTCTGTGGGCACTTGTTTCTAAGCACTGTGCACACGTGAGTTCTCCCGACCACCCACAAGGTAGATACTTGTTGTCCCTGTTTTATAAATGGAGAGACTGAGGCATGGAAAGAATTAAACGGCTTGCTCAAGATCACGCAGCTTTCAGTGTTGCAAAGTACCTCTGGGTCCCTTTAACATCCCTTCCTCTGAGACAGCCTTGTTTGTCGTTTACATTTGCCTTCATCTGTCCGCGTATCAGGAGTTCCCCACACCCTGAGTGTCTGATCCACTTCTTCTGCGATTCCATTGACATTCAACTCAGGGTTTCAATTTCAGCATTTTAACTCTTCGTTTACTGGCTGCACTCTCACCTCTGGTGGCCAGCTTTCTCCTTTTGATAATCCACTTTTGTAAAATGTCTTATAGCTGTGTCTCTGGGAGACAAGAAGGCAACACGACTACATGCATTGCTATCTGTGCATGAACTAAGGGGTGGGCAGTGAGCAGTCACTGACAGACAGATGTCACTGATCATGATGAGCGTCTGTTATTTACACAGCGGTTTGTGGACAGAGGAGCTCCTGGTGGAGTTTGAAGTTTGTACTTCATGCAGTTACAGCTATTATGCTGCCGTAACTGAATCTGAACCATGCTGTGGGACACTGTGTTTTTTGTTTTGTTTTTTGGAGCATAATTGCTTTACAATGGTGTGTTTCTGCTGGACAACAAAGCGAATCAGCTATATGTACACATATATACCCTCCCTCTTGAGCCTCCCTCCCACCCCTGAACCCCCATCCCACCCCTCTAGGTCATCACAGAGCACCAGGCTGAGCTCCCTGGGCTGTCCATCAGCTTCCCACTTGTCATCTGGTTTACACATGGTAGTGTATATATGTCGATGCTAATCTCCCAGTTCATCCCACCTTCCCCAAGTGTGTCCACGTGTCCACTCCCTATGTCTGCTTCTCTCTTCCTGCCCTGGAAATAGGTTCTTCAGTACCATTTTTCTAGATTCCGCATGTATGCATTAATATATGGTATTGTTTCTCTCTTTCTGACTCACTTCTGTATGACAGAGTCTAGGTCCATCTGCATCTCTACAAATGACACAGTGTTCCTTTTCATGGCTGAGTAATGTTCCGTTGTATGTACATACCACAACATCTGTGCGTATCAGGAGCACGCACGCACGGGGAGAGCCTGTAACTGGCCGCTCCTGTCCCGTCGTCATGCTCCTTGCCGTGTCCCTCCTTCACGCTGTGGGGCCCCCACCATCCAGGCCCAGTGCAGAGCCTGCTTCTGCTGAACTGGCATTCTTCTTCCAAGTCAGCACAGCCCTGTTCTAAACCCCAAAGGGTCCTTCACCCCACACAGGGAGTTTTGCTCTACACCAAGGGTTAGAAAACTTTTCCTACGTGGTCAGATAGGAAATATTTTGGACTTGCAGCCACATGATCTCTGTTCAGCAGTCCGACTCTGCCTGTAGTGTGCCAGCAGCCATAATAATACCTAAACAAATGGGTGTGGCTGTGTTCCATGAAACTATTTACAAGAACAGGTGGCAGGCCTGACGTGCTTTGCCAAAACCCTGCTCTGCACCAAGCGTCTCATTGTCTTTTCCTTGGGCCTTTTAACTGCTGGGGAAAGACCTCAACCCGAAAGGAATTGAGCCCCCAAAACAACAACAGAGATGGAGTGGTGGGATTTCTTAGTTGACGTAACTTGGGATTTCTCAACCTTGGCACTGCTGATGTGTTGGGCCAGATAACTCTTTTTCCTGGGGAGCTGACCTGTGCATTATAGGATGTTTACCAGCATCCCTGACCTCCACCCACTTGATGCTGGTGTGACAACTAACAAGGTGCCCACTGTCCCCTAATGCTGGGAAACAGTACATAACTGAAGCCGCTAGCATTAAAGGTGTCTTCAGGTAAGAGTGGACACGGGGACTTGAACAAGAATATTCCTCTCTCCACCTCTCTCTCTCTCTCAGTCTCGCACCTGATTCTCTCTTCCATGTCGCTTCACCTTCAAACACACTCCCCCTCTCTTGGTAGCAAGATGGCTGCTGGCAGTTTCAAGGTTATATCCCACCAGCTTCAAGCTCCATGAAAGAGAAACAGCTCCTTCCCGCTAGCACCCTAAAATTCCAAGTCTGACTCTCATTGGCCAAGCTTGGGTCACATGCGCATCCCTGAACCAACGGCAGTAGCCAGAGGAATGTAGCACTCTGGTTGGTCAGACTGAGATCATGCATGCAGCCGCTGTGTATTTACGTAAGGAAGTGGTGGGACCCAAAGAATCACAGGCAGGCGAAACTGAAGTTTCTGTTGCCAGGTGTAAATTTGTACCCATTTGCTGGTACACAGAAGCCAGCAAGTGCACTGTCCTTTCTCTTGATGCCAGCCCTCCGTCCATCGGCTAGCACATGGTCAGCGATCTTTCCTGGCCTGGCATTTAATCCTCTTAATCTGCCTGCCAAGTCGTTCCACCCCTGCACCAGCTCCCAGTTTGGTCTTCCTTTTACACCATCCCAGCAGTGAAGGCTCAGCGACTTAAGGCTCCAACCGTGACAAGGGCTGTATTTTTAATCTTGATGTTAATTCTAGCTAATTCTCCACCCTATATCTCCCAGCCTCAGAGCCCCAGGGCCCATGCTAATTCGCTTCTCCCACCTCAACTGGTGCTGGAATAGCCATTTAAAAAACTGCCTTGGGGAAATCTAATCAAATGACAACAAAATCTAATTTGGCACTAAAAGCCTTTGACTGAAGCCTTGTTTTCTAGAGCCTTGTGGAGACTGAATAATAAAGTATGGAGTTTTTCAGGGTTGGAGGTTAGAGAGAGAGATGAAAGAGGAGATTCTAACAGAGGAAATAGCTCTGGATGTGTTGACATCCATAGCATTGGACCATAATAGGCAGGGGTGGGCTTCCAAAGTCACCCCTCCTCCCACCCCCCAAGAAATATTTATCCCATCAGCTGGGCCAAGAATTTAGGCTCTTTGGCATTTCAAGTTGCACATTCATCAGAAAGATCTTGGCCCAGGTCTTCAGGGACAAACCAGTAGGATCATGAGCTGGGGACTGGGGAGATCTGGAAGGGACCCTAGTTCCCCCCAGGGGAATCACTAAGCCTCCTTCTCTGGACTTTCATTCACTCTTCTGCAAACCGAGAGTGAAGTTCAGTACTTCTTAAATGACTTGTGGTCCTGGGTTCCTTTAAAATATGTCAAAAGCTGTGGACTGTTTCCAGAAAAATGCACACACAGTGCAAAATCTGACATCTGGTATCTTGGAGGATGTGTGCTCCCGAGCTTGTTCCTGCCCCAGGACCTTTGCACTTGTTGTGCTCGCGGCCTGGAGCGTTTTCCTTGTATTCCCATATTTCCTCTCAATCTCATAATTTCTCAAAGAGCCCGCCCCTGACTTCCTGACCCAGTGGTACCTCCATGGTCCGTCTCTGGCCACTTTGTTGCATCATCGTTCTTTATTTTCTTCACCACTGTTGTCACCAACATCGCTGTCTACATTTGTCGAAGTCACCCCCCCACACACACACAGTGTGAGCCCCATGAGGTCAGGGGTCCTGTGGGTGGTCTTCACTACTATGCTTTCAGTGGTACGGCCAGCTCCAGCTTCTTAGGTGCTCAATAAATACAGTTGTTAAATGGGTATATTGGGTTTTACATGCCCAGGACACTGATTCTGTCATTCCCTTAATATTTTCTCGCAATTGTTTCACTCTTTTTACTTCACTTTGTTTCAAAAGAAAATATTTACATCACTACCAATATTGTTTGTCATGACGAAGTGTTGGGGTGCTTTGGTGGAGACTTATTAAAGTCCCCTTCTTCCCCGTTGAAATTTCGAACCAAATGAGGAATAAAATTAAGGAGTCAGCAGATGGAACTTAAAGTAGCATTGGAGGAATCTGATAAAGGCCAGGTTTGAGGACCTGGCTTCCTTCTGAGGGCAGCTGGGCTTCCTGATGCTAAACCCCAGAGTCAGACAGACTTCTCACTGAGCCAGGCCCCCTTGAGCTAGCATTGCCTGAACGTAGCTCACTCCTTACAGGAGGCTAAGGAAGAATTGGATTTTGCATGTCCAGTTTGTCCCTCCAAATCCACCAGACGTATGTGCTAAGGGCCAGGAGACTGCATCCATGAGCCAGATCCAGCCCTCTGTCTGCCTTTGTAAATAAAGTTTAATTGAAACACAGCCACACTCATTTGCCTCTGAATTGTCTATGACTGTTTCGTGCAACAGCAGGGTTGAATAATTCCAGTAGGGACTGTCTGGCCCAAGAAGCCTAAAATATTTACCCTCTGAGCCTTTACAAGAAAGTTTGCTACCCCTAGGGGCAGTCTTCCCAGAGGAGGAGGAATGGGAAAGCGTGGAGAGAGGCGGGCCATGTTATCAGGGTAGAGCTCCCCAATTATGGGAAGAAAACCAGAAGTGGGGAGTAAGGTCACTGAGACTCTGCAGATCTTGTTTTCTGGGCTGTTCTTGGTCTCCAGGCACTTTCTCAGCTCTTACAAATTGGTTCTTTTACTGACGGGAAGGAGATGCTGAGAGTTGGGTGGAGTTATTTTAAATCAGGGTTTTTCCCCAACTCCAGGCTATTGACACTGGGTGCCTTGTGATTCTCTGTGGGAGGGGCCGTGCTGAGCTCCATCAGATGCTTGGCAGCCTCCCTGGCTTCCAGCCACTAGAAGCCAGCAGTGTCCGCCTCCCCAGGTTGTGATAAACCTGAGACGCCTGCAGACCCTGCCGTGTCTAAGGGGCAGAGCTGCCCCCCACTCAGTCCCTGCTTTACGGGGAGGACGCCGTGCGTCTCTAGAAGGGGACAGTCTCGAGAAAGAGGCTCCAGCCTTCAGCTCACCTGATACTTTCCAGCTGCCTCTTAGCTCCAGCTGGTATTTCAGTCCTTGGTGCCCCGATACCCAGCTGGGAGGTGCAGTCACTATAAATTGGGCACCCATCACCTGCTTACCTTTGCCCCTGTAAAGACTGGGTGTTACGCAGGACTCAGCAGATGCAGCCTGTTTTCCAGCCCCCAGCAACCTGGGGCTTCTTTCTGGTCATTTCTACACCATCCTCCCACGTGAAGGGAGGCTCCACCTTACCCCAGGATCGATGGGGGTCCTCCCTTGGTGTTTTCACCTCCTCCTCATGCCAGTATCTTTCTAGGAGGCAGTTCATCACTCCTTCCTCAGGAGCACGCCCTTCCTGGTTCTATGTGCAGGGGTGGGGATCTAATGGAAACACTTGCCTTGTTGCCCGGTGGAGATGCAGGGATCTCGTGTTTGTGGATGAGGAGGGATCTCCTACCCCTGGACCATGCCAGCCTCCTGCCAGGTCTCCAGGAAAACCCCAGAGAGGGCTCCACTCCATGGCAGCTGCTCCTGGCCCAGGCCTCTCTTCTCTGAGCCACCAGGACTCAAGCAGGCTTCCATGCTTTCTAGAAGTTCTAAGTGGATGGCCCCATCTTACCTCTGCTGGCATCATAGCCCAGCCTCTACACACTTCTCCTTCCTCTGTTGTTGTTGTTCAGTCGCTAAGTCATGTCTGAATCCTTGTGACCCCACAGACTGCGGCACACCAGGCCTCCCTGTCCTTCACGATCTCCTGGAGCTTGCTCAAACTCCTGTCCGTCGAGTCGGTGATGCCATCCAACCATCTCGTCCTCTGCTGCCCCCTTCTTCTGCCCTCAGTCTTTCCCAGCATCAGGGTCTTTTCCAGTGGTTGGTTCTCCGCATCAGGTGGCCAAAGTGTTGGCGCTTCAGCATCAGTCCTTCCCATGATTATTCAGGGTTGATTTCCTTTAGGATGGACTGGTTGGATCTCCCTGCTGTCCAAGGGACTCTCAAGAGTCTCCTCTAGCGCCACAGGTTGAAAGCATCAGTTCTTCTGCGCTCATCCCCATCTGTCTCTTCTCATCTAGGCTCTGAACTGACACCCACTGGACACTCACTATTTGCCGGGAGCAGCGCTCAGCACCCCGCTTGCAGGGTCTCTATAAATCCCTTCCACGACCCGAGCTCTCGGCACTGGTCTTGGAGCCCCAGTTTCCTCATGCAGAAGAGAGGGCTGGCCTGGCGCCTCTGCCTCTGGAAAACTCTCACAGATTTGTCCATTGGTTAAAAAAAAAAAGGCCTTATAGGTTATAATTATTTAAAATTGTCCTTGCTTATTGAGGAAGATACAAAGAACCAAAAATAGCTCAAATATCTTGAGTCACCTCACTGCCCAGAGAGATTTCAGGGTATGTCCCAGTCTGGATGAATTAGGATTAGATTTTTTTAAATGAGCCTCGCTGGTGGTGGGGAGCAGGCATGCAGAGACACTCCGTGCTGTGAACGCCCAGCCCCGTGGAGTGTCACCAGCTGAACCACCCATGTCCCAGCAGTAGAACAAAACCATCATCACCCAAGAAGTCCCCTTCCACCCACCTTTCCCCCACATCCAGCGATGACCACTGCTTTTCTTCCCAGAACCATAAGCTCCTTTTGCCTGGTTTTGAACTTGATGTAAATGGGATCACCCAGTGATACGATTATATCTGCTTTATTTCTCTTAACACTGTTTGGTTGTCGTGATGCGTCCCTGTTAGTAAACATGGCACTAGTATTTTCCTTGTTCCTATACATACTCAGGTATATAAACATGCGTTGTATTTCTCCATTCTTTTTTTTTAATTGTATTTGTTTTTTTGTTGTTTATGGCAGCACAGGGTCCTCATTGCTACGGGCTTTCTCTAGTTGCCGCGAGCCGGGGCTTCTCATTGCGTGGCTTCTCCTGCTGAGAAGCACAGGCTGTCAGGCACAAAGGCTTGGTTGCCCCGCGGCATGCGGGGTCTTCCCGGACGGGGGACCAAACCCGTGCCCCCGCACTGGCACTGGATTCCTAACCACCGGACCACCAGGGTGGTCCTCTTTCTCCACTCCTGCACAGATGGATATCTGTTTTGTTTCTAGTTATTTGCTACAATAAATGGTGCTACTATGAGCCCGTCCTGCCTGTGACTTTGGGTGAACCTGTGAATGCATTTCTGCTGAGTGAACACCCAGGATTCCCATGGCTGGGTCAGAAGCTATGACTATGATCAAGCTTAACAGATGCTGGCAAACAGTTTTCTTCCATGCCGGGATCGGTCTGCACGTCTGCTGGCAGCGTGTGAGAGCTCCAGATGCTCCACGCCCCCACCAACCACTGGCCTTGGTCCATTTTTTTAAAATGTTAGCCCTTCTAGTCACTGAGTTGCAGATAGAATCCAAGGGGGTCTGTAAACCTAAGTGGTGAAAAACTAGACTCTTGTTTTCACTGACCTACAACTGACACTTGACATTTGCTTCAATTAGGAATGTAGCCCTCTAACTATGGCATGTCAGCAGAATCTATAATTTGTCATCTGTAGAAATCACCGATATTTCAGTATTCCACTGCAGTTGCTGTAGATATTGCAAAATAAAATATTCTCACTCAGGACTTCCCTGGTGGTTCAGTGGCTAAGACTCCACACATTTCAATCCCTGGTCGAGGAACTATATCCCACATGCTGCAACTAAAGATTCCACGTGCTACAACTAAGACCCAGTGCAGCCAAATAAAGAAATATATTTTACAAAACTATTCTCATTCATTACTACTTTGAAATGACCACTTTTTACAAGGCCTTGCATTTAGCATCTTCATTTTTTTTTAAGGACCCATTACTCTATGCAAACTCTAATACTTTGATAACTGTTTTTCAAAACAATTGATTTCCTCTGCTAGCCTATGTATTTTATTTTCTGCATGTGAAGGCATTTGAGAAGGGGGTCACGGACTGCACTTGCTGGCTGAGGGGCTCCGTGGTTCAGAGGACAGTGCTGTCTCCACGTTCTGGCCTGCCGTGGTTTGGAAATTTCTATTGAGTGATGGCAAGAGAAGGCTTTTGCTCTCTGCAACCTCACATGGCTTCCTGGTGCCTCTCCCCTCCAGCTTTCTTCGGGAAGTACCTTAATGAATACAACGGCTCCTACGTGCCACCAGGCTGGAAGGAATGGGTCGGCCTCCTCAAAAACTCCCGCTTTTATAACTACACGCTGTGTCGGAATGGAGTGAAGGAGAAACACGGCTTTGACTACTCCAAGGTGAGTCCCCCTTGCTGGCTGGGGTGGCAGTGGGGCTCAGCCCTGAGGATCGGGACACAGGAGCCCGGCTACCTGGGCTCAGATCGTGACACCTTCATGCAAGACTTTGACAGCCCGGTGACACCCTCTGCTTCAGTGTCTTCATTTCTCAAATAATAGTCTCTGTTTCTAAGAGTACTGTTTTATTTTTCATTTTTTTCTTTAAATCAAAGTAGAGTTGATTTAAGGCTTCCCAGATGGCTCAGTGGTAAAAGAACCCACCTGCCAAGCAGGAGATGCAGGTTCAACCCCTGGATTGGAAAGATCTCCCTGGAGAAGGAAATGGCAACCCACTCTGGTATTCTTGTCTGGGAAATCCCATGGACAGAGGAGCGTGGCGGGCTACAGTCCAGGGGGTTGTGAAGAGTTGGACAAAACTTAGTGACTAAACAACAGGGATATTTAATTTACAATATTGCAACGATACAGCAAAGTGATGCAGTTACATGTTCTCCAGATTATTTTTCATTATAAGTCATTTCAAGATACTGACTGTATTTCCCTGTTGTATACAGTACATCCTTGCTGCTTACCTATTTTATGTGGAGTGTTTGTTAATCCCATACTCCTAATTTATCCTTCCCCCCAATGCTTTTCCCTTTGATAACCATAGGTTTGTTTTCTATGTCTGTGGGTCTTTTTCTGTCTTCTATAGAGATTCATTTGTATTATTTTTTAGATTCCACATAAAATAGTATCATATAATATTAATATTTGTCTTCCTCTGACTTACTTCACTAAGTATAATACTAGGTCCATCTGTGTTGTTGCAAATGACAATGTAAGAATATTGGGTTTTTTCAACTGAAATATATTTGACATATAACATTGTGTGAATTTAACATGTACAGCATGTTGGTTCAATGCATATATATAATGCAGTGTGTGCTGTCATGTTAGCTAAACCTTTATCATGTTGCAGAATCATCTTTTCCTTTTTGGTGGGGGAGTAATTAAGACCTAGTCTCTTGGCAAGTCTAATGTTTATAATACAATTGTTGTTCAATTGCTAAGTCATGTCCAACTCTTTGTGACTCATGGACTATACCACACCAGGCTCCTCTGTCCTCCACTATCTCCCAGATTTTGCTCAAATTCGTTATAATACAGTACTGTTACCTCTAATCACTATGCTATGCATTAGATCTCCAGAACTTCCTTATTTACTAGTTGTAAGTTTGTACCCTTAAACAGCATCTCCCCAATTCTCCTATCCCTCAGCCCCTGGGAGCACCCATTCTACTTTCTGTTTTTATGAGTTCACCTCTTTCGAATTCCATGTGTATTGTGTGGTATCACACAATATTTGTCTTTCTCTGTCCGACTTGGGTCACTTAGCATCATTTCCATGTTGTTGCAAATAGCCAGGATTTCCTTCTTTATTGTGATGGAATAATATTGCTGTGTGTGTGTGTGTGGTATGTGTATACACATCACATCTTCTCTATCCATTCATCACTGAGGACACTCGGGTTGTTTGCATACCCACACTGAGGACACTCGGGTTGTTTGCATACCCAGGCTGCTGAGACTAATGCTGCAATAAACATGGGAGTGCAAATATCCCTTCAAAATCCAGTTTTCATTTCCTTTGGATAAATACCCAGAAGTGGAACCCCCAGATCATAGAGTAGTTCTCTTTTTAATTTTTTGAGGAACCCCCTTGCTGCTTTCTGTAGCAGCTGCATCAGTTTACGTTCCATCAGTGGTCCACAGGGCTTCCCTTTTCTCACATCCCCGCCGACACTTGTCATCCCTTGTCTTTTTGATGCTCACCATTCTAACATGCACCAGGTGATATGAGAGGATTGTTCTATAACATTTTGCCAGGGCAGAAATTTAGAAATTATAGAAAACATGCATGTAGAACATACAGTTTAATGAATTTTCAGGAACTGAACAGATGCATGTAACCAGCACTCAGGCAGGTCAAGAAGCAATGTTGCCGCCAGCCCCAGAAGGCCCCCTCGTGTAACCGCTTCCATCAGCCACCTCTCCTACAAGGACTCTGTCACTCAGACCTCCAGCATTGTAGATTAATTCTGTATCCAGCTTCTTTTGCTTAATGCTCTGTTGAAATTCACCCATGTTCTCACTTGTGAGTAGCGCCTTCATTCTTGTTGTATGGTGTTCTATACTTTAACCTACTCCTTCCATACGTATGTGTGTTAGGCGCTCAGTCGTGTCTGACTCTTTGCAACCCCATGGACTATAGCCTGCCAGGCTCCCCTGTCCATGGGATTCTCCTGGCAAGAATACTGGAGTGGGTTGCCATTTCCTTCTCCAGGGGATCTTCCCGACCCAGGTCTCCCGCATTGCAGGCAGATTCTTTCCCATCTGAGCCACCAGAGAAGCCCCTAGGTCATTCCCTAGGCCATACTTTTTCTAGTTCTGGTTTGTTGGACTGCGATCAGGTAAGGTGCATGGATCCTAGGTGGGTGGCTCAGGAAGTTTTCACGTGTGTGTACATCTGTGTAACTGCCACTGCGGTCAAATTAGAGAGCATCACGAACCCCCAGAAGGTTCCCTCGTGCAACTTTCCAGTCAGAGGTGTATAGTGGTATTTCATTGTAATTCTTTTTTCACAAAGGCTTTTGAGGCTCATAGGAGTTAATAATACATGTAGAGTGATAGAGGAGACCACTACACATAGTAAATGCTCAGAATATATTAGTTCAGATGAAGACACAAAACCTCCTCTGCAAAGGGCCAAATACTAAATATTTTAGACTTTACAAGCTATAGTCTCCATTACAACTGCTCAAGTCAGCCCTTGCAGTCCAAAAGCAGCCAAGGAGGATATGTAAACAGATCAACCTGCCTGTGTTTCAGTAAAACTTCATTTACGAAAACAGGCAAGAGGCCTGACTTGGCCAGTGGGCTGCAATTTCCTGACCTCTGGCTTAAATATGATGATGGTGGTGATGATGACAGGGAGGAGGACAGACTAATACTGATGGTTCATCCAAACTTACCGTTAAAAAAAATCATCCAGCGACTAGCAAATATTCCTGCCATCTCAGCAGCCAAAATACACTCTATCCCATTTCCCTTCTGGAAATACCAGCACATTTGGGGAGCCCTCCCAGCTTTGACCGGTGATCACCGCCCACGTGTGTAAGTCTGATCAGGCCCCGAGTGGCAGAAACCACGTGTGACATCATGTGGGCAGTGCCTCTCCCTGACCCCATGTCTCACTCTGCACGTAGCAGGCCTGCCTCCATGGCCTCTCCAGAGCAAATAAATTCTAAAGACCTGGTTAGGGGTATTCAGCCAGTCTGCTGGACTCCTTGGAAATACAAAGCACAGTCTCACAGGGCTGAGCACACCTTTTCTCTCCTCCCAGCCTCAGTGCAGGCAGATCCTTCAAATAGCCAGAAAAATCCACTCCCTCTTTGTTAAAATTCCTCACCATGTCCATGCCTGACCTCAGCACAGCCCGATAACGAAGTTATCCAGGGAGACCCCGCCCCCTTGGCACTGAGAACGGGACGCGCAGTGGCTGCTTTGTCGCCCCGTTTCCTGCCATCCACGCATCTCAACCTGAGAGTGAGAGGAGAGGAGTCCCCCTGACAAAGGTGGGAGAATTCCTGGAAACCCAGTTACCGGAGGCCTGGAAACAGGGATGCGGGCCCTGTGGGGTCAGAGCTGGCTCAAGTCCAGGGTTCGGGTCCCAAGGGTAGCAGTGGGCGGCAGGAGCACCAGGAGGGACAGGAGTGAGCGCAGAGTTTCCAGCCACCGCGGAGCTGGGGAGCGAGGACCCGTGACTCTGGGAGGTTGGAGCATCGTTGTCGAGGCTAACCTTGGGGGCCCCGGTGAGGGCCAGGGAAGGAAGAAATCAGAAGTCCTTCCCAAGTGGCCCTCAGAAGGCCTCTGAGGACTCTGCCCTAATCACTGATCCTGAAGGTGGGCAGATGCCACCCAAAGGGGTCCTCACAGCAGACTGGAAAGAGAGAGGCAGTGTTGATGAGAAAAGACTGATGTATAAAGCAAGCCGAATGGTCGAAGAGGGCAGGAGAATGCAGAACAGGTAGCGGAAGGGAGACAGGAGTGACCAGGTGGAGGAGAGGGGAGGGTCCAGGTGGTGGGAGGCTCTGCAATGGTGGTCTCCGTGAACTTGAGTGCACCCACCGTTTGCACTTTCTCTCTGTTCCAGAGAAGCCTCCCTCCTATGCAGAGGCGCTTAGCCCAGCTCTTGGCTACAAATGTGTCATTGAAGGAACTCAACCAAGAAAGCCCACTAATGCAGGAAATGACTAAATGACCATGGAAGACTCTGGAAAAAGATGAGAGGGATTGGTGTCTAAAGCCGTCAGAAACACTTAGGTTGTAAGGACTGGTGGGAAAAGCAAGTTGCAGGACTCTTCCAGGTCCCTAGTCAGATGTCACCTTCCTAGACCACCCTGTGTACCAGGCACCCCCCTCCCCAAACCCACCCCCCATCACCACTGATGCGCCACACCTGTGTATATCACGGATTCATTTGTTAACTGTCCTCCTATTTGAATACAAGGTTCATGAAGGCAGGAATGTTAGTCTTGTTCACTGCTGTGTTTGTTGGATGAATGAATGAATGAATGTACACAGTATAATAGGATTCATGTAAAAAGAAGAATAAAGCAACTGTAACATAGGTAACAACACATCAGGAAAGATACTTCTTTCTCAGTAGGAGACAAAAGAGGCCAAGATTGGAAGTGGAGATGAGAGGTTATCAGAAGGAATTTCAGCTTTCTTTGTACTGTTTTAATTTTCACAAGGAAAATGCTTGACTCCTGAGGAATAACGGCTAATACTCCTTTAGAGGGTATCACACACCAGATACCACTGGAATCATTGTATATGAATTAACCTGTGCATTTCTCACCAGAGCCTGTGAGCGATTTACTGTTAGTTTCCCAAATCACTAGATGAGGAAACTGAGGCGCAGAGAGGCTAAGGAACCAGGCCACACAGCTGGAAGGGGAATGTTCCCTGGTGGTTCAGGCAATAAAGAATCTGCCTGCAATGCAGAGACCTGGGTTCAATTCCTGGGTTGGGCAAATCTCCTGAAGAGAGGAATAGCTACCCACTCCAGTATTCTTGCCTGGAGAATTTGATTCTTGCCTGCCACAGTGGAGTGGCAGGCTACAGTCCATGGGTCACAAAGAGTCAGACATGACTGAGTGACTAACATTTTCACTTTTAGGATTCAAACCCAAGTCATTAGGCTTTAAAATCCATTCTCAAAACTATAGCCCATGGGTCAAGCCCACCCTGCCAACTGTTTTGCTACAACCCTGAGCTTAGAATGGTTTTTCCATGTCTACTTAGCTGGAAAAAAATCAAAAGCACAGCAATTTTCATGACCCATGAATATTATATGAAATTCAGATTTTAGTGTGTGTGGATAAAGTTTTACTGCAGCCCAGACGTGCCCATTAATTTCTGCCGTTGCTGCTTTTCAGCTGTAGTGGCAGTCATAAGTGATTGTAACTGAGACTTCTGGCCTATGAAGCCTCAAATATTTATCATCTGGCCTTTTACAGAAAAGGTTTGTTAAGACCTCATGTAAACCACCATCTACTCCTCCCAGTAATATATTTGTTTGTTGGGGGACAAAAGGTGGACCAGACAAAAAAACACAAGGGCCTGGGTTCTAACTCTGAACGAGCTGCTTATTAGTTTTGTGGCCTTGGTTTCCCCATCTGTAAAATAGGGGCATGGTGTCCACTTTGGAAAGTTGCTATGAAGGTCAGTGGAACAAAGGTCTGATAACAATAAGAGTCAGTGTTCCTTGTGGGTTCCCCCAGTACCAGGCTCCTTGCTAAATGCACTGTTCACTTGTGAAGTTTGTGTGAAGTCACCATCTGAAGGGACTGGTATTGGATCCATTTTTGAAATGCAGCTATAGCAGCAGCTTGTTGATTTATATCATAGAGAAGAAAATTATTTTTATGTAATGTTCTACAGGGCCCCTTTATAAGACCCTTTTATACTCCCCAAAATGTTTCAAGGGAAATTGACTGAAGTAGCAAGTGACTTTCTCCCCTCTCTCCCCTTATCTTGGTCCCCAGCTAGCGCTTAGGGATCTGTCCTTCTGAATTTTTTTCTTAGCGCTCAGAAGCATATGAAGGTAGGGGTTTGGTTTCTCCTCTCCACCCTACTCCTCCCATAAAAAATAAATAAATGAATAAACTTTTCTGAAGTTTGACTCTACAGCTCTTTCCCTTAAAAGCATATCTTGGACAATGTTCCACCTCGGTCACTATAGATCTGCTGCCCTTTTCCTGTCTGCCCAGCACTGCACGGTATGAAGGCAGTGCAGGGTCATCAGTCATCGTCCCGTTGCTGGTCACTGTGATGCAGTGACCGCCCTGTGCACGCATAGTGCACGCGTGGCCCTGGAGGTGTGTGTCTCCAGAAGCATAGGAACCCGGGGAGTGTGCATGCATTTCATACAGGGTGCAAACGTAGAAGGGTAGAAACTGTAGTCACTTCACCTTTTTTCCTGTAAAATAATATCTCTTTTTGAAAGTTATCATTTTGGACAGAGCTGCTTCCTAGGAAGCAGAGGGTAAATGTTTAAGAATTCATTCCCTTCCAAAGAAATCAGCAGCTGAAGATTTACCAAGTTCAGGAAGAACTTAAACAAATCTCAACTTCTTTGCTGAGCTTTTAAAGCCCTCATTTCCTGTCCATAACGTATCCTCCCACTCATCTGTTCTCCTGCCTGGTTATCTAAGTGGCTCTCACTTTTATTCAGCCGCTGTTGCCTGCCTGTGTTTGTGGCATGATTTGCTTGTCCCTGCATCGTCCCTGCTGACTGTTCATCCTCTTTCTATTCCTTGAACACACGCCACGCTTGTTCCTGCTTCAGAGCCCTTGCATTTGCTGTCCCCTCTGCCTGAAACACTTCCTCCAGATCAGTGATTCTCACTCCTGGCTGCACATTGGAGTCCCCTGGGGAGATTTTTTTTAAAGTCCAGTGCCCAGGCTGAACCACAGAGCAGCTAAACCAGAAGAGGGCCCAGACATTAGTAAAGCTCCCCTAAGGATTCCAGCAAGTAGCTGAGCGTGAACTCCAATGATGGAGATCTTCCCACGCCCAGTTCCTTCTTGCCACTCAGGTCTCAACTCGAGTGTCACCTCCTCAGAGAGGCCCTCCCTGATTGCCCCAGCTCCCGATTACTCTTTGTCACATCTTGTCTTATTTCCTCCTTCTGTCGCTCCTCATCACTATCTTGACCTTTGTTTATATGTTCATCTGTGCCTGCCCCCAGGACAGACCCTTCAGGACTGCAGGCATGTATTCACCCTCCACCATGGTATCCCTAGAGCCTTAAAAAGACTTCAGTCTTAGGGACCAAGACTTAGGAGGCCTGGCTGCAACATTTATCAGCTGTGTGACATTGGGCGATTCACTACACTTCTCTGGGCCTTCACTTTCCTGTTCTGGAAAACAGGGCTTATCATCATACCTACTTTCTAGGACTATGTAGGGATTGACAAGCTAATACATGTAAACCCAAAAGAGTTCCTGGCACGCCATAAGCACTCAATAGTGTTACTGTTTTAATATCTGTCATGAATGAATGACAAATTGGAATTCCTCTCCCATCCTCCCTAACCCCTTCTCAGGGTTATTCCTCCACTGTGAGGTGTTAGCATTTGACATTCCCTGTTCTGCTTGCTTGCTTATTGTCTGTGTTCCCTGTGTGACTTCACCACTAACTGCACGTCCGCCCCTAGACCAGCAGCTCCAGGAGGGCAAGGATTGTCTGTTTTGGTCACTTTTGCATCCCCGATGTTCAGCACAGATGCCTGGCTCCTGACACCTTCTCCTGTCTCTCCCCGGCCCCCAGGACTACCTGACGGACCTGATCACCAACGACAGCGTGAGCTTCTTCCGCACGTCCAAGAAGATGTACCCGCACAGACCTGTGCTCATGGTCATCAGCCACGCAGCCCCCCACGGTCCTGAGGACTCAGCCCCCCAGTACTCAAGCCTCTTCCCTAATGCATCTCAGCACATGTAAGTTTCAGGGTGCTGGCCCCAGAGCTACTGGGTAGCACAAAGGCTCGGTCACAATGATGCAATGATAGAGACAAGGCTGCCTCTTCTCTCTAATCCTCCTGGTGTAAAGAGCCCAGGAGCACACAGCTCATCTCTGGAGAACTGGAATACAGATCCAGTAATAACAACCCAAAGCAGGCGACAAGAGTGGTTAACTTGGGACCCACATTCTCTCACCGAGATCTGTGGCTAGAAATACCTTTCAGGTGTACACCTGTATCATAGGTTTCCTTTCAATCCTGCGTGTTTCATTTTGCACATTTTTAAGCATTCTTTTGAGAAGGGGCCTATAGCTTCATCAGACTACTAATGTGTCTACAGCTTCTATAAGCTATTAACTCCATGGCAGACTCTGTTCTAAGCCCTATGGAGGCACTTTAGTCGCTAAGTCGTGTCTGACTTTTGGGACCCCCTAGACTGTCCATGGGATTTCCCAGGCAATAATACTGGAGTAGGTTGCCATTTCCTTCTCCAGGGGATCTTCTGCACTGAATCCCTGAATACTCCCAGTGACCCTTGATGTATCAGTTATCTATTGCTATATGACAAGTTATCCCGAAATTGAACCACTTAGAACACCAATGTGTAGCATCTCACAGTATCTGTGAGTCAGGAATCGGGGGGCTACCTGTCTGGTTCTGGCTCAGGGTCTCCGGAGGATGTAATCAAGATGTCAGCTGGGGTGCCACCACCTGAGGCTTGCCTGGGGCTCACGCACAGGGCTGCCTCTGACCTAGGGCCAATGCAGTCTTTTATAACTTCATCTCAAAAGGACACACCATCTCTGCCATATTCTACTGGTCACATGGACCAGTGAGAGGGGGCTACACGCAGTAGAATTGGGGGCCGTTGAGGGACGTCTTGGAAGCTGCCTGTCAGAGAGGTGAGGTAAGTTCCCTAAGGTCACGCAGCTGGCAAATGGCAGAGCTCAGATTCACATCCGGCCACCATTCCTGCCTGCCGTCTCTCTGCCCACCCCTCCGGTCCTTCCTCCAGCAGGCTAGAAAACCTTTCTGGAATCTTCTGCATTCCTCTGCCTCAAACCACCTCCTGCTCAGCCGTGATGCTCAGCAGCCTTCTCTCTGACATCGGGGCAACAAGGGCAGGGCGGTTAGGAGCCCGCCTGAATACTCCGGGTTTAAGTTTCGTTACAATCAGAACGCATCGCCCTCCTCGCCCCCCTCGCTGTGATTCCTTTCTGACGGCGCCCAGAGTGGCTCCTGGAAGACGAGGCAGTGTGTCAACCGACCCCCGGGTCTTTGGGGAGGAGGGTTGGACAGGTGAGGATGAACCACATTCCAGGGACGGCGGCACTGCCTCTCTGCAAAGCTGACCTGGTGGCCCGCACTTGGGAGGCCAGCCTCCCGCCCCCAGCCTCTGCGGGAGGGAGTGGGAGGCGCCGTGGGGTGGGGCGAAGGGCTGCTTGGCTTCTGCAGTGTCTCCTCTAAAAGGGGTGCTGGCACCCCACCCCACCCCCAGCAGCCCTAGAGTTTCATGATGAGGTTGTTTGACATCGCCTGCTCATTTATTTTCCCTTTGAAATGAAAATTACAGAACTTGAACATGAGCACCGCCTGCTATTACTTACCCAGAGCGCCCCCCGCGCCTTATTAGGAGTGTGTTTGGAAGGCTCTCTTATCTCTGGGGTATAATCATTTTCAAAACAAACCTCCAAACCAGAAAGTTCTGCAGCTGGGATGTTTAATTACGACAGTCAGGGGGCTGAGGAGGAGCCAGAGCCCTCGGGTCGGAGTTCCAGATCTTTCCGTCACGAGGCTCCTGTCAGAGACTCCCCATCAAGCCTGCGCCACGTTCTCTGCTGGGCTTTGGGTTCTGGCAAATGCTGCTCATTGCAATGCGGTCCCACTGCACCTGCCCAGGGCCCCATCCAGCCTCCCAGCTCCGTACATACACAGAGACGCACGCGGACACACACAAACACACACACAGATTCAGACAGAAATGTACAAATAGATACACACAGATGCACACACAAACGGGGCTTCCCTGGTAGCTCAGGTGGTAGAGAATCTGCCTGCAATGCAGGAGACCAAAGTCCCATCCCTGGGTTGGGAAGATCCCCTGGAGAAGGGGATGGCAACCCACTGCAGTATTCTTACCTGGAGAATTCCACGGACAGAGGAGCCTGGTGGGCTCAAGTCCACGGACTTGCAGAGAGTCCGACACGACTGAGCGACTAACACATTCACATACACAAACACACCAGTGCGTACACCAACACAGATACACAGAACACACAGATACACAGACATACACAGACATACATGTACACAGACATGTACACACAGGCCCATATACTGACACACACAGATACACAAATATACACAGAAACAGACACCCAAACGCACAGATACAAAGGTCTAAGCACATATACACAAACACAGAGACGCACATAAACACAGATGCAAACGCAGACACACAAACGTGCAAATACACCACCATACAGACATGCACGTACAGAGACAGGCGTGCGCACGCACACACACACACGCAGCCAGAGCTGCCTCAGAGTGTGGCATCTGACCAGGTCACGGGCGTCTCCTTCCATCACCCAAGGGAGCCAGGCCCGTGCTCGCATCTTGGGGTGGGGCCAGGGCTCCTGCCCACCGCCTCCAGACACAGGGTGAGGGGCCGGAAGGGGCCCCACAGAAGAGGAGATGTTGTCCTTCAGGCTGGCCGAGAACAAGCAGACATTCCTCGGATTCTTTCGGAGGTGAGGGCTTCGCCTCTTTGTTCGGCAGACGGCTGGGTTCCTGTGAAAATGTGACCCCGTCCCAGGGGAGCAGGGAGAGCCTGGCCCCAGGCAGGACCCCAGATCCTGCTCCAAAAGCGGTCTCCAGAGAAGGGGCTTCAGAAAGCAGACTCTTGACAGACTCACCCCTCACTGTTCTCCAGGGCAGACACCAGCCCTATAGAATCTAACAGATTCAGGGATGATCGCTCAGAATTATATCTGGAATCCGGGCCGCTGAGGCCATGGGAACAATTTCCCCAAAATGCCAACCAGCCCCGAGGGCGTCTCTCTGTGCTGCTCCTGCCGCCCGCAAGCCCCCTTGGTGCGGGAGGTGGGCTCACCCCTAGGAATGTTCTACACATGGGTCAGGCCCTAAGCCGGCCGGCGGGGGAGAGCCACGTTCCTCGCAATTGAAGGAGCCGGGCAGATTTAGCGGCAGGAGACCCGCCAGAACCTCAGAGTCCAGAAGGAGTCTTGTGACTCACTCCGTCTACATAGCAACCGTCTCCATAACTCTGGGCTCCCGTGAGCTGCAGGGTCCTTCCTTCCACCCCGGGAGAGTTCTCTGAAGGTGAGGGGGCTGAGGTCCTGAGGAAGGGAGGGCATTCGGGACCCTTATCCCCTCCCCAGCGCCCTCAGCCCTCGCCCCTTACTAGCCAGCTTGAAAAGCTTTTGTCTTCAAGCAGAGGAAGCTTAGCCTCTGCTTGCAGCTTTGCCTGGGGAAGGGGAAGTGGTAAGATCTGAGCGGCCCCTGGCCTTCCAGCATCATCAGACACCGTGCGAGGGGTACCCACGCTTTGTGGGGTTTCCCACTCCTGAGCTTGGCCCCCAGCTCCACCCTTGACAAGGTCATCCCCTCACTGGGCCACCAGTCTACATTTCTCACTCAGGGCAAATAAAAGTAGCCCCAGCGCCTAGGGCAGTTCTGAATATTAGAGGATCTAGGCAGAGCCTTCTGGGTGCACCCAGCACATGGTCGGCGCTCCTCCGAGGTCAGGTTATCGTGTATTTATTCGTTTATCATTGAGCATCACAACTGACCCCACAGTAGACGTCTCAGAGCCCAGTGGCTCCACCAGTCACTCAGTGAGATAGTGGGCAGCTCCCGGAACGCCTCTGACCCCGCTTCCTCTTTTTAAATGGGAGATTAAACCACACGGAAAGAATAATTGTGACAAGTCACAGAATACGGCCTGTCCCAAACATACACATTCAGGCCATTCTCACAGTTTTGCCTGACTATTATTAATCGAATTTTTTAACCAATTTCCTTTAAAAACAAAACAAAATCTATTGCAAAAGGAAATTCCACATGACACACCTTAATTAGCCACGATCACTGGCACTCGCCATCTACCCAATGTGGCTGAAAGATAAATGCCCTGCTGTTAAATTAGAATTGGGTGCTGTGCCCACGGGTGGTTCTGAACTTGAACCTCCCTACAAGGGGAGGTGGCAGGTTCAAGGGAGGAGAGAGTCCAGCACAGACTGAGACATCGGCCTGGATGTGCTGGGCGTGCTGACAGGGCTGAGACGGGAAGGACAGTCCCCTGGGGGGCTCCGGTCACCTGTCACTGTGACCCCCAGGTCTCCCCACGTGCATGCCCTGCACACAGAGAGATGCTGACCGAACCTGGGGCATCTGGACGCTGACATGCTGGTGTCCAGAGGGGCGAGGTTTCAGCCTGGGCTGCAGCCCCAGCACAGCTGCTTTTTTCCTGAGGCATGGAGGGGGTGGCCCCTGGGGGCGAGGGCCCAGCACCCCCACCCGCCACCTGGCCTCACCTCTGTGCATGTCTGCCCACCAGCACCCCGAGCTACAACTACGCGCCCAACCCCGACAAGCACTGGATCATGCGTTACACGGGGCCCATGAAGCCGATCCACATGCAGTTCACCAACATGCTGCAGCGGAAGCGCCTGCAGACCCTGCTGTCGGTGGACGACTCCATGGAGACGGTAGGCGGCCCTCCTCCCGCCCCGCCCCGCCCCCAGCATCGACTGGAACCTGGCAGAAGGGTGAGGCACCCGGGACCGGCTCTGAGTGATCCAGACGGAACCCCAGCCCCTGGGGAACCGTTCCAGCTGTGGTCGGTCCACTACAGCAACCATGTGTGGCTACATGCGCTTTTTTAACAGTTTTCTGGAGATACAATTCACATACCATTCAGCTCACCGGATTCAAGCATAGGTTTCAGTGGGTTTTCACTTATTCGCAGAGTTGCAGGATCATCGCCCCAGTTGGCCTTAGAACAGTTTCATCACCCCCAGAGAGAGACCCTGCAGCCCTTAAACCATCACCCCAAACCACCCCCCTCCCACTCTTCTACCTTAGGCAGTCCCTCATCTACTTGGTGTTTCTGTGAATTCACCTATTCTGGACATTTCATATAAAAGGAACCCTATAATATGTGGGGTTTTGTTTTCTTTTTGTGTCTGGCTTCTTCCACTTTGTGCGATGATTTCAAGGTTCACTTGAAAGTACTTAATTTTTTTGTTGTTGCTGAAAAATATTCCATTGCCTAGATACGTATTTTTAAATTTATCCATGACTATTTAAGTTTAGTAAGGGCTTCCCTGGCGGCTCAGCTGGTAAAGAATCTGCCTGCAGTGCAGGACACCTGGGTTCAATCTGTGGGTCAGGAAGAATCCCTGGAGAAGGGAAGGGCTCCCCATTCCAATATTCTTGGCCTTGAAAATTCCATGGATGGAGGAGTCTACTGTGGGTTACAGTCCACGGGGCCACAAAGAATCAGACACCACTGAGCAACTAACATTGTCACTTCACAATAAAATTTAAGATTTCATTCCTCAGTTGCACTGGCCACATTTGAAGTGCTGAATAGCCGTGGGTGGCTCATGCCACAGGTGTTAACATTGCCTGCATCGCAGAAAGTTCTACGGGGCGGCACTGTCGTGGCTCACAGACTCCTACCTCAGGCCAGCCATTCATTCATCCATCCATCCATCCATCCCACAGCATCTATTGAGTGCCAGCACACACAGAACCCAGCAGGGAACAAAATGACAAGGTCCCACCCAGATGGGACCTACATTCTAATGCAGGGAGACACAGTCCGCAAATAAGTGCTGAGAAGGCACGCAAAGGGGGACAGGGGTGAGGAGGCCATAGGGCCACCTCGGTCAGTCCCAGGGGCCCCACAGAGAGGTGACAGCTGAGCAAAGACCTGAAGCAGGGGAGGGACAGGCCTGAGACCCCAGCACATCGCCCCTTTAGGGGAGAGCAGGCCAGGTGCCCACTGCCCGCTGGCCCGCCCCACATCCTCACCGCCTCGCCTGCGTTTCAGATTTACAACATGCTGGTGGAGACCGGTGAGCTGGACAACACCTACATCGTGTACACAGCCGACCACGGCTACCACATCGGCCAGTTCGGACTGGTGAAAGGGAAGTCCATGCCCTACGAGTTCGACATCAGGGTCCCGTTCTACGTGAGGGGCCCCAACGTGGAGGCCGGCTCCCTGTAAGTGCATCACCCCACCCCCAGCAACCCACAGTTCCAGGGAGGCCTCCAGGCTCATTGGCACCCACATGGGCAAGCAGCAGCAACTCAGCAGGCAGCCCCCGGCCACTCCCCTGGGAGCGCGGGATTTGGGCAGGTGGGCTTGGGTGCCGAGCGAAGGGGCAGTGATGTCACCCGGGGTGGGTTCTGATCATCGCCTTCCCCTCTGTTGGGGAGGGGGAAGCCAGGGCTGTTAGCACCCAAGAAAACAGACTCTTTGTGGTGGGCGCTGTGCCAGAGTCAGGGAGCCGGACTGTGTGTGTGTCCCTGCCAGCGCATGGAGATGCCACCTTGACTTCTGTCTGTCCTGACTGGTTGTGGGTCTGGCGGCTGTCAGGGAGGGGCCCTGGGCTGAGATCAGCGGGGCCGGCTCAGTGGCAGCGCTAAGGGAACCAGCCTCCCCCCCATCCTTCCCCGAGGGCCACGTGGGCCCTCATCCAGCCGTCCCCGCGGGTTAACCTTCGAAACAACACGTCCTGGCAGCAAAAATGTTGTGTCTGGGGCTGGGAGGGAGTAATCATAGCTGCAGCTTCCGGGTCAGCCGGGACGTTATGGAGACCAACTCGAAGGGTGTTTTGAAATGCACGTTGTCACTGCTCTGGTGCTGATCGGGTCCGACTTCCGTCCGAGCCCAGAACGCACGCAGACACTGACTCGGCTACGGGATTCCTCCTGAAAGGGTGACGTCTTGGGACCAAGATGTTCCTGCCCCGCCCGGGAGGTTTGGTGGAGCTTCCAGGAGGCAGGCAGTGCGAGCTATAGCCCAGCCTCATCCCTCGTCCTCTGCCGACCTCACTGGCCCCCTCCCTGTCTGGATCTCAGGGTCCCCAGCTGTAATCATAACTATTGGAATAATAGCCGTGTTGATAGAGTGTGATTCTTCAGGCTTTGGTCTAAGCACTTTCTAGCCAGGTAACTCAGTTAAGCATGATAACAAGCCTCTAAGGTAGGTGTGAGTGTTACCCGTGTTTTAAACACGAGGAAACGGAGGCTCAGGTTAAGTTGCCTGAGATTACATGGCACAGGAGAGAGGTGCTGGAATTCGTCTCAAAGCCAGGTTTCTGATACTTGTACATGTTTTTCCTTATTTGAGAAGAATGTGTGACCATTAAAGGCATTAGGATCACTTGCTTTCGGGAAGAGAAGGTGGACTGAACTGTAATCCAGCAGCTGTCACTGCATTGGTCAGCCTCGGAGTCTGTGATCTGCTTCTCAGGACTCAAAACCACAGAGGCTGAGCTGGGGAAGGGCCCGTCTCTCCGCGCACAGGGCTGTTCAGGTGCAGACGGAGGACTTGAACCCACAGAGCCGGCCTCCCAGACTGTTTACCAGGCATCCTTTCTGGGGCTGAACTTGTGGCAAGGAGCTCCTGCAGAGCCAGCCAGGGGAGAAAAGGAAGCAAGGGAGGGCCGGCCAACGGGACGCAGGCTGGGCCACGAGCCAGCCCCCTGGTCTGACATCCCGTCCCCTTTGCCTGTTCTGTGGTCTGGCCCACCCTCAAGGGGAGAGGATCACACAAGGGTGTGAACCCCAGAGCCTGGGGGTCTCGGGGCCAGAGGTGGGGAGAGTGCTCGCTGGGGCCTGGAGGAGGCACGTTCCAGGCAGAGGGCGCACACCAGGGCCGAGGCCCGGAGGCTGGGCTGTGCTCAGCTTCCAGGGGCAGTGAGGGGGCCAGTGTTCACATCAGAGGCGCAGAGAAGGGTCCAGGGGAAGGTCCAGGGTTTGCAGTGCGTCTCAAAAGAAAGCGTTCTCCGTTCAGGAGTTGGGGTAGGCAGGGCTTTCCCGGCAGAAGAAAGAGCCAAGCAGAAGCCAGGTGTGGGCCTGTGAGCCGCAGCCCCCTGCGGTGGTGCAGAGGGTGGGAAGGTGAGCGCTGGGCTTCAGCTGAATCCAGGGTGCAGAGGGGAACCTTGAGGGCCAGGGTGCAGGAAAGTGACATGGATGGATGGCAGCTTTCCCGCCTTTGGGGCACCGTGGAGCCATCTGCCCCAGGGGAGGCCGGGTCACCACCGCCCCGGTGACCGAGTCCTTCTCTTCCTCCGCGTCAGGAATCCCCACATCGTCCTCAACATTGACCTGGCCCCCACCATCCTGGACATCGCCGGGCTGGACATCCCCTCGGATATGGACGGGAAATCCATCCTCAAGCTACTGGATACAGAGCGGCCGGCAAATCGGTGAGGGGGTGGGGTGGGTGCTGGGGTGCCAAGTACCCCAAACTGTCTGAGCTCCTGGCCTAGCTGTGTGGGTCTCGGGGGGGCGGGGGTTTCTCTGTACTGAGGAGCTGGGGTTCTAGGGCCCCCCATCCTGACCACTTACCTGCCGTGGGGCGGGGGAAGGAAGCTCCCTCTCTAAGAGTCTACCTTCCCAGCTGGAATATGGCCACAGCTCAAACTGGGTGAAACATGAAAAGAATAGCAGCTATCAAAGCTGACATTAATTAAGCACTTTTTGTATGCTGGACTTGTTCTGAGTGCTTTGCAGCAGATTTTATTATTTTAATCTTCACAGTAACTCAGTGAAATTGGCATTATTATGATTCCAGCTTGGAAACTGAATCCCAGAGCAATCAGGTGACTTGTCAGAGTTCTCTTGGCAGGTCTGGATCCCAGTCCAGGCATCCAGACTCCAGGCTAGAGGCTACACTCTTATTAATCGCCATGATCGGTAGCTCTAATGCCAGATGGTATGATGGGAACATATTCCTGGGTGTCCGGGAGGCAAACAGAAGAACAGTCTTGTTGTCGTTCAGTCGTATTCAACCCCTTGTGACCCCATGGGCTGCAGCACGCCAGGCCTCCCTGTCCATCATCAACTCCCAGAGCTTGCTCAGACTCATGTCCATTGAGTCAGTGAGGCCGTCCAACCATCTCATCCTCTCGTGTCCCCTTCTCCTCCTGCCTTCAATCTTTCCCAGCATCAGGGTCTTTCCCAATGAATCAGTTCTTCACATCACATGCCAAAATATTGGAGCTTCAGCTTCAGCATCAGTCCTTCCAATGAATATTCAGGACTGATTTCCTTTAGGATGGACTGGTTGGATCTCCTTGCTGTCCAAGGGATTCTCAAGAGTCTTCTCCAACACCACAGTTCAAATACATCAATTCTTCAGTGCTCAGCTTTCTTTATGGTGCAACTCTCACATCTATACATGACCACTGGAAAAACCATAACTTTATACGGTGTTGTCTTAGTCGCTCAGTCATGTCCGACTCTTTGCAACCCTGTGGACTGTAGCCCGCCAGGCTCCTCTGTCCATGGGATTCTCCAGGCAAGGATCCTGGAGTGGGTTGCTATTTCCTTCTCCCACTATACTGTGATGGTGAGCAAAACCTAGGTGCGAAGGTGAGCTGAGTCTGGTCAGACAGGAAGGAGGAGGATGCAGTCACTGGCGTGGCAGCAGCGGCATCTAGTGGCCGTCGGTGTAACTGCCCACCGAGGTAACGGCCCAACAGCACTGATGGACGCAGCCTCCAGCTGGTACCTCCTGCAGCTCAGGGGACCCCGGCCGGGTGGGCAGTGTCTGTCCAAGACTGAGTGTCCTGTAGAAGGAACCACCTCTGCCGAGCCTCCTCCCTCTGACTAGGAGGTTTTATGAGCTGTAACGGTACTGGTAAAGAATCCGCCTGCAATGTGGGAGACCTGGGTTCGATCCCTGGGTTGGGAAAATCCCCTGGAGAAGGGAAAGGCTACCCAACTCCAGTATTTTGGCCTAGAGAATTTCATGGACTATACAGTCCTTGGGGTCGCAAAGAGATGGACATGACTGAGCAACTTTCACAAGGGTAAAAAATGGGCATGTTTGGGGAGGGCGGGGGCGCTGTGTTGGGAGCCAGGACAGTGGGGGGTCGGGTGTAGGGTGGAAGCGCCCTCTCAGTCCAAGGCCCTGTCTGCGAAGTGGAAATGATAGCGTGAAACTCCACAAAATGCATACTTAAATCCAACGACAGAGGATCAAAGGGAAAAACATCCCCCCAAACACAATGTAATTAACCTGAAGTCAGGAGAAGCGTTTCATCTGGGGCTGAAGTAAAAGGGAAGCGATCTCTTCCAGCACCAGGGGAACTGTTGGGCTTCCTGGGAGGCACAGAGGGGCGTGCACATGACTACGAGTGACTTGGAGTGACTTTGACCTGGGTCACTCTGCCCCGTGTTCAGACCCAAGGCTCTAGGGAAGTGCACCTCTGCTGTGGGCCCAGAGGGGTGTGTGTGTGTCCGTGTGTGTGTCCATGTCCGTGTGTGTGTCCGTGTGTGTTCATGTGTGTCCATGTATGTGTTCATGCGGGTATGTGTCCATGGGTGTGGGTGTGTGTGGCTGTGTGTGTGTGTGTCCACGTGTGTGTGTCCGTGTATGTGTTCATGTGGGTATATGTCCGTGGGAGTGTGTGTGTCCATGTGGGTGTGTGGCCGTGTGTGTGTTGTACACATGTGTGTGCCTGTGTATGTGTTCATGTGTGTGCCCATGTGTGTGTCCATGTGTGTGGGGGTGTATGTGTCCGTGTGGGTGTGTGTGTCTGTGTGTGTTCATGTGTGTGTCCGTGTGTGTTTATATCTGTGTGGGTCCGTGTGTGTGTGTGTCCATGCATGTGTTCATGGGTGTGTGTGTCCGTGTGTGTGTGTCCCCCACTCGCCCTGGCTGCCCCCGGGGTCTGCGCTGCTTGTGAACCAAGGCTGGCTCTCAGCGCCATCCCTGCTTCTGGAAGGATGGAGGGACATGGGAGCCCCTGCACTGATGAGAAGATGGACACGTGCTTTCGCCCCCCAGGTTTCACTTGAAAAAGAAGCTGCGGGTCTGGCGGGACTCCTTCCTGGTGGAGAGAGGGTGAGTGCCGGGGTCTGGAGGAGCCGCCCCAGGGCGATACCGGGCAACCCCCACCTGGGCCTCCCACGAAGCGCCCGGCAGTCCCACCTGCGCCCGCAATACTACAAATGTCAAGGGCAGGAGGGAGATTGATGCCGTTCCGCCACCTTCCACTGGGGGCTGGGAGTCTGTCCTCGGCGCCCTGTACCCAGGAAGCCGGGGCCGGCCGCACGCGCGTGCTCCCTGGTGACCCTGCAGCAGGGCTGAGTGGGGCCACGTGCTCCCCCAGAGCTGGGCGACCAGCCCCGCGTCCGCTCTCTGCCCCACAGCAAACTGCTGCACAAGAGGGACAGCGATAAGGTGGACGCCCAGGAGGAGAACTTCCTGCCCAAGTACCAGCGCGTCAAAGACCTGTGTCAGCGCGCCGAGTACCAGACGGCGTGCGAGCAGCTGGGGCAGGTGAGGCTGCTCGGCGCTGCGCTGGGGCTGGGGACAGGCTCCCTCCTTCCCTCCCAGGGGCCCCCCAAACCGCGGCCCAGGCCTGCTTCTCAGACCAGCAGAGCCAGTGTCCCTCATGATGTGTGACCCCAGGGTGACGCCAGGGGGCGAAGACAACGCTCAGAAAACCCTTCCAATCCTGCTCCCATCAGAGGAAAGCTCCCGCGTGGGTGCACGTGTCTAGCTGCTCTGAGACCCTTGGCCGATCCCTCATTAACAAAGACACAGCTGGCCTCCGCGCAGTGTTTATAAAGTTAAATAACTATTTCCATTGTATTCACTCTCCCAGATCATCTTTGTGGCTGGCTTTCCACTTACATAGGAACAACAGGAAATTACCTTCTGACGTAAACACGTTTAGGTTGTAAAAATGTGAGCTGATTTCAGGAGAAATGTTAAGGAAAATATAATCCAGACGGTATTTGGAGATAACAGAAACTGTGACGGAGGTTTGGGAGAGTCTGAACTCGATTTTCTGAGGCCTGGGAGGCCAAGGTGAACTCGAGAGGACGGGGAGTGAGGGTGGAGCCTTGGAGAGAGAGATGCCAGCCCTAGGCGAGGTTCAGGGGGAGAGAGGGAGGCGGATGAGCAGGGGGAGCAGGCAGGGGGCCCTGGAAAGGCCCAGGCGCAGACAGAAGGTGCTTCCTTGCCTCGGTCTGCGAGCTGGGACTTTGAGCTCATCCGTGCTGGCTCAGGCCTGGAGATGTGAGCCCATTTCACCAGTAACAGGAAGTAAACCCAGGGCCTCCACATTCCTTTTCTCCTTAATAAACCCGTGGGTTGCCAAGGCCGGGCACCAGTTGGGTGCATGTCACAGGCTACATCCAGGCAGCTCTGTCTTATCGCTAGACTCGGAGTTGGCACCGACCTGTCCTCACAACTGAGCTCCACCTGCCCCATCCAGCATTCGTTCACCAGCCCCTCCCCCTGCCATGGACGGCATCACGGACCCACCCGTGCCCCTGGAGCACTTTGGGTCACGCTGGAGCAGCATTCAAGGCTGCCTTTGTTGCCAGGCACAGGAAGAAAGCTCTGGACAGAAAGCTCTGGCCTCCCAGAGCTGACCATCTGGGCAGACCCCAGAGGGGCTCAGATTTCAGTTCTGAGCTTCAGAGAATGAATCAATGAGGCCAGGAGGGGCCTTTGTGCCCCTGGGATTGTAGTCAAATCCCCCTGCTGGCGCATCCCCACCCTCTCCCTGCAGATTGGGGGTCTGGCAGTCCTGGACAGCGAGAGGGCTGCCTGATCTGTCTTTGAAACCAATTATCCAAGCACACTGCTTAACCAAGGAGAGGAGCACGTGGTGGGGGGGTAGGAGGAGGCTAGGCCAGGTGGGGAGGCCTCAGCCACGCCCCGCACTTACAGCTCTAGGGCCTCCAGGATCCCAGCGCAGACACCCACCTCCCACCTCCAGCGGATGCAGTCACACCCTGCTGACCACGCCCCCCACCCCCACCCCACTGCCCCGCCTGCCTCCTGCTATACCTTCTGGAAAGGCCCTTCCCTGCGTACGAGCCACGCCCTCCCATCCGAGTGCTTTTCTCTTAGGGGGCCTCCCCGTGGCGGGGTTCCCGCTCAGCCACAGCGCATCACCTTGGGTACCAAGTCTCCGCTCCCCCGCCCCACAGTGGACAGGTACTCATCCATCACAGAGCAGCTCATTCCAGGCACCAGCCCGTGTCCAGTCGGGGCCACAAGAGGGACGTGTGTGGGGTGGCTGGGAGCAGGGAGCAGGGAAGCGGCGGGGCGGGCGAGCAGGCCCGGAGGCTGAGGCTGCGCGTGTCTTGCAGAAGTGGCAGTGCGTGGAGGACGCCTCGGGGAAGCTGAAGCTGCACAAGTGCAAGGGCCCCGCGCGGCCCGGGGGCAGGGCCGTCTCCAACCTGGTGCCCAAGTACGACGTGCAGGGCGGCGAGGGCTGCGTCTGCGACGGCGGGGACGGCCAGCTCACCCTGGCCGGACGCCGGAAGAAGCTCTTCAAGAAGAGTAAGTGGGACGGGAGGGGCGGGGCGGAACATACCGAGCAGCGCCGCTTGTTCATCCAAACAAACCCACGCGCCCCGCACCATCAATCCACCCAGCCCGGGGTGGGGTGGGCTGAGAGAATAAAGAAGGAGATGAGAGTGTCCAGGGCTGAGAAGAGCAGGAGCATAAAGAGAAAGGGAGGGGAGAGGGGTCCAGCCCTGGGCCACGTGGTGGGGCCCTCTGAGACCAGAAGACCTGGAGGGCTTTGAGCAGAGGAGCCAGGATCAGATTTGTGCTTCCATAGCATTCCTCCATCTGCACTGCAGGCGCTGGACGGGTTCAGCTGCAAATCGCTAAAAGATGTTGAATCCCCCAGTGCCGGCTTCCAGACAGGTCAAGCCAAGGCGACGCCCTGCCTTCTCCTTCCCGCCTCATGTCTACTTGCATGCAGGCATGCTAAGTCACTGCAGTCGTGTCTGACTCTTTGTGACCCCGTGGACTGTATAGCCCGCCAAGCTCCTCTGTCCATGGGATTCTCCAGGCGAGAATACTGGAGTGGGTGGCCATGCCCTCCTCCAGGGCATCCTCCTGACCCACGGATTGAACCCACATCTCTTATATCCTGCATTGGCAAGTGGGTTCTTTACCACGAGCGCCACCGTCTGCTTAGCGTCATGTCTCTGGCATCACATATCTTTCTGCAGTGACTTCACCATCTAAAGTGGCCCCAAGGCGGCACTGACATCTTGCGTCGGGTCCCCAGGCCCCGGCCGGCTGGGATGTGCTTTAAAGAGGGGAACTCGTGGGTGAGATGAGCTTCCGGCTGCTACCTTGAGGTCAATGTCGGTGAATCACCACGTGCATGAAGTCGGGTGTCTTCACGTAGACAAAATGAAGACACAGTGTGCAGTAAGGTTCCACATTGATGGTTGACAAGTGTGTCGTGACCCAAGGCTGGCAGGAACCTCACCCCATGGTTGCCCCAGGACCACTGGTTCCTGACTCGCTAGTTCAGCGTCAAGGTGATGCTGTGGAAGAAGACCACCTAGAGTAACAGGAATCCAATGCACAGCTGGCCCTTGAACAGTGACGGTCCCCTTGCCCGTGGATCGTCTTCAGTAGTAAATGCCGCAGTTCTGCTTCATCCGTGGTTGGTCGAATCTATGGATGTGGAGAAACCGTGGATACCTGGGGCGGGGGGGGAGGTTAACTATAAGTTACACGCAGATGAACCCCACCCTTGTTCAAGGTCAGCTGTACTTTGGAGAGGGGAGAGCTGCGCCCCCCATCCCCACTGGAGAAGCTGCCTTAGCCCTCACACCTCCCGCAGCAGGGGCCGGAGGACAGAAAGTTAGGAAGCCAGCGACCAGCGGCGGCCCTAGGGAAGTCCTCTCAACCTGGCCGCACCCTCCCAGCGGGTGGTCACGGCCCCATTCGGGGGGTCACCTCCCCTGGGGAGCACGCCCCCGGCCGAACATTCGGCGGGCCGTGGGTGCTAGGACATGGTCCCAGCGAGACGGGTCCCCTGGCTGGAATGTCCCCTCCAGAGCTGGGCACTTGCCCAGGCCACCCGTTGCTCTAACCCCCTAACCCAAGGGGAGCCAAAGCCTCACTAGAGACTTTGGTGGTTTCTCTGTCTTCTTTCGCTGTGGTACCATCACCACTACACGATACTCAGTGCTGTTTCTGACTGTCGAGTTCGGTGGCTTTAAGGACACTGGCGGTGGTGGGCGCCCATCACCACCGTGCATCCGCAGAACTGAAGCTCAGCACCCGACAGACAGTGACTCCCCACCGCCCCTCCTCCTGCTCATGGCAGCCACCCCCCTGCTTTCTCTGAGTTTTGCTCTTGTAGCTACTTCACATAAGCAGATCACACATGATTTGTCCTTCCTGTCTGGTTTATTTCACTCGGCATAGTGTCCTCAAGGTTCATCCATGTTGTAGCCTGCGTCAGGATCCCTATCCTTTTTCAGGCTGAGTGAGACTCCCCTGTAGCCTAATTAGAGACTGGCTGGGCGGCGGCAGGCCCAGAGGTCTCCTCCTGTCTTTGCAGAGAACACCTTCGTTATGAGAGCTGGTTTGTCTCCATAACGACCCAGCTTCTGCCTGGAACGGCACTTCCCAACTGATGGTCCCCCGTTATAATTCCTCACTAGCTGATTAGTAACTGCTAAGCTAATCTCTTTTTAGCTGAGTAAAATGATTGGTTTCCAGATTGAATTACACAGTTAACATCTTGCTTCCGCATGTGGCACATTGGCTAATCTTTAAGTAATACAAGAACTTGTGATTTAGTTAAACCTTCCCCCCCCCCCCCATTAATACTTAGAGGAAAGAGATTGTATTGCACTGTATTGTTCAGTCACTCAGTCGTGTCTGACTCTTTGTGACCCCATGGACTGCAGCACGCCAGGCTTCCCTGTCCTTCACTATCTCTTGGAATCTGCTCAAATTCATGACCATTGTATTCATGTCCAGCCATCTCATTCTCTATCACCCCCTCACTTTCTGCCCCTCAATCTTTCCCAAAAATCAGGGTCTTTTCCAGTGAGTCGGCTCTTCACATCAGGTGGCCAAAGAACTGGAGCATTACCTTCAGTATCAGTCCTTCCAGTGAATATTCATGGTTGATTTCCTGTAGGATTGACTGGCTTAATCTCCTTGCAGTTCAAGGGACTCTCGGTTCAAAAGCATCAGTTCTGTGACACCCTAACTTCTTTATGGTCCAACTCTCACATCCACACATGACCACTGAAAAAACCACAGACTGGACGGACGTTTGTCACAAAGTAACGTCTCTACTTTTTAATATGCTGTCTAGGTTGGTCATAACTTTCCTTCCAAGGAGCCAGTGTATTTTTATTTCATGGCTACAGTCACCGTGTGCAGTGATTTTGGAGCCCAAGAAAATAAAGTCAGCCACTGTTTCCCCATCTATTTACCATGAAGTGATGGGACTGGATGACATGATCTTAGTTTTCTGAATGTTGAGTTTCAAGCCAGCTTTTTCACTTTCCTCTTTCACTTTCACCAAGAGGCTCTTCAGTTCCTCTTCAGTTTCTGCCGTGAGGGTGGTGTCATCTGCATATCTGAGGGTACTGATATTTCTCCTGACAATCTTAATTCCAGTTTGTGCTTCATCCATTCCAGCATTTCGCATGATGTACTCTCCACAGAAGTTAAATAAGCAGGGTGACAATATACAGCCTTGACGTACTCCTTTCCCAATTTGGACCCAGTCCGTTGTTCCATGTCTGGTTCTAACTGTTGCTTCTTGACCTGCATACAGATTTCTCAGGAGGCAGGTAAGGTGGTCTAGTATTCTTATCTCTTTAAGAGTTTTCCACAGTTTGTTGTGATCCACACAAAGGCTTGAGCATAACAAAGATGTGTTTGTGGAATTCTCTTGCTTTTTCTATGATGTGGTGGATGTTGGCAGTTTTGATTTCTGATTCCTCTGCCTTTTCTAAATCCAGCTTGTACATCTGGAAGTTTTTGGTTCATATACTGTTGAAGCTAGCTTAAAGGATTTTGAGCATTACCTTGCTAGCATGTGAAATGAGTGCAACTGTGCGATAGTTTGAACATTCTTTGGTATTGCCCTTCTTTGGGATTGGAATGAAAACTGACCTCTTCCAGTCCTGTGGCCACTGCTGTTTTCCAGATTTGCTGGCATAGTGAGTGCAGCACTCAATATGCACCTAAAGAGCTGAGATTCAGCTGGACTCGGGCCCTCCTGTGAGGACGGTGTGACATCACAGCCCTGTCTTAAGTGTGCTCAGAGGATCCTGGGAGCAAGAGGAGGGTGGCTCCTTACCGCCACCTGGGAAACTCCTTCCGTCCCCATCACCAGGCCCAACATTCCTTCTCCTGCGCATGCCTGCCAGCAGGATGCTCCCTCATTCCCTTCTGAGCAGCCGGCCTGGAGCAGGGGTTCTCAGCAGGGAGCAGTTTCACCTGCCAGGACCACTTGGCTGTATGCTGGCGTTTCTGGCTGTCGCGTATGATGGGCAGTGGGGAGGGATGCTCCTGGCATCCAGTGGTAGAAGCTATGGAAGCTGCCTAACATCCTGTGAGGTACAGGTCAGCCTCCCACAGCCAAGGGTTACCCGGCCGCAGAGTGTTGCCAGTTTTGAGGTTGAGGTGCCCTGACCCCGAGCGGCTCAGTCCCCGGCTCGCCCTCATGCACTGGGGTGAGGAAGGAGGCGGAGCAGCCAGCCCAGGACAGAAGGAGAGACCCAGCACCCAGAGGAGGAGATGGGGGAGACTTGGGGGATGGGTCCGGGTAGCCAGTTGTTGGCTCACTTCTTCTCCCAACAAATCTGCAAGCCCTGCCACGTGCCACCTGCTGAGGTTGGAGTTGAATGCAAGAGACACCATCAGACCTCGAGGGTGAGGCCAGGTGTTAGCCGGTCAACCCAGTGGGAAGCTCACCTCCCTGGGTAAAGCAGGCATGGAGGAAATGAAACAGGGGTGTGGCCGGGGGGAGAGGGGCTGCGGCTGTAGGGCAGGTGGTGAGCTGACATTTAAATGAGAGCCTAGTGTGACCAGCAGAGGGGAAGTACTCTGAGCCAGGGCAAGAGGAAGCAGAGATCCTGTGGGTCCCACACCCACAGGCCACACCGCCCTAGGATTCCCAGGCTTGGGGCGCTGGGAGGGCCCAGTTGTGACCTTGGGTGAGGATGTCAGCTGCAGGGTCCCTAACCAGCAGAGCAGCTGCTGCATGTCAGCTTCCAGGAGCTGAAATGTTTACCAGATCTGTTTCACGTCAAACTCCAAAGAGCACTGGCAGGCAGGTCCAGCTGCTGGGAAATTAACTCAATCACCCAAGGATTGGGCTCAGGATTTGCACCCGAGCCATCAGAGCCCAGACCATGAGGTCACCACCTCCTGATACAGGGGTTTCCCTGGTGGCTCAGGTTTTTTTTAAAGAATCTGCCTGAAGTGCAGGAGACTCAGGTTCCATCCCTGGGTGGGGAAGTTTCTCTGGAGTAGGAAATGGCAACCCACTCCAGGTTTCTTGCCTGGAAAATCCCATGGACAGAGGAACCTGGTGAGCTAAGTCCATGGGGTCACAGAGAGTCAGACATGACTTGGTGACCCACCCACCTTCCTGATACACGTGGTAGAAAGGGCACATATATTTCAGGACCCTGGACACAAAGACACCTAGGGTGACAAGGAGAGCAAGTGGTGTGGATTCAGTCCTGCAAAAGGTGTACACCGGGGCTGGCAGGCTTTTTCCCTAAAGAGCCAGAGAGTAAATGTTTGAAACTTTGGGAGCTAAACAGTCGTCATCTCAAATGCTCCATTCTGTCACTGTGCCGAGAAGACAGCCATGGACTCTGCAAATGGTTTGAGAGTCGCTTCCCTACAGAACCCGGCAGAGGCTGGGACTGGGCCTGGGCCATAGCTGGGGACAGGAGTATGGCGGGACAGGGGACCCCCAGGAGTATGGCCGGGGGGTGGAGCACTCCAGAGCCAGCAGCACAGAGGAGCAGTAAGACTCCGCTGGGTCTGCTTCCTGGCCCTCTTGGGCAGCAGTGACCTGCTCCCGCGGGGACATCGGCTCAGAAGTGTGTGCGTTTCGGGCCGAGGCACTGCGGCTTCACAGAGACGGAACTCAGGGAGGAAAAAGGCAAGGAGAAAGCTGCCTGGGGGTCAGAAAAGGCCAGGGCTTTGTCAAAGGAATGCCTCTTCCGGACCTGGACCCCCGGGTCCTTTGGCCCCTGGGACTCTGATACACAGAGGAAAGGTACAGAGATCTGCCCCAAGAAGGGGGACGGGGTGGGAGAGGGCTTCCCCTCCCTTCCTGGGCCCCACCTTGCTGCCTCTAGCCAGTCCCCGACCCTTGGTCGCCACCTGGTGGTCATTCGGAGCCCAGCAGAAACCTGCATCAGGGCTGGCTCCAGGCCCTGCTCCCAGAACAGATGCGTGTTCAGGGCAGCGGGATTACAGACTTGACGCAGGCCTGGATGGGACCCAAAATGGAAGGAGTGGTGGGGACTGTGGCCAAACGGGAGACCACCGCCCTGTCTGAAGTGGCAGCATGCCCGCTCCCGCCCCACTGACCGCGCCGCCAGTGGACAGGGTGTAGACAGACACGTTTCCCGTTCTGTCTTCAGAAGCCGGAAATGCGTGCTCCTAACAGGGCACCCACCCACCCCACCCCACCCCACCCCACCCCCATTTTTCTGAAATGTTAGCAACTTGGCCAAATTTGTCTTTTAATAGGTAGAAGATACAAGAAATCTGGCCTCTGACTTTAACCTGTGTTAAGGAAAGGGAAATTCCACTCCACCTCCCCTCACCGGTTCCTCTTGAGTTCTTTTGGCTGGCCAAATAATTAAATTGACACAAGACTGATTAACAGGAGGGAAAAATATAATTCATAGACACAGAGGTCTCCTAGAAGTGGGACCCCAAAGCGACCAAAGCAGACTGTTTATACATCATTTTTAGATGAGGAAATAATTATTTGTGAATATTTAGTAGAACAGAGGGACTGCTGCTTGGGGCAGCAGCCTAGTGAAGAAGTGTTCTATTGAGTTTTCTTAGCCTTGAATCCTCTGACTCTGGTGATAAGGATGCTATGTCTCCTGGTGTAGAAGTTATCTTCACATGGAGATTTACTTCCCACTTTTCTGGGGAAGAGCAGAGTGTGTGTGGGGGGAATTTGCCTGATAGTGTCAGTCAGGAATAAAAGGCAGGTTTAAAAACTGAGTGGAGAAAGGATAAGGGGGCATTTTGAGCAGCAGTTTTCACAGCTCTGTCTGCCGTCTCCTGACAGTCAGGCCTCAGTCCCCCAAGCATGGGCTGAGCTGTGACTGGCTCTAGTAGGGCAGCACTTACACACCCAGTAGCACTAGGAGAACCTGCAGAAGTGAAGAATCCATGGAGTCTCCACATCGTACCAATAGCATGGCAGACTCCAGAAGCGTCTCGGAGTCTAAAAAGTTCCCCCTTTGCTCGTGTGCACGCTCCAGAAAGAGCGATGAATCTGACTGCGTGGGCTGGTCTCACAGTGGACACAGAATATATGCCTCAAGTCGTTCACGTGGGGGAAACACAGCATCACCAGTGACTATGTTTCCCTGCAAATTCCGTTTACGGGGGAGCATCACAAAATCGAAGGAAGTCTGGAGGGATGCCTGAGAGAGCATCTCATGGCTTTGGGACCATTCCCGTAGTTGCGAGGCTCCCGTGTGGCACGGAGTGGTGCTCTCCACCATCAGGGGGGAGGGTGAAGGAGCCGGATTTAGGGTGTTAACCGTGGAAGGTGATGGGTTAAAAGACAAATGGGGGCACATACACACTCTGCTCTCCCCCCATGAAAGTGGGAAATAAATCTCCTTGTGAAGGTGCCCTCTCCGCACCAGTTAAGAGCCTGCCCACAGGTTGTCCCTCGCCACATAAGAAGTGTTACACCCACTAAACTTGTAAGCTAGCATACACAGCATGGAAAACAGAGATGAATGGAGGAGCCTGCAGTTAGAGTGCTAGCTTTGTAGTCACTGTGGACATGCAGTAAGCTTGGGGCGTGGGGGAGTAGCTAGTGCCGTAGAGTCTAATTGGCATGAGGAATGTGGGCAGGACTTAACTGAGGCAAAAGGCTGCCCTAGATGCCTGCAGCAATCCTGCTGTCTTCATAGCTGTGTATAGCTGGTAACCCTTATCACCATCAGGCAGCCAGGAGCTGCAGATGTGGCCAAAACTTATTTATAATATTTATTTTTATTTATTTGGGTGTGCTGGACCTTTTTTTTTTTTTTTTTGGACCTTTTTTTTAATTGCAGCATGTAGGTCTAGTTCCCTGACCAGCGATCGATCTGTGCCCCCTGCATTGGGAGCATGGAGTCTCAACCACTGGACCACCAGGGAAGTCCCTGGACAGAACGAATTTAAAGCTTTGTAGAGGAGCAGAATTTGCTACCCTAAACTATGTCTCTTTGACCTATTATTTTGAGCAGGTTGTTTTCTAGGAAACAGTAGACACGGGGAGGAAACTGCAAGTCATGTGGGAGGAGTTTTTTTTGCCAGAAACATTGATGTTTGTAAGGGAGATCTCCATTTGTAATGATGTCGCCCTCTGTCCTTGGAAGAGGAGGCTGATGAAATCTCTACAACCTTTTCTCCTTGGAGATGGCAAGAGCTCACATCTGTGTCACAGTGACCCTGTTTACTGCTGTTTTCCTGGTCACCTCTCAGGACTGGCTCTCCCCACCTTCGACATCCTCATTGGCTGAGGGTGTATTTCAGGTGACAGCTTCCAGGTTTTTCTGGGTCTTGCCCACGGATACATGTTATTAAACTTTTGTTTGATTTTCTATTACCGTCTCTCTCACGGCAACTTAATTCTTAGGCCAGCCAGAAGAACCTAGGAGGGGAGAGGAAAACTTCTTCCCCAAGGCCATGCCAGTCCTTGTGACCTGTCTTCCTTGAAACGTAAATATGTAAAGAGAAGCTGTGAATCAGGTGCGTGGGAGTGAAGAGGAAGCTGACCAGAGCTCAGTCACCTTAAGCCAGGCTGGGTCAGCAGGAGTGGAGGTGAGGGAAACAGCTGACTTAAGAACACCAGGGTGCCTGGGAATTACAAGAATTTTTGGTTCTTAGGTCTTACACAAATCCAGAGGTTCGGTTCCCATCTGAACCACATTTCCCTTCTTTCATGACTGGTGAGATTGAAGAATGACAGGGTGGGGAAGTAAAGACAAGCACAGCTAGATCTAAGATCAGACAGTCGGTCGCAGGGTTCATTCCTCACTCTGCATCTCTGCAGAGATCTGGGTCATGCGTACAGGCTCAGCACTTCATGGGAGTCCACTTCATTAGCATGTGTGACCCAAGGACCACTTGCATATCTGGTGAAGACTCATCCTCTTCTGAGGAATCTAAAGCAGCATGAGTTCCTAATAAGAAAAATGGGGAATTTGGGTCTTGGTCCAAGGGCAAGTAAATAAAAACACCTTTCTCATTATGAGCGTCATTAAATAACAAATCTCCACTGAGAAGGTTTGCTGGTAAGCAGTTGGAAATTAGGTAGGATGGGTATTAAGAGGCCCTGAAAGACACCAGGGTGGCCTGAGATGTGGCTAATGCAGTAAGTTGTCCAGAGACTGGCTGCTTGGATAAAAATCAGAAGTGACAGGTAGAGAAAAGCACACCAGTGCTGCTTAAGAAATCAATACCCAATCCTCTGTTTTAAGTCCATGGGAGCCTCCAGGGTGTAACTGAGGACTGGCTGACCCCATGTGAGGGAGAACTGTCCCTCAGAAGAAGAATGAACCTTCTGGGTGTGCTGGGGCCCAGGGGGGTTCATCCTTAAACTTTCTCGAGTGTAGGACAAATGTCTCTTCCATTGTCCCGATTTCTTTTAACATCTGCAGTTGTCTGGAGGCAAACAGGAAGAGCTCTGAGTGAGCCTGGAGTTCTCTCAGGGTCATGCTTTTGTTTTCTAGTTTTTAAACCGGAGTATAGTTGATTTACACTGTTGTGTAAACACTGTTGTGTACAACACAGTGATTCAGTTTTATGGATGTATTTCATATTCTTTTCTCCTATGGGCTATTACAGGATATTGAATGTAGTTCCCTGTGCTATCCAGTAGGACCTTATCTGTTTCACATATAGTAGTCTATATTTGCTAATCCTGAACTTTTAACTTATCCATTCCCCCACTCCCTTTCCCCTTTGGTAACCTTAAGTTTGCTTTCTATGTCTGCGAGTCTGTCTCATAAATAAGTTCATTTGTGCCTTATTTTAGATTCCACATATAAGTGACATCATACGGGATCTGTCTTCACTTAATGTGATAATCTCTAGGTCCAACCATGTTGCTGCAAAGGACATTGTTTCATTCTTTTTATGGCTGAGTAATATTCCGTTGTGTGTAGGTATAAAATCTCACCTATTCTTTATCCATCTGTTCATGGACATCTAGGTTTCTTCCATGTCTCGGCTACTGTAAACAGTGCTTATCAACATTGGGGTGCGTGTATCTTTTCAAGTTTTCTCAAGATACACATCCAGGCATAGGATTGCAACTCTAGTTTTTTAAGGAATCTCCATACTGTTTTTCATAGTGGCTGCACCAATTTACATTCCCACTAGCAGTGTAGGAGAGTTCCCTTTCCCCACACCCTGTCCAGCATTTGTTATTTGTAGACTTTTTAACAATAGCCATTCTGACTGGTGTGAGGTGATACTTCATTGTAGTTTTAATTTTCTCTAATAATAATTAGTGATGTTGAGCATTTTTTTCATGTGTATGAAAAAAATCTGTGCTTCCTCTTTGGAGAAATGTCTATTTAGGTCTTCTGCCCGTTTTTTTGATGGGATGCTTTTCTTGTTATTGAGTTGTATGAGCTGCTTATATACCTTGGAAATTAATCCTTGTCATTGGTAGCATCGTTTGCAAATATTTTCTCCCAGTTGCTAGGCTGTCTTTTTATGGTTTTCTTTGCAGCGCAAAAGCTTGTAACAAGTTTGATTAGGCCGCCTTTGCTTTTCATTTTTATTGCCTTGAGACTGACCTAAGATGACCTTGGTACGATTTGTATCAGAGATGTTTCGCCTACGCGCTCCTGCAGAGGTTTGATGGTGTCGTGTCCTGTGTTTAAGTCTCTGAGCCGTTTTGAGTTTATCTTCGTGTATGGTGTGAGGCTGTGCGCTAACTTCGCTTATTTACGTGAGGCTGTCCAGCTTTCCCAACGCCCCTTGCTAAAAGACTGTCTTTCCTCCATTGTATATCCTTGCCTCCTCTGTCGAAGATTCACTGACCATAGGTGTGATGCTTTTGTTTTTCTAAAGGTTCATATTGCAAACCAAGAATTATTGCTTTCAACTCATTTTTCCCCTGCATTTCTGAAAACTATTCGCAAAGAACTGAGCTCCAGCTTTCATTATTACACTAAGCGGTGGCCTAGACCAACCAACCACACTATTGTGAATTTGCTTTCTAGTGTCAGGGATACGCTTTGCCACTAGACCAGACTTGAAGAGCTTTCTATACACTGGAGCTTCTGAGCTAAGGGCACTGTGCCTTTGAAAAATTTGCATGAAATGTTCAAAAAGGCTTTGGGATGCTTTCCTTCCAAGTACAGAATTCAACCTTAGACCAACTGACTTTAGGGAGAAAGGCCTAGCATATCACTCTTATCACACCCCGACTATCAGCCTCCAGCCAAGATTCCTCCTAGTCATTTGCAGGAGGCCTGGGAGGTGTTCTCATGTGTAAGGGAAAGAGAGTCCAAGCATTTTCTAATACCATTTTTTCCCCCACTGGCTATGTTGAATTCAAAATAATCAGTATGCCATTGTGTTGTCTTGGGACGGCCTGCTCTGAGTCCTAGGACCTGCATGTCCTCAGTTTCCCACAGGTGACTTAGAGCTTAGGAAAAAAACACTTCTCAGCTGCACCTCACTGCCCTCCCCGAAGAGAGCATCCAAGACCAGACACCTCCCCAATGCCTCCCTCTTCAATCTGGGGGAATGTGCTGCTTGGCTCTTTTTTTTGGTCCAGTTCAAATGAATGGTTTGGTGGGATTTTTTTTCTTGGTTTTGTTTTCTGAGGATTTATTGTGGTGTAAATTCACATATTACATTAGTTCAGGTGTACGATGTCACAATTTGATGTCTGTATATACTGTGAAATGATCACCCCAAAAGTCCACTTAACACAGTCACAAAAAAATATTTTTGAAGATCTATTCTTCCAGCAAACTTTCAAAGATGCAGCTCAGTATTAACAACTCTGGTTGCTGCACTGTCCACTCATCCCCAGGACGGACTTTTATAACTGCAAGTTTGTTAATACCCTTCTGACACTTTCCCCCACCCTCCCCTCTGCCTCAGCAACCCCTGATCTGTTCTCTGTATCTGTGAGCTTGGTTGGCTGGAGATACCACAGGTAAGTGAGATCACGCACTGTCTTGTCTTTTTCTGACTATTTCACTTAGCACAGCCCCCTCAAGGTCTACCTCTGGTGTCACAAACAGCAAGATTTCCTCCTCTTTTATGGCCGAGTAATGTTCCATTTTGAGTGCATCCATCAATGGGCACTTAGACTGTTCCTGTATCTCGGCTCTTGTGAATAATGCTGCAGTGAACATGGGGGTGTAGACACTTTTCAGTTAGTGTCTGAATTCTCCACCTCATGGACATCCCAGATGTTCATCTATGCACAGTTTTTCCTTGAGATTTATTTCAGGCCAGTTCCTCCTCAGCTCTAGGATGTCAGTTTCCCCAGCTGAATCACCTAGATCCTTTCAGTGAGATCTAAAGCCAGCTTTCCTGAGCCCCCAGCTTGGGAGTGCTGCCCCGTCTAAATCAAGGGTCCGCTGCCCGGGGAGCCTGGCCCGCCTCCCCAGCCTCCCCCCTGATGCCCACAGAGTACAAGGCCAGCTACGCTCGGAATCGCTCCATCCGCTCGGTGGCCGTCAGGGGGCACCACGTCAGCCCGGACAACGCATCCCAGCCCCGCAACCTCACTAAGCGGCACTGGCCAGGAGCCCCTGAGGACCGAGAGGACAGGGACGGCGGGGACTTCAGTGGCACTGGGGGCCTCCCGGACTACTCGGCCCCTAACCCCATTAAAGTCACACATCGGTGAGAGTCCAGGCAGGGATCAAGGAGGTGGGCTGGGTCCTCAGCGGGGGCGCACACAGCCCTCCCCCCCCAAGGGCCCCACGAGACCCCTTCTCTTGAACAGGTGCTACATCCTGGAGAACGACACAGTCCAGTGTGACCTGGACCTGTACAAGTCCCTGCAGGCCTGGAAGGACCACAAGCTGCACATCGACCACGAGGTGAAGGGAGTCTGCGCTGGGAGGCTTCTCGCCACCTCGAGCTCAGCGGGGCCACTGGCCAGAGGAGGAGGCAGGGAGGCCGGGCCCAGGGGACGGAGGCCCCGCAGGATCCTCACCAGGGCCGGCAGCGTCGGTCCTGGCCTCAGACAGCTCCTGCTGGGGGACGAGGGGCAGGGAAGGACCACGCGACCGTGCCACACCCCTCTGTGATGTACAAGATGCTTACTCCACACTCAGCCCTTCCTTCGAGCAAGCCTGGGGGGAGACCTTCAAGTCCCCCAAGGGCTCAGCTGGTTCACAGGCAGGACCAGACAGGAGAATGACCTTTGGTTCCTTCAGCCAGTGGAACCAAGGACCCAGCTCAGAAACCACGGACACGGGCAGTGACTGGGGGCCCTGCCAGGCCGGCCCTTCTTACCCGGCCCCCGAGAGTCTCACGGCCTCGTCTTCTGCTTCCTCCTTCAGATCGAGACCCTGCAGAACAAAATCAAGAACCTAAGGGAAGTCCGAGGTCACCTGAAGAGAAAGCGGCCAGAAGAATGTGACTGTCACAAAATCAGGTGGGAGGCCCCTAGAGCCCTTGCAGGATCCCTCCTAGGGACACAGCATCCCCTGTGACTTCTTTCATTATTTTTATATCCCTTGCTTAAACACGATAACAGTAACCAGAAATAATGCACATCCTCATTGTCACCACCTCTCAGGTACCAGCCAGACATCCAGAGTTCAGGCAGCTCCTGACTGTGGAGCCAGTTTCCCAGACGGAAACGTGCCTCCACTGACAAGCCCTTCCAGGAACAGCCCACCTGGCCTGGGACCCACATTACCAGATCAGGGAATCCCCAGTGCAAGGGTTGGAACTCACAAGCAGCGCTGTCCAACCACACCTCTGTGGTGAAGGAAGGGGCTGTACCTGTCCAGTTTGGTGACGGCCAAGCTACCACCTGTGATTATAGAGCTCTGAACGGCAGCCACTGTAACTGAAGACTGAATCGCTAATTAAAACTGAAATAGCCCCAGGTGGCTAGTGGCTACTACAGTCCCTGCTGCCTTTCCAGAAAGGGCTTACACACTCCGGGTTTCCCCAGGGCTGGCCCTGACCAAGCATAAGCTGGGCGAGCAGGGGAACTGGAGGCAACCCACCTGGAGCCAGGTCCAGCCTTCCAGCTTGGTTAACTTACACCTACCCTGACATTCTGTGTCTGGCCAAGGCCTTCAGCCAGGGTCTCCCAGCTCACGCATGGGGCAAGGAGCCAGATACCAAGGGATGGTATCTCCCCACCATGGCCCAGGAGAAACGGGTCCCAGAGAAGCACAGTTTGCAGCCACCCATTAGGGTGGCCCTGGGCACAGTGTCTGAAAGCTGGGGGGGGTCTGTTGCAGTTACCACGCCCAGCACAAAGGCCGCCTCAAGCACAAAGGCTCCAGCCTGCATCCTTTCAGGTAAGGGCAGCTGCAGGCCCTCCCTGAAGCTGAATCAAATAAGGACAAGCAAGTCCTGGCCTTCCCTGGGGAGACGCAGCAGGCCCTGCAGAGCCCCGACTCCCAGATCAACCCTAAACCTGGCTCCTGGCGCCCCCTGTGGGCAGAGCGGGTTATGGCAGGGCAGGGCCAGACACAGGCCCCAGAGAGGCGGTGCGAGCAGGAGGCCCAGCCATCTGATACCATCCACCCCTGCGCTGCTTTGGGAGCTAATGCAGGATGACAGGAGTCTTATCTGGCTCCAGCCCTGCCCCGCACCGGCAGTAGGATTTGGAAGGCCCTTTGGGAAGTCTACAGGACCGGGCCCACAACTCCCGGGGCAGGAAAAAACTCCCACGTGGGGCCGGGGGAGGTGTGAGGGGTGCGGCCCTATGTGCCCCTAGGAAGGGTCTGCAGGAGAAGGACAAGGTGTGGCTGCTACGGGAGCAGAAGCGCAAGAAGAAACTCCGCAAGCTGCTCAAGCGCCTGCAGAACAACGACACATGCAGCATGCCGGGCCTCACGTGCTTCACCCACGACAACCAGCACTGGCAGACGGCGCCCCTCTGGACGTGTGAGCCGGCTGCGCCCGGGGCGGGGAGGGGGGGTCCTCCCCAGGGTCCCAGGATCCCCCCATCCCCCCAGCTTGGGAGTGCTTCCGGCCAGACCCTGCGGGTCTTTCAGAAACAGGTCCCCCGGCAACCTCAGGCAGGACAGGAAGGGGCTGGCGGCCAGGCTTCCTCAGCTCAGGGCTCACGCTTTTCCCTGGCAGTGGGGCCTTTCTGCGCCTGCACCAGCGCCAACAACAACACGTACTGGTGCATGAGGACCATCAACGAAACCCACAATTTCCTCTTCTGTGAATTCGCGACCGGCTTCCTGGAGTACTTCGATCTCAACACAGACCCCTACCAGGTACAGACAACACAGGCTGGAGAAAGGGGGCCGTGGGGTACTACAGGCCCTGCCAGGTAGGTGGCCAGCGGAAATGACCGACAGGTTTTCCAAGTCCCACGGAGTCCCTAAGACAGAAGTGAGGAGAAGCCACCAGGAGGGCTGGGGCTCAGGGTGCCACCCACCCTGCCTGCCTGCATCCTCCCAAATCCACAGTCTACTGACTGATCACCCATGGCCTCCTTCCTCCAACTTACCCACTTGGGACCATTACAGCAGGCTTTGTGGGATCTTGGGGAACGCCTAGAACCTGGAGCTTCAGGGGTCCTTAGGGTCAGGCCAAACCCTGTAGACCATAGGCCTAACTAACAATCAGGCAGCCCTTACTCTGCACGCTTCCATATATTAACCCATCTGAACACGCACGGAACTGAAGCAGCCAGAGAGCCTGGTGAGCAGAACCTGCCTGTCCCTTATAAAACATGGTCATGACCCAGCTTCAGCATAGAGATTCTCAGTAGCGTGGCCTTGGCACTGTCCAGTCTTACACAGAAAAGCCCGAAAGCAGTTTTTTTTATACCCTTTTGTAAATGCCAGCAACTCGACTGTCTTGTCTTGCTATTAATCACCATGTAGGCCACTGGGCATCCCTGTATTTTACAAAAGGGGTTGACTGAGCTGGTGGGTTAGTGGGTCACAGCAGTACCTGGACCAGGACACTCACACAGACCTTTGCCAAATAGCTGCCTTCCCGTCAAGAGGACCTCAGAGGCTGGGAAGGGCTTCTTTCCAGGCTTGGTACATTTGCTGACCGGTGGTTCCAGGAGTTCAATGTGAAATACATGGTGGTTTTTGAGATTTCATGCACATGGGGCTATAGGCAACTGTCCCAAACCCCAGCACTTGTGGAGGTAGATGTCACCACCCCTTACCAACCACATACTCCCCACCTGCCCAAATCAGGCCCCCTGGTTGGTAGAAGAGGGTGGGGGGCCTTTCATCCTCATCTTATTGATAACCTACCTTTTTTCCAACCAGTTGATGAATGCAGTGAACACCCTGGACAGGGATGTCCTCAATCAGCTACATGTGCAGCTCATGGAACTGAGGAGCTGCAAGGGTTACAAGCAGTGTAACCCCCGGACCCGGAACATGGACCTGGGTGAGCAGGTGCCCCAGGGTGGAAACGGGTGACCACAGGAGGGGCTTGAGGAGGGCCCATCTGAAGAGTGAACTCAGAATCACCAGGAGCTGGTGAATTCTCTCACATCCACCGGCCGTGTGCTACTTTTATGATGAATGCCACCACTTAGATGTATCACTGTGTGCCCGCCAGAGTGCTGAGTGTTTTCCAGGCATTAACTGACAGGCGTTCTGACGACCCTCTGAGGTAACTCTGCATGTCCTCGTTTAGTGATGAGTGACGGGACTGGGTCCAGAGCCCACAGCTGGGCTCTCCCCACTGTCTGTCCTCGGTAGCACAGGTGTTCATGCCCACACCTGGGCCCCCCACCATGAATGACCAAGGTTAGTGCTGAACGTCTGTGACAGGAGCCTGAAAGTGAAGAGGAGGCCCTCACAGTGTGCGTGACCAACAGTCTTGGGGACTGCTGGGAATTCAGGCCCCTCTGTGCAGGGGCCACTACAGCATCATGGGCTTGGGACCAAAACACTGTTTGTAAAAAGAAGAGAGACAGTTATAAAGTTTGTCCTTGCTGGTGCCACTGTTGCCCTAAAATTTTGTTTCCATGTTGTATGTTTCTCTCTCCTTTAGGACTGAAAGATGGAGGAAGCTATGAGCAATACAGGTACTGCTTTTGCTTTTAAAGCCTGAGAGCTGCCCTGTATGGTGACCCGTCCTGTAGTCTAACCTCAGAGGTTGCACGTGTGAGGTTGGGGTGCTGCCCTATCTCTGGTCTGCCAGGGCCTGGCTCACCCTCTGGCAAGAGCTGTCCTCTAAAAGGCCTTCTTCGTGTAGTTCTCTGGGGGTCACTTTTTCTTTCTTGGTGATGGTTAATACTCTTTCTCCTTTTGACACTTGAAAACTTAGGCAGTTTCAGCGTCGAAAGTGGCCAGAAATGAAGAGACCTTCTTCCAAATCACTGTGAGTTGAGGAATCAGTTTACCACTAGAGAGCTGGTCTGACCCGGTTTGCTTTGCAGAGGCTATTCCCCATGCATGCCCTTTCTCATTCCTCTCATCTGTTCCCGTAAGACAGGAAGCAGCCGTGTCAGTCTTTCCAGTAAAATAATCTACTTGGATACACTGCATGTACTAGATCAATACTTGTTGTTCTCCACATCATCATCTCTGCTTTGGAAGCGCAAGGCCTCCCTTGAGAGGCTCAGAAGCGTGTCAGTCGGCTGAGTACCAGGCATCTTGAAGGCTGTGGCTGCCGAGCTGCTCCCTGGTCCATAGTGTCAGCAGCAAGGTGACCTCATTAAATGGTTTCCAGAACACCCATGCTACGAGTTCACCCACACTAGGGTCAGCAGAAGCTGTGAGGGGCCAGAAGGCTGTGGCAACCTGGAGAAGTCACTCTGCTTTATAAGAGAACAGAATGGGATGCAATTTGAAACTTCTGACTCATTGAGAAAATGCAGAAGTGCAGACACATAACAATAATTTGTTAATGGTGGCAACTAATCTGATGTGAAGTTAGCATGCAGGCTAATCACCCCTGTGGTGAGCTGCCATTTGTAACCTCCGGCCTCCTCATTTTTCTATCATTATATGCATATAAGTCTGTTTGGCTTTAACAGGAAAATAATAATGGGCCAATTAAGCATTTCTTTGGTGCAAGGAGAATCAAAGTACTTCTCACATTCCTTAGCCACCATCCTTTCCAGATCCTTAAATGTCATCTTTGCCAGTCACTAGGTGTGAGCCAACAACTGAGAATCTAGGCGATGAGATAACAGCAAGTCCTGTCTGAGGGATCTGGAATTAATTCCTTCTCAGCAGCCACATCCTTGAAGCAAAGCTGACTCAGCTGTAGGGCCGATTAAGAAATCCTTAAACAGCGTGATACATTGTCTGCTTTGTTCTACAGGGGACAGCTGTGGGAAGGCTGGGAAGGTTAAGAAGCACGAGCTGGACCTCCAAAAACAGAGGCGTTACCTGTACAATGAAAAACCCTGAATGATTTCCAGCAGACCTGTGCTGTTAGCCAGGAGGCCGAGACACACGGAACCCGCCTTCAGTCAATGCGGCAGATTCTGGACGAGAACCAACGGGAGCAGTGAGACTTCCGGAAGTCCATGCTTGTCCCTGCTTTTGCTTTGGATTATACCTCACCAGCTGCACAAAACGCATTTTCATATCAGAAAGTCACCACTAACCCTCTCTGAGGGGCTCAAAAGGGAAGAAGAACAGAGAGATTTTCTTGGAAATTTCCCCCAAGGGCGAAAGTCACTGGAATTTTTTTAAATCACAGGGAAAGAGCCACCCTGTTTTAGATCCTCTTATTCTTTTGGTTCGTCACAAAGAAGGAGCAGGACAGAGGCAGGAAATGGTGCACCAAGTTTGACAATGAGTCAATAGCACAAAAAGACACGAATTTCTATATCGCCCTATAACCCTGGCTGCCTCTGAAGACAGTGACTTCAATGTATATATGTGACTATTTACATGTAACCAGCTCGGAAAACTTCTAGGGGAATCTAATAAGAAAACCCAATTTTCAGGAGTGGTGGTGTTAATAAATGGTGTGGCCCGTGTAAAAGAAAACCCCGTGCAGTTGTGGACATTCCTCTTCCTGACCAGATGCCATTTCTCCCAGGATTCCTTTGTTATCTGTCCCAGAACTGATGTTTTTTAAAGTCCTGCAAAGACAGGAAGTTGATGTATGTCCCGAGTTTTAACAAGATTGTATTTGTAAAGAAATTTTGTAGTCTACGTATTGTCATACAATGTTGAAAACCCCAGCCAGTGACCAGCAGTTGGTATGAGGTAACCTTTGACATTTTTCTAAAAGGCCATTTCTTGGGCGGTTTTTTTTTTGGTGTGTTTGGTTTTTTTGTTTTTAAAAAGAAAAGCATTTGAGATACTACCAATCAACACCTTTTTGGAAGAGGCGACACCTTGGGTTTAGATGTTTTTTTTTAAAAGGGCTATATGTGGTTATAAGCTGGCTAGAATTTACCATACTTTGGGAACCTTCAAGATAAGTCTCATATCACACCAGCTCTAGGATCACACTTTGTAAACATAAAGACCAACGGCAAAACTACTCACCTTAGCCAGCCCTTCTCCATGTACCAGGCAGTCCGACCAGTAAAGGCAGCTGTGGAAACACTAGACTGGGAGGAGGGGGAAGAGGAACTTCACCTGGCTCTGCACACTTCTCCCTAACATGTGACCCCTAAGCACTTACCTTGTGTGTAAGAAGAGGGCCATGCTTTGCAAGATTACCTCACAGAAACCTTTATCCATTATCTGAAACACAGTTTCTTATATTTTAACCTCAATTCAACTGGGATTTAAAAAAAAACAAGGCGGCACACTCTTGGCCTTCAATTTTAAATAGAAACCTTTATTTACAATGATGTCCAAAATGATCAAAGGAGTCATAGCTTACCACTCAACTGTCTCATAAGTTAGCCCATGTGGTTTGAATTCTCTGCAGTGTAAAGCATGATTTTTATTTTTTACAAACATTTAATGTAAACCTGTTTTAAAGTGAATTCATTCTCAATACTGTAAGTCAATTCCTGAGAATTTAAATCTTGCTCTCAGAATGACATTTCCATCTTTTTCAAAAGAGAGAGAGAAAGAAAACACCCTGCTCATGATTACACAGTCTGCCTTGGAGCTGAACAGCAGCTCCTGCTCTTCCGCAGAAGGGGACAGTTCATCTGTCCGAGCGGCTTTACTACTATGAATTTCCCACTTGCCAACAAATGCATGGCTTCTGCAAATAAAAAGGGAACTAACTGAACAGGCATGTGGGTAACTGGCAACCCATTCTGTTTCCTTTTCAGCTGTATCGGTCTATGGATCATGGAACTCACAGGACAGCAAGCCAACTATGTTCTGTAGTGCCCACCCCTATACACCCCAATTCACCTGACATTCAATACTGATTAAGCATCCTGCCGATTGATATTTACACCTTTCCATCAAGATGCATGATTTAGAAAAGTGGCATCATAATATGAACATTAACAATGGATTTCTATTTGTTTTTTAAAAGGAAGAAATGTTATCTCCTTTATATCATTTTGATCTTTATAAAATATATATTTATATTTATATATCTTTGGATTCAGCAAAAAAGTAGGTACTGGAAATATCTCACATTCTAAAAGCAGATGAAAACGTTACTTATACTGTTCACCCAACAGATACTAAGGTTTAAAAAGTGATGGGAGGGGGGCGGAGGAGAGGTAGGCAGCAGAAGTACAAAGAATTATCCATAAAAAATAAAAGGGGAATTAAGGTAAAAACAACAAATTATCTCAAAGACTGCCATCTATTAAAAGAAAATCAAAATCTTAAATTTGCACCAATAAAATGAACAAGTAGAAAATATAAAATAATAAACTTCACTTTTCTTCCATATAAAAAGGGGGTGTTGCCTTCCCCTTAGCCTGGAGTCAGAATGGACTGAGAAAAAGAATCCCAAAACTGAGTTTTTAATTAAAAGTCAAGAAAGGTAAGAGCACCATTCTATTTCTCCCCACATACATGCAACTTCAAGAAAGGTTCAGATATACCTGATGCAATTGTGTCTAAAAAGAGACTCTTACTCAGCTCTGCCTCGGTCTCCAGACCAGGGGATGCATTATCTGCAAAGTGCAGGCCCCTGGGATGGAAGCTAATGGGTTTGTAGTCTTAGATTTACTTTTAACCAGGTGGGGGAGTGTGAAACTCAAATTCACTTTAGTGGTGTTTCTGGAAATACAGGTTTCACTTAGTCATACGCAAGTCAAAGAAATCAAATGATCTTACCTTCAAAGACACCTAGAAAGATTGCCTAAACGGGTGAAAAAAATTTTAACTGGCTCTCAGTTATTGCTAAGAAATGACACCAAGGCTAACAGACATATGAAATTCATAGATAAGTCTAAAAACCCCATTTCATTCAACTGCTTGAACCTGATAAAGTAAGCCAGGTAAAGGGAATCAAGCTTGACTTTCTTCCCTATTCCCAACTGACAAGTGGCTGCAGCAGAAAGGGGCGGCGGCGGAGGAGAGAGGGAATACAAAGGCGCCCAGTCAGACCCTGGCTCTGAATCACACGAAAATGGCTGCTCTGCAGACAGAACTCTAGGAAACAACCATGACGCTACTTCCTCCGATTCTTGGGACATCACAGTAGGAGAAGGACAAGACAGCTGAGCAGATACCAGAAACCACACATCAAGCATTCTACGCCTGAGATCTCAATGTGGGATTCAAGTCCTAGCAACCAAAACCTTAGAGCACTCCTAAAATGGATGAGAAGATGACACGTTCAATTAAAAAAAAAATACCATGACTTGCTATTTATGGACTGCCTAAAAATCCAACATTCTTCTTTGAAATCAAATTGCTTGATCTTTTAAAATTCTTGATTTTTTCTTAAGTGTATTTCCCCTTATCTGTTCTCTCCCCCCAAATTAACGAAGTGCTTAATCTGGTAGAGAAATTGTTTTTAAAAAATGTAAATGCCTACATTTAAATGATCACTTTAAAAAGCATTTAGATTAAGAGACTGAACAGGAGCGAGGCATCTAAGGCTAGGGGCAAGGAAAACCTGTTGGCCACGGCCCCTCCCCCAGGCCACAAAATTCAGGGCACGACTTCTGTTGGTAACCTCACCACACTGAACTTACTGAAACTGACAATGTTAAATATTTAGCTTCACAAACTCTGTAAAAATGAGTTGTTGTGGCCTACCAAAAAAAAAAAAAAAAGTATATATACATATGTTACATCATACAATAATCTTAAAGGTCATATTTACAAAAGAAAATCTATTCACAGAAACACTGCGAAATTCTGATTCAGAATGCAGTACCTGGCCTTGGGGTTTCTGCGGTTTATTTTCAAAAAGCATTATTGCTCTACCATATAGGCAAAGGGTGAAACCAGTACTTTTCACAACAACAAAAATCATAGTTCTTGTCCAAGAGGTAAGTTTAGACAACAACTAGGAATGTGGTTCACCATTCCTCAAGACCGAGAGAATATTGCATGTATCCACTACTTTCTAAATAAAGTGCACTGGGCGGCACGTCAGCAAGTGAGAAACTGCCACCGCTGCAATTAAACACTGTTGTCCATTTCCCTTCTGCAAAGCCATCTGACGTCAAGGACAATTCCTGGAGGTGAAGTATTATAGGACGTTAGGAGCAGATAAAAATCCTATTTAGGAAAAAGCCTAGGACAACCAAGAGGAGGGTGGGAGCTATCCTTAAAGGAGAACCTGGAAATGCCACCTTCACAAGACAGAGCCTGTGACAAAAACCCTCATAAGTGGACCACACTCTTCACCCAGTACTGTAGCAACTATCAAGAAACCAGATGTTCTCATCTCTTGATTTCTCCAATGTTCTCTGGCCCCACCTCCATTTTTTCCAAAGACTCTGGACAGCCAAGCAGAAAAAAAGTGACACAGGACAGTTTGCAATCAGTAACACTCCGTACCTCCAGAATCATATCCCCAAAAGGCAGAATGCCAAAAATATTTGTTTTAAACACCATGGTACATAGGAGGAGGGAAAGAAAACAGGTAGATACCACACTTCAGCTTAAAATTCAGTCCTGCTCAAATGACATCACTTGAAATCCCGTTGATGGAGATTGGAGCTGGTCCTTTCTTCCAAGCTGGGTGCCTAGAACAATGATTTACTACTCCCGGGAATCCTAGCGCAGTGCCATTTGTACAGTGATTTCCTTGGAGGTCATGGTGTAGACATGTCAGCAATATTTCTGTTGGCAACCAGAAGAAACATGAGTAAAACACACACTTTGTCCAACAGAAAAGAATCCCTATGTCTCCACGGATGGCTTGCCACATGGCTCTGGCTGACTGATTCAGTCCTTAGATACCAGGTTTCTCAAAGTATCAAACGGCCCAATGCCTTCAAACCAAAAGTTTTTTCAATGGTTATATATTTTAAGTTAAACATCCAAGTTAAAAACCTATCTAGGACCTTTACATTATAGTTCAGGCTTTGGTTCTCTCCAGAGAACAGGGGAAGATGTTAAGAAAGGGAAGGAACAAACCCCGCACCTGATCAGGACCCATGGGCAAGCCAGCCATGGGCATGGAGTTCACGTTCATCTGTCCCAGGGGACCGCTGCTGCCGTTCATGTGCACCACGCTGTACGCTGCAGGGCTCCCCTGGGGGGCAAACTGCTGCTGTGGGAAGCTGCTGGAAAGAAAAGTGGGGAGTTACCTCCTGGGTCATTTTCAGAACAGAGGACAGGCACACAGAGATCGCCACAATTCTGTCAGTGTTGCTGTGCTTAAGCAGAGAACATGAGCGAGACGACCTGGACAGCCTGCCTTCTCTCTTTCACAGTTGTCTGTGCTCATACCCTTGTGGATATGCACACAGTAGGAAGATGTCTCAGAACGGATGAGCCGAATAACACTCTCTAGTATCAGCCCAGGCCTTTGGATCTCCCCATCCAAACAGGCTTGGTTGCAAAACAGAGACTAATTGCCTGAACTTTCGGCACATTCTAGTGGCTGACTTTGAAAGTCCTGTTCTAGGAATTTCCCAGCAGTCCAGTGGTCAGACTCTGCACTTTCACTGCACAGGACCTGGGTTTGATCCCTGATCAGAGAACTGAGATCCTGCAAGCCTGGTGACACAGCCAAAAAAGAAGGCCCTGCTCTTCACCTGTTCCTGGCCAGGGTTCCTGACGGCCATCCCTTCATTTCTGAGGACTGATACATGGGTGTGGTCTGAGGATGCTGCATCATGGGATTCTGGGAGGGACCCATTCTTGATGACATCATTGCACTGGGAGGACTAGGCACTCGACCAAAGGCTGGATCTGGTTGTTGTCCCATCCCTTTAAAAAAGAAAGAAGAAAAGGAAATTACAACGTCCAAACGCTGCTGCTGCTGCTGCTAAGTTGCTTCAGTCGTGTTTGACTTTATGCGACCCCACAGACGTTAGCCCACCAGGCTGCCCCGTCCCTGGGATTCTCCAGGCAAGAACACTGGAGTGAGTTGCCATTTCCTTCTCCAGCTCAAACGCTACCTCCCTAGAATATCAGCTTTCTACAGAAACTTGAGGTTCTTTTTTTTTTTAAGGTGGGGGAATGTGGTTAAGTATAAGGTATATAGATGCTGCCTGTCAGTAATTCTTGCTTCTCCCCAAGGTGACAACCAGAGCAACAAGCTTCCCACACAGACCCTCCCCCATCTGGATCCCCCAAAGGGCAGCCACCCCAGCAAGCTTTCTGATACAAGGGGCACCAGGTCACAGCCCTCCACCCTGGATCCCCAAAGGGCAGCCACCCCAGTGAGCTTTCGGACACAAGGACACCAGGTCACGGCCCTCTGCCCTCCATCCCTCTTTAGAGCACAGGGCTGCTGTCCCTGGCCGAGGGATGCCCCTCAAATGTCAGCTCCCCAAGAGATTCCTTGAGCCCCACTCCTTCATGTTTCTGGAACCTCAGAGAGGCATGAGTGTAAGTAATATGCCCAAGCCATCAAGGAAAGGAACTCAGAAAGCCTACACAGTGCCTTCCTCTCACTGTTCAGCAATGGGGCGGGGATGTCCTAGTAAGACTTTCTTCCAAATTAAGATGTGAGGAACTGAAAAAGCAAGACCAAGGGGGAGAAACCTCAGCCACTGAGCGATCATCTACCTCAATGACAATCACCTGTGCATTCAAGTAGAGTTTTGTTCTGCTATTTTTAGTTAATCTGTTTCTCTTATAAAATAATAGAAGAGTGAATAGCATTTGTTTTTAACATACAACACAACTAGTGAATATTACGTCCTCAGGAATGTTACTTGGGGGTAGACATGATCACTGTCGAGCATACCGTAACTTGGTGGGTATGGAAACTGCTGGGGCGGAGCCTGCGGCACGGCAGGCGCAGCCAGGACGCCGTCCATGCTGGGAGACGCAGTCACGTTCGGGGGTGGACTGAAGGCCTGGGTCTGCTGCTGCTGCTGCTGCTGCATCATCATTGCCACCCTCTGCTGCCGGAAGTGATGGCTCAGCAGCTCTCTGCTGCGCTGGGCGACCATCTGAGCATTAAGGAAACCCTGCGAACACCAGAGAAAAGAACACAATTACACACGTATAGAAGAGTCAGCCAGTTTCACGTGTATGGTGCACCCAGAACACATTAGGTATCAAGGGAAAAACATCCAATGCTTTTATCATTAGAAAAAAGGAAATGTCCAATTCTCATTATGGTAACAGCTTTCTGACTCGGTATGGGGGTGGGTGTTGGGGGAGCAGAACAGGAACCTCGGTATTATTGGGGGCTAGGAGACAAAAGCAGCTCCCCAGGTGGCTCAGTGGTAAAGAATCCACCTGCCAAGCAGAAGCAGGTTCAATCCCTGGGTTGGGAAGATCCCTTGGAGAAGGAAATGGCAACCCACTCCAGGATTTTTGCCTGAGAAATCCCATGGACAGTGAAGCCTGTCGGGCTACAGTCTGTGGGGTTCCAAAAGAGTCAGACACAACTTAGCACTAAACAACAACAGTGGATGAAAGCAGACAAGTCATCAGGCTTTAAACATAGTTAGAAAACAGTCCTCAAAGTGAGAGAATATTTAGGAGTAGAATTTGAGGACAAACTTCTCAAAAACTGTGAAATAAAGCAAAGGGGCAGGAATAAGATTCTGTTAGGGGGAGAAACAAAAGAGAAGCCAAAAATAAAGCAGAGGAGTGCAGTTTACACAAAGAAGCAGGAATCCACTTCTGAAGGCCTTAGAGTCTCTCCAAATCTCTGACAGAGAAGGTAAGGAGATGACATCATCAAAGCACTGAACAAGGAAGCTGATTTGCCAGCTAGGAGAGATCATTTCCAAAAAGCAAAACTTAATCACCTTTTTAGAAAATATCCTAGCTCAGCTGATACAGAATGTCTGATGATCAAGAAAATATATAGGTACTGGTACTTCCAAGCACGCCTAAGAGAGTGAAAACTAGGCGTTTCACAGTTGTTGATGTTTTAACAGTATTTCAAACCACAATAAGGGATTTTCATGTAGTCTTGTGCACATAATGGAAATGCCTTAATACAGTGTCCAGCTTGGGCTGGAGGCAGAGACCATTAAGAACATCCCTCCGACCATGGGAAATCAGTGATCTCAAAGACTGTTATGGAGAGCAGGATTATGAATTTTTTTTTTCTTCTTTAGATTTCTTATATCAAATTCTACCCAGTGAGCATGTAGTTTCACAATCCAGGAACAGAGAAAAGTTTACAGATTTATTATTTTCAATCCCTAAAAAGTAAGTGGTAGTAGTTTCACAACATAGCATGTGATCACAAAGGGAATTAACTTTAAAAACACCAATCAGTAGTTTAAAAAAAAAAAAAAAAAAAAAACGAACCTCTTCCTCTGATTCTTCCTAGTAACCAAAAGGAAAAAATGAAGGGAAGAAGAAAAGTGTGACAGGACCCTGGGATGGTTTCTTACACAAGGAATTTGAGACTGTGCACTATCTTTGTTGAATAAATATTTCCTGAGAGTCAAGCAGGGGCCAAGTCCTGTGCGGAACATTCAAGCCCTGAGCACAAAGAGACGCATCCTCACCTGGGAGTTGACCTGCGGCTGCATCATGGGTCTCATCACCGCCGCCCCGCCAGCAGTGGGGTTTTCCATTTTCATTTCAAGTGCCTGACGGCTCTGATTCAAAAACTGGGGAGAGACAGGGTGGTTAGGGTGCAAGTGGAGCTCATTAATGAGGCCAAAACAACTATCTACACCCTCAGCACCACTCAGCAAGATCGTGACAACACCTCTAAACCCATTAACCTGGCTAAGTTATGGCTAAGCTGAACCAGGACACTCTCACATTTCAAAAAGGTTGGTGCTAAAAAGCCCCTGGCCAGCACAGGAGGCTTTCATGTTCAGCATCAGGAAGAAAAGTGAAAGTGCAATTCTACACCTTAAAGAGTATCTTCAACAGGAACTCAAAGGATTTACAAAGTCAATTTTCTCAGTCATAATTTAGGCCACTGGGAAAACAGCTTTAATTTGATCAAAGTAACAATGGAGAAAACTACTTCTGTTGCCTCTTCCTAGGTACTTTTTACTGGAAAGAAACTGTAAGAAGTAAAGGGATCCTGTGAATGCATTAACACAGCTCTCCTGAGTAGCTACACTGACTTTAGGGAACATCAGTGCAAGAGTCCTCAGCTTGCTAGATTCTCAGCTCATTCATCTGCTTATGTGGTTCAGTTTCCCCACATTTAAGACTCTGCACACTCAAGATACAAAAAAATATAAACAATTAAATCCCTAAAAATTTGTTACGAACTAAGGGACAATGGGAAAAGATATTAAGAGAGTTCAAGTTTTATAACATATCTAAAAAGCAGAGGTTCTTTAAAGCGAGTGCTCAAATCAATCAGGTTCCATAGTGCAGTGCAAGTCGCTCAGTCGTGTCCGACTCTTTGCGACCCCATGGACTATACACAGCCATGGAACTCTCCAGACCACAATACTGAAGTGGATAGCCTTTCCCTTCTCCAGGGGATCTTCCCAACCCAGGAATCGAACCCAGGTCTCCCACATTGCAGGCGGATTCTTTAACCAACTGAGCTCAGGGAAGCCAATAAGATTTCAATACCTGTCTATTTATAGTAAGGACATTTTAATAATAAAAACTGTCTATCTCTAAGGCTAAGAAGCCATCAAGAAACACTATTCTTCCCTGAGAGCAATCCTGATACTTTTTATTTTTCAACCTGTACAGTAGAATATTCTTACAGAAAGGTATCCAATTCTAATACAACCACTCCCTAGCAAGGAGTTGTCCATACAAATACAATGTTACACAGCAATAAAAACAAAAGGAATTTCTTTAGTTGAGGAAGGACAGAGAGCCAGTGGCAGGAGCTGAAGAATAGTCTGAAAACGGAAGAGGAAGCGGCAAAGGGAAATGGGCGTGTGACTGGTTACCTGCTGGCCCTGCAGCCTCTGCTGAAGCTGCATTCTAAGTTGCTTGGGAGTGTTTGTTCGGGGTCTCATGATGTTGGCCCGAGGGTGCATTCCCTGCAGAGGAAAACTGCCTTGCTGGTTCATCTGATTCATCATCGAGTTAAAAGGTGGTGATTGTCCCTGAAGATTAAAGCCTCCTTGCATCGGAGGCCCCTGCGCCGGGTACGTCTGCCCATATAATGCTGCCTTCTGCTCCATCATTACTGCTGCTTCTTGGCCTTGGAAAGTGTCCTGTTTGGGCTCCAAAGCTTGTCCCTAAACATCAAACACATAAATGAACTGTGAAGTACACAAAGGGAAGCAATAGAAACCAAACCCACTAAAAGAGGTGAAAAATAAAGTCAATGTATGTGAGGACGGGTGCTGCAGGATTTCAACCCCGAAATCAAGCTTACTGTCTGAAGCTCATTCCACGAGAACAGAGACCGTGCCATCTTTGAATGGCTGTGTCCTAGTGCCCATGGAGCGCAGAGTCCCACACAGAGAGACGCTGGAAAACTTTCTGAGCCAAATATCAACAAAGTACTGAGTACCTGGAGAAACACTGTTTCTTCCAAACAAGATTTCTGTACCAACAATGAATTCTCATGACTGCCCAAGAGTGTTTTTGAAGGTGGTAAGAGGTAAATTTAGTAGAGACAGGTAAATCAACAACAGTTTATGTCCCCCAGGGTGTAGTCACCACATGAACAAAACCTAAAGGTATTCAGTCGTCCACTACTATTTGTACCTGAGAAGAAAGAAACCTATTAATTCAACAAGTGTTTATTGAGTGGTTTGTGCCAGGTATCACTTCTCTGCATGCTAACCACACATACAAAGTTAACACCAGCAGAAAAACGAAGCCCTCTAAAGGAGGGGACAGCCTGCAGTGTTAGGAAAGGCCAGGCAGGTGCTGCGTTGGCTTTATCTCCTCATCCTCAAGCACAGAGCGCCACGTGTGCAGTCAACACCCTCACCCAGTCCCGTCCTAAAGCACACCTCACCCCTCTCGGGCCTCTCCCTGGAGGACTGTGAAGAGTTCATCTGCCCCAGGCCCTCTTTCTCTTGCTGTCTTCCCCACTGTGGTATTCCTCCCACTGGTGACAACTGTCCAGTGTCTGTCTCTAGCTCCAGGGCCTTGGACTCTTAACTGTGCTCACACAGAAGCCCATTCAACATCTTTACCCAGATGTCCCAGGCATCTCAAACTTAACATGTAGAGGACAGAAGGCGTGATTATCAACAGTTCTTCCTACAGGAAAAAAACAAAAAAGCCCAATTCTCCCTCCATCTTCACTCCACAGCAACATCATGCACCCAGAACTAAATGCCGGGCCTTGATTTCTCACGGTCTCCTTCTCACACAAGTGCACACACAGCCCAAGTCGTATCAGCTTCTCCTCGGTGACATATCAGATAGGCTTCTCTTCCTATCAGTCCACTGCCATGACTCTTCCCAAGACACCTCTTCTCTGTGCCTCTTCTAGACAGCGATCTAACATTTCTGTTTACAAAGTAAATCACACTACTAATATAACACACCTGTGTCTCTCTTGCTAACCCTGCTGAAATGACAGTAAACAAGTTAAATGGTAGTATTTATCAAAAAAAAAAAAGAGAGAGAATATTGACGGCAAGATAAAAAAATTGACTAGGCACCTGGTAGGCAGAAAGGAGAAACCTGGCACCATTTACCGGCAGAGAAAAGGCCCCCGAGGCCTGAGTCCACGTCTCCCATGGAGCTGGGCAGCACTCCAGTATGGACGGCAGAAGGTCAAGGGGTGCGCCCAGACAAGGGCTGCTTAGGGTCTGAGCACAGAGCAGGGGAACCCCCCAGCTCCAAATGGCCGTATCTCCCACCTACTTCCACAAGGCCTTGGTTCAGGGACACCAAGCCCATAAGAGGGCAGGAGCAGGGCAGGGAATGAAAACAGATTTGGAATCTCAGATCCTTATAATTGCTAGTAAAATTTTATATTTTAGAATTTTATTTTATTTATTTTTTTTTTTTTTATTGGCCTTGTGCAGCTCACAAAGCCTCCAAAAATTTGCACGTGTTAAGCACTACAGGATCATCAACTTGCCTACCCATCCCAGCTCCCAAAATGCAACCAGGTATTTTAAAAATTTCTAGGGAAGAAAGAGTCTTCTCTAGAAAATCTCTATAAAATTCTGTATGGGGGATCGGGGCAATGACAACTCAACATGCTGCAATTTGGGGAGATCTAAAATAAAGGCCAGTTTCCCCACCCCCAGTTAGTCACTTTCAGTGAAGACAACTGATCCTGCATTCTTGAATATCAAAATGACTCAAACAGGAAGTAACTTAAAAGTACAGAAGATTAAAAAAAAAATAAAAAGCCATTACAGAAACCCATGTAACACTCAACATGTCAACAGACATCCCAGGAAGATCAGGGAAAAAAAAGATTAAAATCACTGAAGAAATATCTTAAAATGCCCCCAAACCAAAGGGAATATCTGCCTGTCTATTAATAATACACAGCAGAATGAATGAAATGAGACCCATACCAAGACAAGGAATCATGGAATTTCAGAGGGAAAAGCTTCCTAAATAATTCCGAAGAGAATAAACGGGTAGCACACAAAAGTAGAATCAGACTGGAATATGACTCAAGGACAACACTGGATGCCAGACACTGTGGAACTATGTTTTCATAAGAGGAGATTATTTTCACCTTAGCATTTCTGACACAGCTACACTGGGGGTAGAGACTGTATGTGCCTATGTGTATTCAGTGGGTACAGGCGTGGGGGTGCTTACTGGAGGAACAGGATATAAATACTGATATACAATTTATCTAAAATTCCAAAAGAAATTTTAAGCTCTAAAAAAAAAAAAAAAAAAAAAAAAAGACTGAACATTTTTCATTAAAACCCAATGTATTTTACAGCAAAACCTGGCCTGAGCCTGTATGAAGCAATATATAATCTCTATAATATCCCACTTAGTGTGACTATGTATTTTGCTGTAGAATTATTAGCTCGTTTGATCACAGGCTACTGCCCCAAAATTATAGTACTGCTCGAAACTTTATAAAGAGTATTTTGTAATATATAGTGTACCAATTCTATCCTTCTAAAATCCCCAAATTCCTCAATTTCAAAGCATATCTGACACCCAAGTTCAGATAAGGGACTATAAACATGTAGTCAACTTTCAAATCCAGGAATCAATAGACAGAATGAAGTTGGTAAAAGAAATAGCTGTGTAAGCATATTTCTTAGAAATATTATCAAAATAAAGAGGTGAGTTTCACTATCTTCCAGTAGGGCAAAGCACTGTGGTTCTTCCATAAGCATATTTTTCTATCATTTTACTTTTAATTTAAAAACAGATTATTCTGCTAAAAAATAAAAATTACAACAAAAAAAGGAAGACCGGATTCATCCTTACTCTGCTGACAATCCTTTCATGGCTTCCTAATACACTCCTCTTTGCTCTCACCAACCTCAGCCACTTCCTAGAACCCGCAAGCTCTTCCCTAGCTAAGCACCTTTGAGTTAGCCGTTCTTCCTCTGGACTATCCTTCCCCTACGCTGTCTGCCTAGCTGGCTCTTTCTCATCCTTCAGATATCAGCTTATATGTCATCTCTCCAGAAAGACCTTTCCTGTTCGAATCAGTCTCCCGTTAATCTCTTATCTCATCAACCTGGATTTGAAAACAGAAACATTTTTAAACTAAAGAATGAACTATAAACAAGTTCCTGCTAAAAGAAACTTGGCAGACTATTTACAATACATTGCTAACGTCATCCTGCAAACATGCTTTTTAGAGGAATTTTAACATCCCGCCCCACCCTAAGAAAAGGTTCCTTAAATAAAAGGGTCTCATAGCATCACGTGCCTTTCCTCGTAACTTCTCCTTCATCATGTCTACTTCTATCAGCGTGGTCCCACGCCTGAGCTCAGGGAGCAGGAAATTAAGTTGTTCACTATTGCTCCTCAGGCTCCAAGAAAAGGCTGACTGGCATACAAAAGACAAGTATTTGTTAAACAAAGGAAAATGAAAAGTGAGAGTCGCTCAGCCGTGTCCAGCTCTTTGCAACCATTTGGACTACAGGAATTCTCAAGGCCATGAATTCTCCAGGCCGCAATACTGGAGTGGGTAGCTGTTCCCTTCTCCAGGGGGTCTTCCCAACCCAGGATCGAACCCAGGTCTCCCGCTTGGCAGGCGGATTCTTTACCAGCTGAGCCACCTGGGAATCAACAAGCAAATCAACAGCTAAACAAAAAGCACCATTTGAGATCAACAAAATAAAAACCCATTGGAACTATTAAACACATCTCAATCGCCAAAAAATACAAAATATGTTCAATCTTGCTAAACAGATAAATATGATTTAAAATAAGAATCTGTGTTGGCCATTAGACTGGGAAGGACTGGAAAGAACAATCATGTTCAGTACTTGTCCAGCCACGTGCTCATTCACACCATGGGTTCTCTTCGTGGGCCGGGCCAGCAGTGCTGGGTGAGGGCGACGGACGGCAGTCGTCACACCCTGCTGTAGAAAAGCAGCTATGCAATCATTCAGAAAACCCCCTGAGAGTATGTAGACAAACCTCTAAAATAACCACTCTAACCCGGCTTCTCTTGAAATTGGCTAAGAAAACAGCCTCCCTGAACAAGATGTAAGTAATTCACAGAATTATAACAATACTTAGAAACAATTAAATTTTTATCAGTAGATAACTGGTTAAATAGTGTTTAATAAAATGGATACTATTTGACCATTAAAGATGTATATACTAAACAAAAAAGATGACTGACGATGACTTTCTTAAGGTAAAACAGACTACCAAAGTATATTCAGTCTACTCTCTTGTTTTATACATACACTCAAAAGTTACTTATGATTCTTTGTGCCAAGATTATGGAGGATGTTCAACTTTTTAAAAACATATGGACTTTTGTGACTGTCAGATTTTTATGTAAGCACCATTAACTATTTTATCGTGAGGACAAAGAAAGCTATTTTCAGCTTCAGTAAAATCCTAGTGGCAGTTAGTTTCTTGGTCCTCATGTGAGCCTCACGCCCTCCCTCAGCCAGTAAGACACTGCTCCTCCCCAGCAGGGTCACAGGCGGCTGGTGCCCACCTGCCGGAGGACATCACCACTGCTCTGTGCTTCTCACCTGCTCTTTAAAAAGGTCTCTAGAGTGTTGCCACATTAGAGTATTCACGCTTTTATACATCTCTGTTTCCCCAACAAAACCTGAGAACCAAGGATCACTGCCCGCTTATGACTGAACACACAGACTGAAACAGGGCCCCCAAACATGCATCCTATATATGAAAAGATCCACTACAAAATTTGTGTTTCAAAAAATATTCATAAATGGCATATTTTCATACAGCTGAACAGATAACTGCAAATAGGAGATGGTGGTGTTGAGATGTTCACAGATTTACCACTGTAAACAGGTTTTGTTTACCACAAAAAGTCTGCCTCCTCAGAGTACACACTTGTCTGCCAGGTAGTAAAGAGAAGTTAATTATAAAAATAAGGATTCAACTAACATAAGCAAAAAGCAGCATTTTAAAAACTGTATAGTGGTTTTACTGGATCATTTCTGTGGTTGCCTAAAATGTGACATCTTTATAAAACAGCAGATTGCTGGATGTTCTATCACAATTAAAAAGTATTTTCTAAATTTAATGCTCATATCCATGAACACAGTGCTTTATCACAAGGACAAGGAAAGATTAGGTGCTATCATAATGGCTTCTCTCTCTCTCTCTCTCTCTCTCTCTCTCTCTCTCTCTCTCTCTCTCTCACACACACACACCCCTACGTCCATGATACAAAAGTTCAGGAATGCCCAGAGCTCTGTTGGACATGGTTTCTCACACACACTCACACACACGCACTCACACTCTCTCCTACTTCCATGGTGCACACACTCACACTCACACACACACACACTCACTCTCTCCTACTTCCATGGTGCACACACACACACACACTCTTCTACTTCCATGGTACACACACACTCTTCTACTTCCATGGTACACACACACTCACTCTTCTACTTCCATGGTACGCGCACACACACACTCTCTCTCTTCTACTTCCATGGTACATACACACACACACTCTCTTCTACTTCCATGGTACACACACACACACACATTCACTCTTCTACTTCCATGGTACACACACACACACTCTCTTCTACTTCCATGGTATGTACACACACACACACTCTTCTACTTCCATGGTACACACACACACTCACTCTTCTACTTCCATGGTACACACACACACACACTCTCTCTCTCTCTCACTCTTCTACTTCCGTGGTACACACACACACGCACACGCACACGCACTTCTACTCCCATGGTACTGCTACCTACCTGATTTACAAGTTCAGGAATGCCCAGAGCTCTGTCAATCTCTTCCAGGCCTGTGGCATCTGTGTTGCTCAAGAGTGTGTGCAACTGGTCCAACAATGCTCTTTCATCACTCTGGCCTTCTAGGTTAGAAGGTGGCCCAAGGAGATCATCCAGGGAATTCCTAAGAATTGGCCTAAAAAGAGACATGGAATCAACTTCAATCATGCTTTTCCTCTTTGGGGAAAAAAGCAAAATAACCCCACACAGTATTTTTAACATGCAATAACTCAAATGATACAAGTATCAATTATAAACTAAGAGAACAGCAGAATAGAACAAGTGGCATCAATTTAAATTCAAGACCCACCATTTTAAACCTCACGAGGTCATCTTCAACTACCACATCTAGCTTAAAACTTCCAACCCCACCACCAAAACGTAACTGCTAGATCCCTTGGTATTTAGAGGACAGCAGAGATTTGGCAGGGGCAGGGAGAATGATGGGAAGAATGAAGAAGGCAGTGTTTTCAAGACCCTATTAGAACAGAAGTGACAGTTAGGATACTTGCAGGTTGGAAAAATCAACAAAAGAATGGGAAAAAAGGGAGACATGCTGAACTGAGTCTGGGGATCTACCAAAATAACTTGGTTTCATACATGGCACACAGGGCACACGTACTGACAAGCCCCACACACCCACAGCAATGCCACAGTTCTCTGACATATTACAGGAGCATGGAGTTAGACAACATATCCAGCCTCAGAAAAATTCTGTGATGAAACTATTTGCTCTCCACAGAGCAGAAAAACAATCAAGCTAATAAACTCATGTAATTACACTTCCATCTTTTCAACAGATCAATTCATTTTCATTTGCTTAATTTATTGTAGAACTCAAGTTAGAGCTGACATTGACAGGTGGCCTCTTTCATGCAAACGAGTTACTGACCAAGCTAAAAAATGAAATACAGGCTTAAACAAAAATAGAAGAGTGCTTTATTTTACTTCCACCTTCATCCCTGAAATGTTTTAAACAATTTTAAAAAAGAATTATCCAATCCTTAATAATGAACTTTCCAGAAAACCAAGGCTCACCCTCTGAGCACCATTTATCTTGTTTACCCCCATTTATCTTGTTTACCCCCCTCTGCATGGAAGAGGACTGTTTCACTGCGAGAGACAACTGTGGCACATGGAAGCTCCAGGCTGACCACTCAGCAGTCCTGACGGCTGACAGTACAGTGCTGTCTCTTCCCTCTCCAGTGAAGACCACCGTCTGCTGTCTCGGCATTATTTTACACACAGATGGCAATGAGTACCTCATTCATAGTTTTTCTCATTCTCTTCCAGGTTTGTTCCTATGCTCTAGCCCTCTTCTAGATAATCCAATGCTTCCTTCCATTCTCTACAGAGCCACTTAATAAAGCCCCACCTATTTTGGGTCCCATGAGGGCCTTGTTCCATGGACAACATGCCATCTGGCCAGGAACCAGGTTGGTTTGATGGTGCTGCTTGGCCATAAGGACTGACCCCCATCCCCATGGGAATCTCACCAGGCCCTGGGGGAGCAAAAAAAGAAAAAAAGTGGGTGGGATAAATGTTCAAATAAGTCATGGCAAAAGTTGGCCTAAAACATCCAGCTTTCTTTTCTTGTGAAGGGGCTACTTACGCATCTGAAGCATCTGCGGCTGCGGCTGCTGATGCTGCTGTTGCTGCATCACCGGTCTCGCACCTGGGACACTATTGGACCGAAGTGGCATGGCGGGCAGCGAGCCGCCCATGGCAGGTCTGGGTAAAGAAGCATTATAATCAGTTCCTGGTCTTCCCATGGCATTTGAATTCACAGGTTCCATGCGGCCGGCCTTTGAGTTCGGTAAGCCCCAGTCTCCTGAGGAAGGCGCCTGATTCACAGTCACATTTCTGTTTGGTCCACCTAAAACAGAAACGATGAGGTATTTTCCATATTGGAAAGAAATTCTTATGTCATACAGGTGCAATCATTAGACACCTGGTCCCTGACCAAGAAGGGCTCGTCCTCCTCAGGTTAGAGCCGGCCGACAATTTCTGACAGGCCACCACAGGCCATGCTGTGCTGTGCACACACTGCGATCTTACAGACTGAAGGTCTGTGGCAGCCCTGTGTTGTCAGATGATGGCTAGCGTATTTTAGCAATAATGTGCTTTTAAATTAAGGTATGTACATTCTTTTTGATACAGTTCATGAATTTCTAACAGCAGGTATACTGGTGAGATTTGCCATTCTCTCCTCTAGTAGATCGCATTTTGTCAAAACTCTCTGCTACGACCTGTCCACACGCAGTAGCCTAAAAGATACGACACCAAAAGATGAGTTCCCCAGGTCTGAAGGTGTCCAGTATGCTCCCGGGGAAGAGTGGAGGACAACTACTAACAGCCCCAGAAAGAATGAAGCGGTTGGGCCAAAGCGGAAACAACACTCAGTTGTGGATGTGTCTGGTGATGAAAGTAAAATCTGGTGCAGTATAGAACAGAATTGCATAGGAGGAGAACAAAATGAAGCAAGGCAAAGCCTAACTGAATTCTGCCAAGAGAATGCACTTGTCATAGCAAACACCCTTTTTCAACAACACAAGAGATGACTTTACACATGGACATCACTAAATGGTCAATATCAAAATCAAACTCATTACATTCTTTGTAGCCAAAGATGGAGAAGCTGTATACAGTCAGCAAAAACAAGACATGGAGCTAACTGTGGCTCAGATCAAACTTCTCATATTAAAATTCAGGCTTAAACTAAAGAAAGCGGGAATAACCACTAAGCCAGCCAGGTGGGACTTAAGTCAACTCCCCTATGAATATGCAGTGGAGGTAACAAATAAGACTCAGGGCATGAGATCTAGTTAACAGTGTGCCTGAAGACCTATGGACAGAGGCCCATAATATTGTACAGGAGACAGCAAACAAAACCATCCCAAAGAAAAGGAAAAGCAAGAAGGCAAAGTGGTTATCTGAGGAGGCTTTACAAATAGCTGAAGAAAGAAGAGAAATGAAAAGCAAGGGAGAAAGGGAAAGGTACATCCAACTAAACGCAGAGTTCCAAAGAACCACACAGAGGGACAAGATGGCCTTCTTCAATGAACAGTACAAAAACTAGAAGAAAACAAAAGAAGGAAAAATACTGGACATCTCTTCAGGAAAACTGGAAATATCAAGGGAACATTTTGCCCAAAGATGGGCACAATAAAGGACAGAAATGGTAGAGACCTAATAGACACTGGAGAGATCGAGATGAAAAGAATACAGGGAAGAACCATAAAAAGATCTTAATGAACCTGATTACTATGATGGTGTGGTCAGTCACCCAGAGCCAGACATTCTCGAGACTGAAGTCAAGTGGGCCTTAGGAATCACTGCCGTTAATAAAGCTAGCAGATGCAATGGAATTCCAGTAAAGCTATTCAAAACCCTAAATGATGATACCATCAAGGTGTTACATTCAAAGGTCAGCAAATCTGGAAGACCCAGCAGCAGCCACAGGACTGGAAAAGCTCAATCCTCATCCCAATTCCCAAGAAGGGTAGTACTAAAGAATGTGCTAATCATCAGACAATTGGACTCATCTTCCATGCTAGTAAGGGCAAGGCTAAAATTTTGCATGCTAGGCTTCTGCATTATGCTAACCAAGAACTTCCAAAAGTCCAAGCTGGGTAGAAAAGGAAGAGGAACCAGAGATCAGACTGCCAACATTTGCTGGATCATAGAGAAAGCTAGGGAATTCCAGAAAAAACATCTATCTCTGTTTCATCGACTAAGCTAAAGCCTTTGTGTGGATCATAACAAACTACAGAAAGCTCTTAAAAAAATACCAGGCCATCTTATCTGTCTCCTGAGAAACCTGTATGCAAGTCAAGAAGCAACTGTTAAAACCCTGTATGGAACACCTGATTGGCTCAAGATTAAGAAAGGAGTACAAAAGGGCTGTCTGCTGTCACCTGTCTGTTTAACCTATATGATGAGCAAATCATGAGAAATGCTGGGCTGGATGAGTTACAAGCTGGAATCAAGACAAGCAGGAGAAACATCAACAACCTCAGATATGCGGATGATACCACTCTAATGGCAGAAAACAAAGAGACTCTTGATGAGGGTGAAAGAGCCAGCTCAGAACTAACTATTAACAAGACTAAGATCACGGCATCTGGCCCCATTACTTCATGGCAACTAGAAGGGGAAAAGGTGGAAGCAGTAACAGGTTTCCTATTCTTGGGATCCAAAATCACTGCAGATGGTGACTGCAGCTGTGAAATCAGAAGAAGGCTGTTTCTTGGCAGGAAAGCTATGACAAACCTAGACAGTGTGTTGAAAAGCAGAGACATGACTCTTCTGACAAAGGTCCATATGTCAAGGCTATGGTCTTCCCAGTGGTCACGTACGGTTGTGAGAGCTGGATCAGAAAGAAGGCAGAATGCCAAAGAACTGATGCCTTTGAACTGTGTTGCTGGAGAAGACTCCTGAAAGTCCCTTGGAAAGCAAGGAGATCAAACCAGTCAATCTTAAGGGAAATCAACCCTGAACACTCACTGGAAGGACTGATGTTGAAGCTGAAGCTCCAGTATTTTGGTCATCTGATGCAAACAGCCGACTCATTGGAAAAGTCCTTGATGCTGGGAAAGATTGAGGGCAGAAGGAGAAGAGGGCAGCGTCAGAGGATAAGATGGCTGGATGGCATTACCAATGCAACAGACGTGAACTTGGCAAACTTCAGGAGATGGTGAAGGACAGGGAGGCCTGCCACGCTACAGTCTATGGGGTTGCAAGGAGTCGGACACAAACAACAACATTCTTTTTTAGACATAATGCTATTGCACACTTAAAAGACTAGAGTATAGGCTTCCCTGGTGACTCAATGGTAAAGAATCCACCTGCCAATTCAAGAGACACGGGTTTAATCCCTGGTCTGGGCAGATCCCACATGCCTCGAAGGAGCTAAGCCCATATGCCGCAACTAGTGAGTCTGTGCTCTAGAGCCCAGGAGCCGTTCAGTACTGAAGTCCACATGTCTAGAGTCTGTGCACGGGAACAACTGAAGCCACCACAATGAGAAGCCCGCACACCACAACCAGAGACTAGTGCCCGTTCGCTGAAACTAGAGGTAAGTCCACACAGCAATGAAGACCCAGCACAGCCACAACTATGTAATTTTGTTTTTTTTTAAAGAGCAAGACTACAGTATAATGCAACCTAACTATTATGCACTGGGAAATCAAAAAATTCACGACTCGCTTTATTGTGAAGACTCCACATCCCCAATGCAGGGTACACAGGTTCAATCCCTGGTTGTGGAATTAAAATTCCACATGCCGCAAGGCACAGCCAAAAATAAAGAAAAGAAAATGTCTCGGACAGAAAGCCTCCTTGAGAGTTTAAATCACCAAGACACAGAATAAGCAAAGGATGTTCATCAAAGCAGCATGCTCCTGTTATTCAAAAACCTATTAACTCTATTTCAGTGGCTACAGGTATTTTAAATTTGCTTTTCCCAAAAGAAATTTAAATTAGACCCTGATGCTGAGAAAGACTGAAGACGGGAGAAGGGGACGACAGAGGATGAGATGGCTGGATGGCATCATCGACGTGATGGACATGAGTTTGAGCAAGCTCTAGGAGTTAGTGATGGACAGGGAAGCCTGGCGTGCTGCAGTCCATGAGGTCACAAGGAGTCACACAACTGAGCGAATGAACTGAACTGATATTAATTAGAAACAACATACCCATATTTGAGCCGTAACTTTCCTGACTCTCCATCATTCTTGGATTGCCGCCCAACATGGGCTGCTTTGGTAGCACGGGGAAAGCACCAATACTCTTCACTGGAGGAGCTGAGCCCACGGAAACAGGACTGTCCAGAGATACTGCCCGGTTACACGGAGGACGGGCAGACTGCACAGACTGCGGGCTCCTCAAACCTGTTAAGAGACACAGAAGCACAATACGTAAGTGCCTTCTGATGTGCAGTACGTAACTAAGTACAAAACATAGATACCAACACCACCCACCCAAGAACATCTTTCTTTCCAAAGTGAACACTGTCTTCTTTTACAAAATAAGCACTAAGCACCAAAAGAAATTCAAAAGAATAAAGAAAATAGGCCTCTCATTTCAAACAAAGTAAAAAAGCAAGAGTCCTGGTGTTGGTTGAAGCATTGGGCACTTTTCTACAGCCTGACATGGTCATTCACATTCAGTTTCACTTTATATTCAATATAAATATTTCACCAATGTTTCAATGTCCTGGAAGTTCTTCAATATGCATATTTAGTTTAAAATTTTACATTTAAATGTAACCAGATAAGTTGCTTCTAGTCAAATAAGGACTATAACATAAAGTTTCCAAATCTTTTTTCCAATCTATTAGATTGATCTAACTATCTATGCATTACAGTTGAGGAAACAGTGCCACTAAAAATGAATAATCACCTTTCCAGATAATTGTGGGATTACTCTTTTTCAATTGATACACATAATATATCCTTGTTACACTGATGAATCTAGAAATACTCAGCTATAGGCAAAAAGTTAGGTGAAACCAGCAAATATCAAAGTAAATTAGTATCAAAGGACAGGTTTTAATTTGCTTTTTAATCTGATTCTCTGTGGCCAAGACAAATAAAGGCACTAGTAGGGACCTAGCACCTACGACTCACCTGTAGCAACCAAAGAATATTTTCCTATAAGCTCTGTGATTTCTGGCCTCATATCAGTTAGAAATGGGAAACTGTACAAAACGCTTTTTAAAGCACCTACATTATAAATTAGTAAAGAAAAAAAAAAAAAAAAAAAACTAAGGAAGAGTACACGTTTTAAAGTTGGGTCCTAGTCTTAATGTAAGAGTACACACAGGTGTGCAGGAAAGTTCAAAAGGCAGCAAGAATAAAATCTAGTTCTTTCTTACCCAGAGAATTAGCTCCTTGAAACATTTGTGGCTTAGTTCCCAGATTACTACCACTTGTGGATATGGAATTATTGTAGAAGTCAGAATTAGTCAGATCACCAAGAATAGCATCTAGATTATCCAAGTCTCCGGATCCCTGAAAATATTTTTTTTTTTCAATTAACCTGTGTTCATTATGAGATACATAGGTATAAACATATTCATCAGAAGAGATGAAATGGGAACAAGTAAAATACAATAGTTACCCTAAATGGTAATGCCCAATGTAGAGGGTGGCTGATTATGACTATGCCTACACTGCTACCTTAAAAGTAAAACACAGATTCAAATACTGAGATAAATTGATAGGTTTGGAAATATTTTCAATGGGGCGTTTTTTAAATTTACTCTAGATATTTAATTCTCAAACTGAAGGATATTTTCCAGCAAACATTAGTCAGAATCATGAGCTGACAGCAACATCTGCCTCTATACATACTTCTGAAAACACATATGATTAATAATAAAGACAAGCTGATGTTCAACAAATTCATAGCTATGCTTTAATAAGGGTTTTTGGTCAGTACATTTGGGAAACACTAAAAAAGTTAAACAGACATTCTAACAGTAGAACTTCTCCAAGACTTTAATTTTCTCAGGTGCATATTAACGTCTCCCAGAGACGTTACACAGTGTCTGGCAAATGTTTGTACAGAATGTGATCATGTACATGAAACTTGATTTTAGGTAAAAATCAAAATTATCTTCCTTAATTCAGAAGGTTTTTTTCCCCATTTCTTCTATACACTTAATGATCTAATGTGTTCATTCCAACAAAAACCTTCATGAAAAATTTCAAATTGGCTGCTAATGAGGTGAAGTCACATTTGAAAGCGTATACATCTAATATTTCTAAATTACACAATATACTTTACTGATGCTCAGAAGAGTTACCAAAAAAATGACAGTTCCAGATTAACTTCCATTAAATAAACCTAAAAGACAAAGTAAGAATTTGTGTATAACCCATTGCCTTTAAAACACAGAAAAGATGAAATACAAGGATCAAGCTGGAATATACAGAAGACAAGTTACCTCTTCATTTGTTTCTGTCTTAATTTTAGCATCTTTCTCTTGACTCGAGCTCGGAATGGTGGAGCTGCTGCACTGACTCATTTTACTGTCCACGCCTTCCACTTTGGGCTGGAGCTCTTTGGAGAGTGTGTCACTAGGATCGTCCCTGTCCAGCAGATACCTAAGCAGAGCATTATTTTCCTTTTTCTTGGGACTGAGTTGCTCCTGCTTGACGTTTCCTTCTACGCAAGATGTCGTACTGCTAGTGTCTTTCCCAGTGGCTTCGGCAGTAATCTTGGCTACTTCTGCTGGTGAATTTCCATTCTGGAGCAACTTGTGCAAAATCCGGTGCTTCTCTTGCAGCAGTGATCCGTGCATGTTGGATGTGGAGGATACACCTCCAGAGGTGGAAGAGGAGACCCCAGACGGGCTGGTGACACTAATGGAAGAGTCTTTACAACTTGAGTCCAGGGGGGAGTTGGTCAAGGAGGAATGACCCCGGTCATCAGAAGAACAGGTGAGTAACTGCAGTAACTTTTTATGACCTTTGCTTTCCAGAGGAGCCCGCTGATTCTCAGACCCTTCCACACTGCCCTCCTTACCTTCTTTGTCATTAATGTGATCTCTGCTATTTGACTGACACATTGAACTCTCCACTGGATTCTGGTCGCAATACAAGCCTAGCGGACTCTTAGAATCCTGACTGTTCACTTTACTTGGTTGAGTTATATTCATATTGGGAGAATTATCCAATTTGGGACCTGGCGAAGACAGTGTAGATAAAAGAGAAGTCCCCACGCCCTCACTGATAGCTTGAAGGGCACTCAGAGAGCTGCTAGAAAAGCTATGACTCCCGGTATTGCCAGAAGATCCCATGGGAGAGTGCACACCTGGATTTGGGAAAAAAACCAGGAAAAGAATTAAACTATCAGATGCTGTAACACACACTACTTACCAGTTCAAAGTTTCTATTTTAAAATAAATAAACAAGAATTACAGTGGTGTGGAAAGAAAAGAATCACTAAAAAATAAAACAAAATGCAACACAAATACCTGCAACAGGAGAAAACTGGTGTGAGGCCATCTTTGGACTCCCTCGATGGCGAGGAGAAATCATGATGCTCTGCTGGCTGGAGCCAAGACCGGGGCTCCCGTGGGGAGGGCTGCTCACGCCAAGGCCGTAGGTACTGTTCTGGTAGGAAGATGGCGACTGCACGCCTGGCCCGGGGTTCATGGAGGCTATGCTACCGGGAGCCCCATACCTGGCTCCACTCATCTGCCCCGTGGTGCCAGCGTCAGCTAAGCCGTAGGTCCTGCTGCTCAGCATCTGTAAGCCTGGGTTTGGGGACATACTCATTCCGCCTACCGAACTGTTGCATCCAGCTGCTGGAGGCCTAACGCCTTGCCCAACAGGATTCGGGTTTGGTCTACACCCATTCTGCTCCCTGCAGAGAAACACAACATCAAAGTTCACTAAAAAACTACAGGCATTGGGACTGCCCTGGCGAACAATGATGAAGAGTTTGCCTTCCAGCGCAGGGGAAGCCAGTTCAACCTGTGGTTGGGGAACTAAGGTCCCCTGTGGCATGGGGCTACCAAGCCTGCACGAAGCAACTACTGAGCCCACAAGCCGCAACTAAGGCCCAACACAGCCAAATAAATTTTAAAAAGTTTTAATTACAGGCATGTGTTAAAAGCCTGAGTCTGATTGAAAAAAAAAAAAAGATGAAGAGTCCCAAGAAACTTAACTTCTTGAGCATCATTCCAATGCCTAATGACAATAACAATCTAGATACTGATCAGTCATTAATCTAATAACATACATTTTAATAAGCCACAGAATCTAAATGAGTGACACCATGAGAGCACCATAAAGGACCCAAAGATATGTTAGCTGGAACCTTGGTGGGGCTTTACTGCAATTCCCCTATACTGAGGGGTTAACCTGGAGGTGCCTGCCAATTACTCAAGATAATTTATGGGTGAATATCCTGCTCCTTCATGTGTTGCTCATTTACTATTAGCAACAGCAACAGTAACCATTTCTTCTTGAAGTCTACCTCCAAATTTTAAATTCACTTCCTAAAAGTAATGTAATGTATCATTAGAAATAAAAAGTAACACAGATAGTCAGATTTTATGTATTCTTTTACCCATTAGCCTTCCTATCCTCTAGCTTCCCCAGGAATTAATGATTTAATGAACAAATCCTCACTCTCACATAGAAATGTAACCTTAAAAAAATAAACATCATACTACAGGAATCGAAGTGCACTTGAGCAAACCCAATAACTTGTTTTTCCTCATTAATTTTTCTCCCTTTTTACATTAACAATAAAGCATCTTGAGACTACTGCTGCATTTAACATGAGGACTCACAGTAACCAACCATTACCTCTGAAGAAAGTGGGTTGAGACAAAGCCATGGCGGTCATTTGTTACAGGGTTCCGGAAGAGCTTGCTTTTTGTTTGCGCAGTCACTATAGTGCCATCAGCCAAAGAGAATCGATACAGCGGGGTTTCTGCATGGCCATGGATATAAGCTGTTGGGGAAAATACCCCATTAGTCGCAAATACAATTGGCAAAACAAACACATACGGAAGAAAAAAGAAAGTAAATATACAAGACCAACATCCTCAAAATCCAGCAAAAGATGAAATCTCACCAAAATTAGGAACAGGCTAAAATAACAATGTTCAACAATCATTTTCCTCCCCCACACAGGTTGAAAACAACCACTGTCATATATATATGTGTGTGTGTGTGTGTATATATATTTAAGGCTCTATAGCACCCAAACATGATGACCAATGAAATCTAGAATCAACCTCCAAATTCCTTACCTTCTTGATAGTGACGTTTCTGGGACCATGACTGCCCATCATTAAGACTGAAAAATCTCTGGATACACCTTCGGATTATGTCTTCGAAGCCAGGTCTCATGGAGGATCTCAGTGAATTGGTATCTATAGTAATAACTTTCCCTATTAAAAGAAAGTTGCCACTGTGTCTAATTTCATCATTGCGCCTTGTTCAACTACAATGGCTTTCATTCTTTACTCTCATAGGCAAAAGGGCAGACCAAAATTAAAATTCATCCTGAGGTCAAGAATTACTCCCAGTAATTCTCATTAAATTACTCACATTTTTGAAAAGTGTTTATGAAAAATGAATTTGAAGTTACAGAAAAGAAATACTGGCTTCTGATTTGAAATGCCATTTGGAGAGAAAGTCAGGTACCTCTACCTTTTTTGTTGGTTTACTTGAGGGATCTGAAGTGTAGAACACACCCAACTCAAATGCCTAGGGTTCTGGTGACTCTCAGGGTTGTATAACAAACATCAGAAATAATCCATGCAAAGTATTCATGACAGTGGGTGTGGGCACTTAAAAGACAGAACAGGCTGTAAAAAGTTAACTTATAAAAATTCCCAAAATGAATAAAATGTCCACACATGCAGTTTTTACCTGAAAGGTCGTGTCTAGTGATAAAGCTCTCAGGACTTGATGGAAATGCTCTCTCTCCGGTGGTAATACGGCGTGCCACACAGATCATACAGGACTGCAAGTCTGCAACAGAAAAGTTAATCTCTGATGCGTCTATTCAACAGGTGAGTAAGAGTGTGGAATTCAGCAGGAAGAATTGCACAAGCTTGGCTGCTGCTGCTTGATAAGCATTGCGGGCATGTGGTGGCTCTCACCTCCCCCTTCCTCCATCACGGCGCGCGGCTGGGACAGAGCGAAGCACTGCATCGTCTCGTATCTCTGGCGCACCTCAGGACCGGTGCCTATGTCTTCCAGAATGTCATGTGGCGCTTTCATCAACAAACGGCAGTTAAATGTATGGCTTTTTTGTCTCTGGGTCTCATTTGTCCAGGTAACTCCATTAACTTTAGAAAACAAATAGAAAAGAGTTTTGTAAAAGCTGGCAATTCAGTCCATGACTATTACCAAGAATTTAAGCTATAAATCAACTATTTGCCAATAAGAAAAAAAAAGAATTTAAGTTGTATATATTTTCTCATTATACATCTTCCACAGTACAATACATTTCAAAGCGACAATATATAAAACATTGGAATAACTTCAATTTCAACAGGTATCTCACATATTTTGTAACTCACCGTTATATCTTAGACCCATGACATGTATAAAAAATTTTAAATTCATATTTGAAAATTTTGCTATTTATAATTTGCCCTCTTCTATATAGTCATCACTTGATCTTCAACAGTAAATATTTTCTAAGAAATGATTAAGAAAAAAAACTTTTTAACTTCCTTGGAAAATATACTTTAAAAACCTACCTGTAGATTTTGGTAAGTTTTTAAGAAAATCCTTTCTATCTTCTTCATGCAATATATTGTAGACACTTGTATTAACCAGGTCCTCTTGCTTATATTGCAGGTACTGGGTGACATTTTCTGACACAAATACAATGTTTCCTTCACGATTCACCACAAATAGGAAGCCGTCCAATGCCTGAAATGGGATATGTTAACATTGGCTATTATGGACTGAACTGTATCCCCTCCCCAACCACAATTCGTATGTTGAAGCCCTAAATCTCAATGTGACTCTATCTGGAGATAAGGCCGTTTTAGGAGGTAATTAAAGTTAAATGAGGTCATGAGAGTAGGGCTCTAATCCAACAGGACTGGTGATGCACACACAGAGAAAAGGCCACATGAAGACACAAGGAGAAGGCAGCCATCTACAAGCCAAGGAGAGAGGTCTCAGGAGAAACCAAGACTGCCAACACCTTGATCTTGGACTCCCAGCCTCCAGAACTGTAAAAAATAAATTTCTATTGTTTAAGCCACCCCACCTGTGGCATTTTGTTATGGCAGCCTTAGTACTAAACAGAATTTGAAAAAATCTGTTGATTTAACAACTATCAGTCATCATGTCTATTAACATTAGCAACAGCAATAAAGGGTTCTAGGAAACATATAGATGATTTGAAAAGATGACAGTAAAGATGAAATTTGAATTAATTTATAATCTAATTTTTGAAGAATTACCTCTTCAAAGGAGTTTTTAAAAATTTAAAAAAAAAAAAAAATCACCCTGAATGCTTCTCCCCTTTCCATCTGGTATCAAGTCAAGCTACAGGAACTAGAGCACTCTGTAGTGAGAATTTACAGAGGAACTGAACTGATCCACTAAAAAGCAGTTGGAACAAACCAACTGGAACAAAAACATCTGATAAGTGAGCTTTAACAAAGGGCTTCTAGCCATCACTTAAAATAAGAGAAACCTTCTGTAAAGTACAACAGGTTAACTAGATCTATTAAAGACAACTACTTACAAAAAAATATCTAAAGTCTTAAAAATTCCTCCAAAATATGAAATTATAGTGCCATACTATCAATTATGGGAAAATGCACCAAAAAAGTCTGAGCCAATAAAAAAACATATGCCCAAAAGCATTGGGGGGAGGGGGGGGGAGGGGGGTACATAGGACCTCATGAGTTATATGTATTTTAAACATAAGAGCATTTTATAATCATATTCAGAATACTGAGTTCTATCCCATGAAAAGAAACATTTTCTTTTTGCTCTCATATCCTACCCAAAATTTTATCTTTTTCTTTTTTTTAAATTCAACACAGCTTACTTTAAACCTAAAACTTTATACTTGCCTGAAGTAAGAGTGGTCCTAAGGAGTCTTTATCAATAACTCCTTGTCCTGTGGAAGATACATCAGCTTTCTGAACATCATCATCATTGGAAATAGCTTTTCCTGAAAAGACATAAGGCAGTACTACAAATAGCATATATATCAGTTACCGTCTAAATGCACCTTCAAACTGTTCCCAGGACAAAGAGGCACACACACACACCGACGTGCATGTGCACATATACAATGTTTTCTGATAAGAAAATGATGCTACAATTTTTAAAGGTTAAAATTAAACTTCTGAGTTACCCAGGAGTGCAGAAGATACTCTAAATTTTCTTGCCCTACTAAAAGCACTATTTCACTGCTTCCTGAAAGGGAACTAACAAATAACAGGGTGAGCAGCCCTGGCCTCCTTCCAATTCTGGAGACTATGTCCTAAGGAGCAAAACTGGTCAACTACTAGCCTCAAGGAATAGCAGTTCCCACCTAAGCAACAACGGAGCAAAAGACAAATGTGAACCCAGTTAACAAGTTCCTGCTAAAAGACTTGAGTGTTTTCTTACTTTGTATTACCTTGCTCTTTTATTTGACGTATCTGTCTTACTGTTTCCTTTAAAATTGCACATTTATCTGGTTTGACATTGAAATTGTCAATATCACTAAGATTAGCAGATATTAGTTCAGCCAATTCTTCAATATATTTACTCTCCTGCTCCCGTCTCCACTTTTCACCACTGCAGGCAAGGCTGGGAAATGGGGGAAAATGCCATAAATATATCAGTCACAAACGAGCTATGAGCAGAATCAGTATCTACACTATACCATTACATCCACATACTAGCAAAGTAAACTCAGCCCACAGAGACTCCCAAACAATGTCTTGGAGACCTAGCACAATACAGTTGAAATCTGTGCAAACCTAAATTCAAGTCCACCTGTTGTTAGCCTGGTGGCCTTAGTTAGCTTCACGTCATCATCTGGAAAATGGGGATAGTCTTTACCACAAAGAGACAGTAAAATTACCAAATAATTAAACAGTAATAACTACTTATTAATAGTAAGGTCTCATAAATTATACTGATGATGATAAGATTGTTTTTTATTTTGCAACCCTGACAGTGAAATTTAAGTGATATTGACCTTGGCAAATACTAAAAAAGCTAATGAAGTATCACTGCATAAAATGTAGTATTTCATTTCTATTTTTTAGACTTCTAACTTCACTCAGCAAAAAGAATGATAAAACCTCACAAATGCCAAAATATCAACTTATAACATGTTCTTAAAGGATACTAAAGATTCTTACTTGTAATAATCTTATCTACTTGTAACTCCTACATCCTCCATTGAGAAATACTTCTTACAGTATCACAGTTAATATGTATTTAAACAAATAAACGATAAAAATCTAACCAGAAAATGCAAATAACAGAAAACTGAAATGTTAACTTCAAACCAAATAAATAAAGGCAAGGGGAGGTGATCTGGGTGAAGCATCAGGAGATAAACTGCTTACCCTTGCCCTGGAGGATCACATGGCAACTTGCGTTTTCGTGAATCAGGGGCCAGTGGATCCAAGGCGTTTTCTCCTAATCCACTCATCGTGAATATACATTAGCAGCTAAGAGAGAATGATAAGATAAAAACACTGTAAAATATCCATGACTCTAACAAAGGCATGATATGCCTGAATGGCTGCATTTTGTAATTCAGGACTACTTTTCTTAAATGGCTGGATAAGTCTCAATATTCTTTATAGTACACAACTGTTCTGAAGACCTCAAGAGTTTATACTCCACTAATTAGACAGAATGTCCAACCCTGGGACAAAGTTTCTCAAGACCAAGTAATGTGTATACTGTATACCTCACAAAGAACAAGGCAACTTTTTCATATCTAATAAGAAAAAGAGACCGTCAACTCTCCAACTGATAAAATAGTCAATTATATATAAATAAGATCCTATCTGGCCAATTGGTAAAAAATCTTCAAATGATAAATCTCAGTTATTTTCATGCTATTTTCAAAGTAGCGCATTTTTTTCCTGTAGACCATTTCTTTAGTATTCATCATCCAATGTATTTTTCTTCTGCTACTTCAAAATAAGCTGAGACTCTGTAAATAATATGTAAGCTCCAATACATTCTGCTTACAAAGTAGATGTACAACAAGAAAAATCCAGGTGGGAGGATTTTGACAAGATCCACAGAGCAACAACTCTTTTAATATTAACTGGTGGAAGGGAAGTATGCCTTGATTAAAGGTGCATTGATAAAAAAAAAAAATTTAATAAGGTATTTCGAAAATACCTTAAAAAATAAGGGTATTTCTTGTTGGAAAATGAAATACTCAGTAGCTGATAATTTTAGCACATCTAACTTATATGCAGAGTACATCATTAGAAACGCTGGGCTGGAGGAAGCACAAGCTAGAATCAAGATTGCCAGGAGAAATATCAATAACCTCAGATATACAGATGACACCATCCTTGTGGCAGAAAGTGAAGAAGAACTAAAGAGCCTCTTGATGAAAGTGAAAGAGGAGAGTGAAAAAGTTGGCTTAAAGCTCAACATTCAGAAAACTAAGATCATGGCATCCAGTCCCATCACTTCATGGCAAATAGATAGGGAAACAGTGGAAACAGTGGCTGACTTTGTTTCTTTGGGCTCCAAAATCACTGCAGATGGTGATTGCAGCCATGAAATTAAAAGATGCTTGCTCCTTGAAAGGAAAGTTATGACCAACCTAGACAGCATAATAAAAAGCAGAGACATTTCTTTGTCAACAAAGGTCCGTCTAGTCAAGGCTATGGTTTTTTTCCAGTAGTCATGTATGGATGTGAAAGTTGAACTATAAAGAAAGCTGAGTGCCAAAGAATTAATGCTTTTGAACTGTGGTGTTGGAGGATTCTTGAGAGTCCCTTGGACTGAAAGGAGATTCAACCAGTCCATCCTAAAGGAAATAAGTTCTGGGTGTTCACTGGAAGGACTGATGTTGAAGCTGAAACTCCAATATTTTGGCCATCTGATGCAAAGAGCTGACTCATTTGAAAAGACCCTGATGTTGGGAAAGATTGAAGGCAGGAGGAGAAGGGGATGACAGAGGATGAGATGGTTAGATGGCATCACTAACTCAATGGACATGAGTTTGGGTAAACTCCGGGAGTTGGTAATGGACAGGGAGCCCTGGCATGCTGCAGTTCATGGGGTCGCAGAGTCGGACACGACTGAGTAACTGAACTGAACTGAACTAAGACTTCACTCAACAAGAAATTTACTTGTCCTAAACTCTTGTTTATGAAGACGCTGTTATAAAGAACTCCAAGTCAACAGAGAAACTTTAAAACATGCCAAACTACTTTTTCTTAAGTTGTTAAAAGCACATCTTGCATTCTATCCACAGTTCGAGACCTACACAAAAGGACGTAAACTTCCACTAGGTGGCACAATCCTGCCAGGAAGAGAGAGAAATCAATAGAGAAGCAAAATTTCACACAAGAAACAAAATATTCAGCTTCAGAAAAACCAAAATCAGAGTTTTAGATTACATTATCTTCTTTACAGATGTCCTAGGTATGAATTAAACACTAGCAAAATTTATTCTACTAATAATTTTGGTAAAAAAATCATAATGGCTGAAGAGATGTTATGTCTCAAGAACTTTGTGTTTTTTTCCTCACAACATAAGTTAAAATAAAGGAGAGAAAAGAACTTAAATAATGGCCCAACGTTATGATTTTACAGGGTAACCAGATCCCACAATGCCACAATATTATATTCTTCAAAAATGACAATGTCAAAAAAGACAAAGTCTTTAAATATTCTAGATTAAAGAAAGCCAAAGAGAAATGATAATTAAATCAATATTTGATCCTATATTGAATCCTGTGCTCTAGACAGGGAAAATGCTATAAACAACATTATTGGATCTATTGACAATTTAGAACATAGACAACAGACACAGTATTTTACCAATGTTAAATTTACTGAAGTAGATTTCTGTACTGTGGTTATTTAAGAAACTATCCCTATTCTTAGCATTTAAGACAAAAAGGCCATTATGTACACAAAGACCATCCAATGGTTGGAGGGAAGGTTTACATACCTATAAGTGAGTGAGTGAGAGAGAAAGGAACAGGAGAAGAGGGGGAAAGGGAGGGGAAGAAAAGACTAGAAAGGAGGCTAGCAAATTGTTGACACTGGTTGAATCTCAGTTGGGCAAAAATTTTTTAATTTTTTGTACTATTCTTTTTCTTACTACTTTCGGTTCAGTTCAATTCAGTCGCTCAGTCATATCTGACTCTTTGTAACCCCATGAACAAAAAAGCACGCCAGGCCTCCCTGTTCATCACCAACTCCCGGAGTTCACCCAAACCCATCTCCATCAAGTCAGTGATGCCATCCAACCATCTCATCCTCTGTCGCCCCCTTCTCCTCCTGCCCTCAATCTTTCCTAGCATCAGGGTCCTTTGAAATGAGTCAGCTCTTCGTATCAGGTGGCCAAAGTATGAAGTTTCAGCTTCAACATCACTCGTCCAATGAACACCCAGGACTGATCTTTAGGATGGACTCGTTGGATCTCCTTGCAGTCCAAGGGACCCTCAAGAGTCTTCTCCAACACCACAGTTCAAAAGCATCAATTCTTCGGCGCTCAGCTTTCTTTATAGTCCAACTCTCACATCCATACATGACCACTGGAGAAACCATAGCCTTGACTAGACAGACCTTAGTTGGCAAAGGAATGTCTCTGCTTTTTAATATGCTGTCTAGGTTGGCCATAACTTTCCTTCCAAGGAGTAAGCATCTTTTAATTTCATGGCTGCAATCACCATCTGCAGTGATTTAGCTGCCTCCAAAAATAAAGTCAGGCACTGTTTCCACTGTATCCCCATCTATTTGCGATGATGAGACCAGATGCCATGATCTTAATTTTCTGAATGTTGAGCTTTAAGTCAACTTTTTCACTCTCCTCTTTCACTTTCATCAAGAGGTTCTTTAGTTCTTCCTCACTTTCTGCCATAAGGGTGGTGTCATCTGCATGTCTGAGGTTACTGATATTTCTCCCAGCAATCTTGATTCCAGCCTGTGCTTCCTCCAGCCCAGCGTTTCTCATGATGTGCTCTGCATAGAAGTTAAATAAGCATGGTGACAATATACAGCCTTGACGTACTCCTTTCCTGAGTTGGAACCAGTCTGTTGTTCCATGTCCAGTTCTAACTGTTGCCTCCTGACCTGCATACAAGTTTCTCAAGAAGCAGGTCAAGTGGTCTGGTATTTTCATCTCTTTCAGAATTTTCCACTTTATTGTGATCCACACAGTCAAAGGCTTTGGCATAGTCAATAAAGCAGAAATAGATGTTTTTCTGGAACTCTCTTGCTTTTTCGATGATCCAGAGGATGTTGGCAATTTGGTCTCTGGTTCCTCTGCCTTTTCTAAAACCAGCTTGAACATCTGGAAGTTCATGGTTCGCGTATTGCTGAAGCCTGGCTTGGAGAATTTTGAGCAT